>NC_047092.1:166581953-166887061 GCF_902459505.1 Geotrypetes seraphini | reverse complement strand
TCTTAGTAAAAGGAGCCCATGGTGTTAATGTATCTTATTTGTGAAGACAAAAAAGATGACACATGACCCCATCCGTCTTTTACCTGTTTCCTTGTACCCTTTTAGTGCTTTTTTTTTTCTCTCTCTATCTCCCTCCCTCCAATCCTCCTTCCCCATGGGTGTTTCTCTCGTTTTCCTTCCAACCCCTCTCTCCTATGGGTGCTTCTTTCTTTCTTTCTCTCTTTCTCATTCTTTCCAAGTCCCAACTCTCCCTACCACACACACACAGGTGCCTCTCTCTCTCTCTCTTTCTCCTTCTAATCTTCTCTCCTGCTGTTTCTGTCTCTCCCCTTTCATCCAGCACTATCCTACTCCATGCTCTTTTCTTCAGCACTCTCTCCTTTCCCTAATGCTTCTCTTGCACTCCCTCCCTCCCTTGATGATGTTTCTCCAGCCGACCCTCCCTCCCTCCTCCAACCTCCGATGCTGCTTCCCCTCACAACTTTTATAGCTCCCGACTTCTCCACCTACCTTCTCCCTGGCCATTGTAATTCAATTTTCAGGCAGTCGGCACAGCAACGAGGTGAGTGTGTTGTCGCTGACCTGTCCCAGAAGCCGCCAGATGTCATTAGGAGTTTGGGTGGTGATCAAGAATTGGAATGATTTGCTATAATTTTTTTTGTTTGCTTTTTTGGGGGGTGGGGTGCTGGCAACAGACATAGCTACTTTTTAATTAACATAATTACCCTTAAATTTTTTTTAACAAAATAAAAATTTAGTAAGCAAAAAAAGCCCTACAAATTACAAAAGAAACTAAACAAACTTTTTTTTTTTTGCCTGCACATCCTTAAAGGTAGGTTATGGGTTATACCTGACTCTAAGCAGATTTAAATTCCAATGAGCAAAATGTCTTATGCATATAGCATGTGCATTAAAATTCTAAAATACATCCCACATATATACCTGGAAGGCTTGTCAGAATAGGCCTCATTAAAACCACTGCATATTGTTACATATAATTTGTGTCTCTGCTAAAATGTTTACTCATATGCATAGTCTTATTTACACATATAAATACTATTATTTAAAATATGGGTTGCCAACTGGATCCAGATTTGTTTGACAGGGTTGATCCAGTCATGCAGTCTAATTTCCTAACTGAATTCCCTGAGAAAGCCAAGACTACAAATTCCTGCATGAAACAAACTCTGGGAGCAGAGCTGGTGCAGACATAAGAACATAAGAATTTCCGCTGCTGGGTCAGACCAGTGGTCCATCAGTCCGTGCCCAGCAGTCCGTTCACGCGGCGGCCCTTAGGTCAAAGACCAGCGCCCTAACTGAGACTAACCTTACCTGTGTACATTCTGGTTCAGCAGGAAAATGTCTAACTTTGTCTTGAATCCCTGGAGGGTGTTTTCCCCTATAACAGCCTCCGGAAGAGCTTTCCAGTTTTCTACCACTCTCTGGGTGAAGAAGAACTTCCTTACGTTTGTACAGAATCTATCCCCTTTTAACTTTAGAGAGTGCCCTCTCGTTCTCCCTACCTTGGAGAGGGTGAACAACCTGTCTTTATCCTGATTGGTGTAGCCCGACTTTACTAAAGGAAGAGGTGGTCGGAGTAGACCGCGAATGAGCGAGTCCGTGATTCGCAAATTGTGAATTCACGGGGTAGCACTGTATATAGTTACATTTATAGTGTTACAACATAACATTATACAGGTTATTCTCTGGACATTGCATAGTTTTAGAGCAGTGGTCTCAAACTCAAACCCTTTGTAGGGCCACATTTTGGATTTGTAAGTACTTGGAAGGCCTCAAGAAATGACAATTTTGCATGAGGTAAAACTCTTTATAGTTTATAAATCTTTCCTTTTGGCTAAGTCTTAATAATAATATTGTAATTTATAGCTAAAGAGACATATGATCAAGAAACTTTTTATTTTACTTTTGAGACCACTGTTTTAGAGGAATCTTGGATAGGGTCACTTTAGAGTCAAGTGAGCAGTAATGGAAGGTGGATAAGAAGGGGATACGAGGTACAGCCTAATCACGGAGTTTCAGCAAATAAAAATGGCATCTAACATGCGTAGGACATATTGAGCATCATATTGATCAATGCAAGAGTATAGATGATACACAAAAGATCAGCCTCTTCGTGTGTCTAATCATTTAGCCGCAGTCTATGGAAAATTTTGTTGAGGCGATAACGACAGATAGGATGGGGTGGAAGAGGGTAGAGGGAAAGGCTAGGTGAAGAGGTAGGTTTTTAAAAAATAGTTTTTCTAAAGTTTAGGAGACCTTCAAGAGATCTGATGTGGGGAGGAAGGCTGTTCCAGAGATTTGGTAGGAAGTGGGAGTAGGGTTGTTTCCGCGCTGTTTGGAGCTGGAGGGCATGTCCTGAAGGTGTAGGTGGGTGTATTTCATCCTGGGATTGTAGCACTCTTTTTGGAGTGTAGAGAGGAAGTTTGTCTGAGAAGTATCTAAGTATCATGTTGTAGAGGGATTTATAAGCTAGCACTAGGCCGATGTCAGTGCTGGAGAGACTGGGTCATAGGCTTGTAGGTTTTTCAGAAGTCTGATAGCAGCGTTTTGAGCTCACTGTAGTCGTTGAGTGTTTTCCCGTGGTGGTTTTCAGATCTGTTGTTTTCAGTGAAGCTCTATCTGAAGATCACCAAAAATTATATGACAGCTCTTCAATGTGACAACAACAAAAAAAATAGATGTGATTTTAAAAAATAACTTGATATTGGGATCAAGCTAGATACTTGGGACCTTGTTTGGCCACTGTTGGAATCGGGATACCGGGCTTGATTGACCAGTATGGCAACTCTTATGTTCTTATGTGAGCTAAGTATAAGATAATCAAACCATTGTGACATCACTGATGAAGTTGCCTCTTAGACATTGGTGGAATGAGGCATTATGACATCACAATCTCAGCTCTGGAATGTTGCTACTCCTTGGGTTTCTACCAGGTATTTGGGACCTGGGTTGGCTACTGTTGGAAACAGGATACTGGGCTTGGTGGACCTTCGGTCTGTCGAAGTATGGCAATTCTTATGTTCTTATTTTCAAAAAGAGATTATACTTATCCCTGACAATATATTTTGATGTGTTGTATATTTATCACAGATTTTAAAATATACAGTAAGATACTATGAAAGTTGTATATAATATTTCATTAAATATATGCTCTATTTATATAGCTTCCCACTATTACTTATTCTTAGTCTGCATCAACTGATCTAAAGACACCAACATTCATTAATTTTCCACATCAACTTCTTGCCGTAGACAGGCAGCATTTAATGAGCCCATTTAAAAGATTGACCTAGATCCAAGTGTCAGTGACAGAAGAAATATCTTAAGTGGGTGTCTCGCAGGATTTAGAATGGAACAGATGTTTTCCGTTACTTGCTAGGAATGAACTGTGTGGATCACCCTCTACGTTCTCTTTGCCAGTCATAAGTGACATAAAAAGGAAGAGAATGCTAAACTTTGCTGAAACTTTTCCATGGAAGATTATTCTGTTTTCACCAGAGAGATTTGTCTCCAGGGAGTCAATATTTAAAGCAAGCTCTCCATCCAGAAATGGCTCCTGGCTCGTTAAGTCACTCGTCCAGGGCTAACTGGTCATGTTCAATGGCAATTAACTGGTTAGTGCTGCTGAAAATAACTGGTTAGGGCTAGATTCTATAAACAACGCCTACATTCAGTGGTATAGTGAGGGTGAGTGGTGACCAGGGAGGTGGCACCCCTCCTCGCCCTCTTCTCTGCCCCCCCCCTTGCTGCAAGCATGCCCCCCTTCTCTCCTCCCGTAACTCTTTAATTTTCCTGGCACAAGCAGCATCACAAACTTGCTACCCGCGTCATGTCGGCTCTCCTTAAGTTTCAAGTTTCAAGTTTATTAGATTTTAATATACTGACCATCAAACAAATATCTGGCCGGTTTACATTAAATTAAAAAAATAAGTATTGAAAGGAAGTTAAAATAATAAATATTTAGAAGTGCATATAGTGAACATTAAGACATTGACAGGACAAACTTGACAGTGAGGAAAAAAGGGAATGGGAGGGTAGAGTTACATTATAGAGAGAAAAGGGAGAAAGGGGAAGTGGGAATAAAACATATTGGGTGGGGAAGGTTCTTTAAAAAAAAATAAAAAATTGAAAGTTATGTGAATGAAATTAGCGAGATGAGTAAAATCTAAACAGAAGAGAATGCATCGCGAAATAAAAAAGTCTTCAGGCCTATCTTAAATTTATCTAGTTTTTGTTCATCTCGAAGTGGTTGTGGTAGAGAATTCCACAATGTTGGGGCAGATACAGCAAAATTTATTTTCCGTGTGTAATAGAAGTGTTTTATGGAGGGAATTAATAGGAGATTTTGATTTGTAGATCTCAAAGTTCGTGATGAACATTGAGGAATGAGGAGTTTATGAAGGTATGAAGGCTGATGAGAAGATTTTATTTTGAAAGTCAAGAGGATGATTTTATAGGTGATTCGATGAGCCACGGGAAGCCAATGTGCATCTTTCAGGACTGGAGTGACATGATCATATTTACCTAGTTTATAGATGAGTTTTATTGCAGTGTTTTGTATTAATTGAAGGCGTCGGATTTCTTTTTGGGGGAGACCGTTGAGAAGGGAATTACAGTAGTCTAAGTGGGAAATAATCAAAGAGTGAACCAGAATTGTGATAGAATCGGTCTCCAAGATTGAAGTTAATGAGCGAATGATACGAAGTTTATAGAAACACGTTTTTATTACTGAACTAATATGGTTGTGGAATGATAAATCTTTATCAATAATGACTCCTAAAAGTTTTATTTTTGTTTCCATTTGAATTGGAACAGATTTAATAGAATTTTTTTCCGGTAGAAATTCGGTATTTTTAGTTGAAAATAGGAGACCACGGGATTTGTCAATGTTGAGAGAAAGTTTATTAGAGTAGAGCCAGTCGTTTATGGTGTCCAGTTTATTGTTTATATCTTTTATATCAGAAATGTTAGAGGTGTTGATTGGATGAAGAAGTTGTATGTCATCTGCATAGGCAAAGATCGTAAATCCAATAGATTGAGCTAAGGTTAGGAGAGGAGATAGAAAGATATTAAATAGTAAAGGGGATAGAATGGAACCTTGTGGGACGCCATAGGTTTGTGATAAAGAGGTAGTGGTTTCATTCCTTGCATGGACTTTAAAGCTACGTTCTTTGAAATAAGACGTGAACCATGAAAGTGCAGATCCTGTGATACCGCAATCTTTGAGTCTGTTTAAGAGAAGAGAATGGTCAATGGTATCAAAGGCTGCTGAGAGGTCGAGTGAGATAAGAAGGACAGATTTTTGATGATCATGATAATAGTGTATAGTTGAGATGAGGCCTAGCAGTGACAGGTCCGTTGAGTGCGAAGAACGAAAACCGGTTTGACAGGGATGTAAAGCAAAGGTTTTTTCGATAAATTCAGAAAGTTGAGTGTGAATGATTTTTTCCGTTAGTTTCGATATTAAAGGAAGATTAGCAATAGGACGGTAACTTGCTGGAAGGGAGGGATCAGAGTTGTATTGTTTAATTTTTGGAAAGACAAGGGCAGTTTTCCAGGCCGAAGGAACAGAGCAGTCGGAAAGAGATTTGGATATCATTTCCCAGAGATACGGACCAAAGAAAGAGAAGAATTTTTTGAGGAGAGAAGGAGGAATACTCTCCAAAGGAGTGTTAGAGGTATTTAGAGATTTCAGGATGGGAAGTAAGTTAGCTAACGAAGGCATTTTAAAGGTTGAACAAGAGCTGAATGAAAGATGAGAGGAATCATTGGGCATATGTAAAGGAGGAGCAGAAGAGGCAGGTCCGAGATGAGATCTAATATCCTTGATTTTTTTATCGAAGAAAAGTATTAGTTCATTTGCAGAAGGGGTGGTAGTTAGGGGTAGTTTTTTTTTAGAGTATTTTGAAAGAGATTGAGCTAGATTGAAAAGAGTAGAAGAGTTGCGGGTGGTTACAAGTTTAGTGTAGTATTCTTTTTTGGCTTGTTGAATAGCATTTTTGTAGTGAGAGGCTTTTTCTCTGTACAGAGTGAGGAAGTTATGGAGAGAGGTTTTTCGCCATTTATGCTCTATGGAGCGAAGTTGTCTGCGAAGAAGGGTGAGATTTTCATTATACCAGGGTTGTTGTTTGTTTTTGTGGGTCTGGTTTGGAGTGAATTTCTTTTTTTCTTGTTGAGGTGCCAGAGAGTCTAATAGGGATTTTGTGGAAGTATCCCAAAGAGAAGTTTGTTCGTCACGAGAAAGGGAAGAGAAGTCTGTGAGGTTTAAATTAAAGAGATTCTGGATGGCTGTGAGAGTAATTTTTTAAGACATCATGTCCTAGGCACAGGACCTGGAAATGACATTAGAGAGAGCCAAGACCGATGCGGGCAGCAAGTTCATGATGCTGCTCATGCCAGGAAAATTAAAGCGATATGAGGGAAGGGGGTATGGCAGGGGGGGTCAGGAAGGAGCGGAGGGCAGAGAGGAGGACGGGCGCTAGTGCCCCCACCTCAATGACGCCCGGGGCAGACCACCCCCCATCCCCCTTGCTAAGCCAAGGCCTACATTGTAGGTGCTTCTTGCCATAGTTGTCAATCAATCGCTAGACACCACTTATAGAATCCTGCCCAGGATCAGTAGCATGGAATGTTGTTACTCTTTGGGATTCTAGAATCTTGTTACTCTCTGGGATTCCAGAATCTTGCTATGCTTTGAGAGTCTATATGGAATGTTGCTACTCCTTGGGTTTTGGCCAGGTACTAGTGACCTGGATTGGCCACTGAGAGAACGGGTTACGGTTTGATGGATCATCGGTCTGACCCAGTAAGGCTAGTCTTATGTTCTTACGTGAGCCAAGTATAGGACAATTAAGCCATTGTAACATCACTGATGAGGTTGGCTCTGAGGCACTGTGGAATGAGGCATTATAACATCACAATCTCAGCTCTGGAATGTTGCTTTCATTGGGGTTCTGGAATCTTGCTATTCTTTGAGATTCTATATGGAATGTTGCTACTCCTTGGGTTTTGGCCAGGTACTAGTGACCTGCATTGGTCACCGAGAGAACAGGCTTGATGGACCTTTGGTCTGACCCAGTATGGCTATTCTTATGTTCTTATGTGGATTTTAGGACCAATAGATACCCTGTATGCCCCTGAATCAGCCCTAGGTGAAACATGGTGATGTGCACATGTTTTTAATAACCTGGAGCAAGCATAGTGAATAAAGAAAGTTTATATTCTTATTAAAAAGTAATTACAAAAAAAAGGTTCTGCTACATGGCCTCTGAACCAGCGTCTAGGTCCCTGATAGCTGGCGGCGCATAGTGTTGCTGAAACCCAGAAGTGGATGTGGTTAGGGGGAGTACTGTGTATCTACCTCATCATTCAATGCTATAGACGCTAAGGCCCTGTTTTACTAAGGTGCGCTAACCGATTAGCGCGTGCTAATTGATTTAGGGCTCCTTTTACAAAGGTGCGCTAGCGTTTTTAGCGCACGTACCGGATTAGCGTGCGCTACCAGAAAAACTACCGCCTGCTCAAGAGGAGGCGGTAGCGGCTAGCGTGCGGCAATTTAGCGCACGATATTCCGCGTGTTAAGGCCTTAAGGCACCTTTGTAAAAAGAGCCCTTAGAGCGCCTAAACGCTAACATGTACATGTTAATCTATGGCCGCGTTAGCATTTAGCGCGCGCTAATTTGATTACCGTGCGCTAATCGGATAGTGCACCGTAGTAAAACAGGGGGAAAGTCTCCTGTTTTATTTTTTAGGCTTCTACTACTTTGGATCTAACTAGGTGCTTGGGACTTGGCTTGGCCATTGTTGGAAACAGGATTCTGGGCTTGATGGACCTTCGGTCTGTCCCAGTATGGCAGTTCTTATGTTCTTAGTAAATAAAATTCTATATTTTACTTTCATGAGCAATAAAATATAGAAAGAAAACAAAAACATTCCTACATACAGTCTCGAGACACCTTGATAGATTTATTTATTTGTAACATTTCTACTCCACACTATCTAAAGAACTGGGCGGATTACAACGGAGACACACAAGATTAATTTGAGACAATAAAGAAAACATATACATTTTAAAACATATAGGGCTCCTTTTACTAAGGTGCGCTAGCGTTTTTAGCGCACGCATTTTAGCACGCACTAAACCCGCGCTATGCTTCTAGAACTAACGCCATCTCAATGCTTGCATTAAGGTCTAGCGTGCGCTATTCCGCGCGTTAAGGCCCTAATGCTCCTTTGTAAAAGGAGCCCATACAGTAAAGAAAAAAGGGGATAATGTTTGACTGCTCTGAAAATGTTTTTTTTTTGTCACCGAGATGTTGGTTTTTTTTAATATTATTATTTTACTTTTGTATTATCGGATAGTAGGGACATCAAACATTGAGCAAGAGCAAAATAATAGATTCTCTAATCTTCTGTCTACATATAAATCTCTCAGCGATCTGTCGGTGTAAAATAAATCTTTCCATCTTTTTTGCTGATAAATGAAATCGGATTTTGCTGGGTGTGCATTGTGTGTCTCCACTTCAGATTTTCCGTCAATCATCTCCGACTTACTTGTCATTACATGTATCCTTCTCAAGAATGTTTTCACAAGCTTTAAAAACTAAACTAAAGAAGGTCATTCCTACCTTTCAATTTTTTAAAAAATTTGTTATTACTTGACAAGTAGCAGCATTTCTAACTCCCATAGCTATGTAGTTAACCTGAAAAAAATCAGTGATGTCCTTTATGGGTTTTTTGTTTTTTTTTAATTTTTAAATTCTTTATTGATTTTCAAATTTTGACAGTGCAATACAAATATATTAAACATGAGCATTATACATAACACACTTAAAATACACAAAATTAATACATTACCAATCCTTTTCTCCCTCCCTTCCTTGCATAACTATTACACTGCACATGCATATATTATTACAATATTATAGATAAACTAATCTTATAGCCCGTTACATTAACGGGTGCTAGAATATATTACCTTTAGCAAGCCCAAATACCTTCCCCTCCCCCACCTCTCCCCCCCCCCCCCTGGATGTGTAAGGAATCTATAAAAAGGGAGATACCTGACATTCATTGCAATTCAACATATGCAGTCAATGGGCTCCACACCTTATTGAATGTCATACTAGACCCCAAACACTCCGCATTCATTCTCTCATATTTATGCCTTTATGGGTTTTGTTTTGTTTTTATTTATATCTCATTTGACAATACAGTGATGCCTTGGAATCTGAACTTATTCCATTCCAGAACCCCGTTCGAGTTCCAAAATGTTCGAGTTCCAAGACAATTTTTCCCATTGAAAATAATGGAAACTGGATTAATCCATTTCTGAGTCCCTCAAACTCAAATTTTAACAGTAAATACACTAGATTTTAGGGGCAGAAACACACACATACAATGTGCAGGGCGTTCGGATTCCAAAGCAGAGTTCGGATTCTGGGGCAAAATTTACTACAAAAAATAGTTCGGATTCCAAAATGTTCGAGTTCTGGGGCGTTCAGATTCCGAGGTACCACTGTATATGCAAACAAAGTAAATATACAGGAAAAATCTTGACTATATCACATAATCAAAAAGAAAATTTCAACTTATAGGGCCCCTTTTAAAAAGACACGGTAGTGAATCCTAGCACGGCAACTGCAATGTAGCCTATATAGGGGTCCTTTTATTAAGGTGCGCAAACTGATGTGGCGTGTGCTAAATGCTAAGGCGCCCATAGAATATAATGGAGGCCTTATCTCTAAATCGGTTGGCGCGCCTTAATACAAGGACCCCTTAATTCCAATGGGCTTCGTCACAATTGACACATTGCATCTCACTACCGCGGCTTTGTGAAGGAGCCCATAGTCACTAACAAGCAATGTGGCGACAAAATATTAACTCAAACATCGCAACTAATAAAATTATAATTAAGAATTTGTTCTTTGAAGAACAGGTTTAATCGGTGGCACCTCAAAAGCGTGTCGGGCATTGGCGCTCCTACAATCGCGTCCCGACATCTGCGCGCAGGATGAATGCATGCCGCTGACTTCGCCGCTTTTACGCGTTACCATTAGCGTTCTGAAGGGGGTGTGGGGGGGACCCCCCACTACATTTATAACTGCTCCCACTCCTGCTGGGTGTTGAGGGGAACCCCCCCCCCACTACACTGAAAACTCCCAAACAGCGAGAGAATGGAAGTTTTCAGTTTACTGGGGGCATTCCCCCTCCCAACCCCCCCCCAACGAGAGCACGACCAGTTCTAAGTATACTGGGGGGTACCCCTCCTCAGAACGCTAACTGTAATGCGTAAAAGTGACTGAACCGGCGGTGCGCATTCATCCTGCATGCAGATGTCGGCACGCGATTGTCGGCACGCCAATGTCCTGCGTGCTTTCCAGCTTAATCATCAGTGATGTCCTTTCATATGTTGATTTGGGGGTTTATGTACCATATTACAGAGGCGCAATCCCTAGAAACATGCAGGTTCTCTTGAGTTCTGCAGAGTTTGCCTGTCCCTTGCTATTGAAACTGCGATAGTGGATCAGCACCACCCACTGGCAGAACTATAGGTGGAGGACTCTGCTCAACTTAGAGGGAATAATGCATCCATCTCACATGTATTTTCGAACAGGATACAGCCAGTCTAATAGATGCTGGCATTGTCATATTAATATAGGGACTCTGGATCATCTGTTATATTTTTGTCCATTGACATTTAATTTCCAGAGGTCAATTTGGGGACAAATAAATCTTATTCTTGAGTCATCTATTCCCTTAACTGATGAAGCCATAATTTGTGGTACGTTATTACACGTTAAGCCTACTTTGGATAAATATAAAAGCCGTCTTTTCTTGATCATGACGGGAATAGCTATCCAAATGGTCACACATAACGCGTTGAGCTGGTGTTAGTTCTAGAAGCGTAGCGCACAGTAATTTCCTGTGTGCGCTAAAAACACTAGTGCACCTTAGTAAAAGGAGCCCTTATTGTACGCAGACAATGATGATAATTCGATGAACACCTGTTAAGAAAAGATCCTCAGACTTCAAATAGTTAACCTACAGTACCTGGTTTTGAAACAGGTGCACAGCGTTGCTTAGCCGTATATTTTCCAACTACTGATTGGAATGAATCTCAGAAGAGATCAATATTGGTTTGTAATTAATGAAGCATATCCAGAAAACACCTGTTGGTATTTTGAGGGAAAGGCGTGGGAACATATGGCTCAATTCACACACATTATTTCTGGCTTCTGGAGGGCTAATAGAGCCAAAACCTTTAATAACATCTGCCATAAAAAGCAGATATTTGGGAGATATTCAGTGTAGGATGAGAAATTTCATTACAGCACTGGAAAAGACATTCAGGTCCATATTCTGTAAATGGTGCCTTAACGCCTGAGTGCAAAATGTCATTTCAAAGCTGTTTAAAATTCAAATTCTTCATACTGTGACAACTCCCCATAAACCTCTAACACCAAAGATGGGGCAACGTGAGCAAGCAAATGTGGCAAAAGTGAAGGATATAGACCTCTTTCTGCCCAAATACCGTACCTCAAATGATTGGCTGCCTCCGTTCCCACCAGTGTTCATGCCTAATGTTTGTAGGAAAGGAAAATAATTCTCTCAGCCTCTGTCATCCAGAGATGGGGGCTTCACTATATCATTAAGAGCATTAAAAACTGTACAGAATGACGCTGTGGATTCAAAACAGAAGCAAAAAGACTAAGAGGCATTTTAAATCTCCCCCAGAAAAAAAACTTCATAAACAATCATAATTATAATAAAGGAGTGCAAAAATCATAAGAATACTAAGAGCAATGTTGCTAAGATATAGTTCAACTTAACTGAGGCCCATCAAGTTCAGATCATCACTCTATCTCCAATCAACAGAGCCTTGTTTTGGTATCTTCGTCAGGAGTAGGAAAAAAATACTGGAGAGACGAAAGAGCAGCCAATCCACTCAACAAAGGCGGGCAATAGTAAATCCTGCTTGGCACAAACACACTAGAGCTGAAGGCAGTGAGCAACAATGGTGTCCGGGGGCATTTAAAGACATCATGATGTACGGGGCAGTCCATTGAGCAACCCCCGCCCCTGCTGCTTTCGAAGGCCTCGGAGCGGAGGTATGTCAGTCTCATGGTGGGAGGGTCAGTGGGGTTCTGCTGCACAGGGGGATGGGAGGGAGGGATAGAAAGATGCTGCACAAAGGGATGGGTAAGATGGGAGGAAAGATGCTGCACATGGGGGGGAGAGAAAGGAAAGAGGAAGAATTAGGATGGAGGAGAGGAAGAGCGAGATGATTATTGTACATGAAAAAAATAAGACATCCCCAAAAGTAAGCCTTAGTGCATTTTTTGGACCCAAAATTAATATAAGATACTCTCTTATTTGGGGGGAAGCACGGTAGATGTGGGAATGATGAAGTTTCTTCTTCTTCTTGCACTTTGAGTTCATTGTTTTCATTGACATTTTTAAGCTAGTATTTCTTTTCAGTTCAAAAAAATTTTTATTGGTTTTTGGAAAACATAAAAAAAAAAAAACTGAAGTACAAAAAGAAGAGCTTCCAAGGAAGCACAGGTTATAAACCGGGTGATGACACCCATCCAGTATATTCAATTACATAATAAGAAGTGGCAATAACAAGATAAATGAACAGTAAACAGTATATCAATCATGTTAGTATGCACATCATAAAAGCCTATAAGAACGAGGAACAAGCTTCGTATGGGATAGTGAAGGGAGTAAATCGAGAGAGATAAGATACAATATAGTCCACGCTAAAACAGTGCACATGTGACTGTATATCGTCAGCAGACAATGACAAAATAGTATGAAATAAAATAAAGAGAAAATAAAGGAAAGATCAAACCAGAATACTATAGGTAAATGATCCTGTTTATGGTCAAGGGTCTAAGTGCTGATGTTTGCCAGAATCGACCAAGTTTTATCAAAAGTCGCTCTAGATTTATGGCGGTCAGCCATATGTCGTTCAAATTTATTGTGGAGGCACATTGAATTCCACCATTGGTTATAATCTAATTTTGTAAAATCTTTCCAATTATGTAAAATAAGTTGAATGGCTAGAATTAATAAAAGGGTAAAAAGGCGGTCATGATACACAGATAGATGGGCAGTGAGTGCCGAGGAACCCAGAATCAAAATATCAAATGAGAAAGGATCAGTGATAGAGAAAATTTTAGAAATCGTGTGCCAGATCGAATTCCAGAAAATCTGCAAATGGGGGCAATCATAGAGCATATGCCGCAAGGAGCCTTCAGATGCTTTGCAAGACCAGCAAGAGTTAACTGAGGACTTCATTATTTTGGCTGATTTAATAGGAGTCCAGAAGGCTCTATGATAGAGGAAAAGAGCTGTTTGTCTATGAGAGGCTGAGTGAAGGGATTTAAATAATCTGGGCCATAACGCCAACCATAATTGCTCGGTAATAGGGGATTGCAACATCGGATCCCATTTAGAGATGGATTCGATGAGGAAAGGATATGATTTTGCCTGCATATACTTGTACCAATTTGAAGATTGACCTTTGGAAGCAGAGAAAAGTTGTATCTTTGAGTGGAGGTCAGGAGTAGTATGCAAGGATGCGGGAGATGAGAACCTCGCAGTAAGACAATGATGCAGCTGAATCCAATTAAAATATTGGGTGGGAGGGATATGGAATTTTGCCATAATGTCCGAGAAGGTAATCCATTTATTCGCGTTGATAAGATGCGCAATAGTACAGAGACCTTGCTGTTGCCAAGATTTCCAAAGTACCACGGAATTGTCAATTTTAAGTTTGGGATTATGCCAAATAGGTGCCGCTAATGAATCAGCTAATTTGTTCTCTGAGATGGAGTCAATATGGTTAAGTGTTTGCCAAGTACTATGTAAAATCGGATTGCGTTTGGCCTCTGAAGGCAGAGGAATGGCAGGAGCATGTTGCATGATGTACGGATCGAGTAAAGAATGCTCTAAGGATAACCACGTGGGCGGTGTGCTTATGAGGAAAAGATTAGACCATAGGGAGCCTTGAGATAATAGAAAAGCATAATGGTATTCCCGAAAGCTAGGGAAGTTGACACCTCCCTGGTCCCGAGGACACTTTAATTTACGCAAGGCCCTCTTTTACTAAGGTGTGCTAACCGATTAGCACGCGCTAATCAATTTAGCACGCACGAAATGCTAATGCGTGCTAATTGGTTAGCGCACCTTAGTAAAAGAGGGAGTCGGTTGTCAGAGTTGACGTGTGTGTTTTTTTTAAAATGATGAGTTCTATGACGTGCCCTGGGTAATTTTTAGAAATGCAGATTAAAATTGAATAAAACATAGGAAGCACATGGAAACAAATGTTCTTTAGCTTCTGATTTAATATTATTTTTTAAAATAATAATTAGTGCTTCATTAACTAAAATGCACAAACCAGTTAATGGATGCTAATGTATTTTAATGCCATGTTAAATAGCACAAGTCCCATTATACTCAATGAAGTCTATTTGCTAACTATGAACGTAACTCGAATTAATGAGTGTCAACGTGCATTAACATGTTAACTAGTTAATAAAAGATAGCAAATGGGGTCCTTGATTTGTTATTGTAGAATCCATATCTAGAGTGATAATTTCAGTTAGGTGCAAGCAACACAGGTAGTTTTGAGCCTCCACAACTAGTATCTAATTTTCAAAGGGAAATTAATCATTTCAGCTAACTTAGAAATTTTTTTACAAATTCTACACTGGGAACACTTACCCCCTCTTTTACAAAGGTGCACTAAGCGTTTTAGTGCAGATTTAGCGTGCGGATTTAGCGTACGCTAACGCGTCCATAGGATAACATGCACACATTATATGTATACCCTAGAGGAAAGGAGAGACAGGGGAGATATGATTCAGACGTTCAAATACTTGAAGGGTATTAATTTAGAACATAATCTTTTCCAGAGAAAGGAAAATGGTAAAACCAGAGGACATAATTTGAGGTTGAGGGGTGGTAGATTCAAAGGCAATGTTAGGAAATTCTACTTTACGGAGAGGGTGGTGGATGCCTGGAATGCGCTCCCGAGAGAGGTAGTGGAGAGTAAAACTGTGACTGAGTTCAAAGAAGCGTGGGATGAACACAGAAGATTTAGAATCAGAAAATAATAGTAAATATTGAACTAAGGCCAGCACTGGGCAGACTTGCACGGTCTGTGTCTGTATATGGCCATTTGGTGGAGGATGGGCTGGAGAGGGCTTCAATGACTGGGAGGGTGTAGATGGGCAGGAATAGGTTTTAACGGAGATTTCGGCAGTACCCAAGCACAGTACCGGGTAGAGCTTTGTATTCTTGCCCAGAAATAGGTAAGAAGAAAAAGTTAAAAAATTTAAATTGAATCAGGTTGGGCAGACTGGATGGACCATTCGGGTCTTTTATCTGCCATCATCTACTATGTTACTATGTTACATTAGCATTTAGCGTGTGTTTAGCGCACCTTTGTAAAAGAGGGGGTTAGTACTAGTTCTGTCCTTAAACCATAACATAGATGCTCAGTGCCATCTTATTTCATAACATCAGCAATGCAGTATAGCAGTAAAACAGACTCCAGTGGTGACTCGTTTCACACAGGTAACTTAATCCATGATTCACGCATATCGTCATAGGTCTGAATAGCTGAATCTATTTATTTATTTAAAAATTTATATACCGCATACAATTATGCGGTTTACATATCACTTAAAATCTTATTTCCCTGCGATTTCCACATTTAATTTAGATATAACTAGATAACATCATTAATATCCCCCCAATATAAAATGTCAATATACCAAATCAAATCAGATTTCAACAATTAAGGAAGCAAAAAGGCATTAGATCAAACGATCCAGTCCAAGGTAAGATGACAAAACCAATCCACATATAGGGCTCCTTTGACTAAGGTGTGCTAGCGTTTTTAGCGCACGCAGCAGATTACGCTAACCCTGCGCTACGAGGCCAGAACTAATGCCAACTCGATGCTGGCGTTAGCATCTAGCACGCGCGGCATTGCAGTGCGCGCTATTCCGCACGTTAAAGCCCTAACGCAGCTTAGTAAAAGGAACCCATAGAAGCAAAACAAATCAAATTCCAACAATTCAGGAATGCAAACAAATTTTAAATCATACATTATTGTCAGCGTATTCTGAAGAAGATATTTTCAGATGGAATAAGCATTAGCATAGAAAGGCATTAGCAGATAATTGCGTTTCCAGCATTTTCTTAACATGTATCCTCCCAATACAGAATCATAGGATACCAGGCAGGGCATTCCACAGTTCTATGCCAGCCAAAGACATCATTGATGCTTCAGTATATATATATATGTATAATCAATATTCTTCCCTCCAAACTTAGGGGTCCTTTTATCAAGGCGCGGTAGGGGTTTAGCACATGGAATACCACGCACTAAATCGCCTGCCGCGCTAGCCGCTAACGCCTCCATTGACGAGGCATTAGTATTTTGGATTGCCACAGGGGTTAGTGTGTGATGAAATGTCCGACCCACTAACCCTCGTAGCACACTTTGATAAAAGGAGCCCTTAATTTCATCCCATTTACAGAGCTAAGTTCTCTTCTCGGTTTATAAATTTCAAAGAATTCTTGTAAAATCTTTGGAGAAGCATGATACAGTGTCTTAAACTCTTTGTTGTGTGGGGAACCAGTGCCATATTTTCAACACGGGTTATAGGAGTACTCCTTGAAGCCCCTGTGCTTAATCTTGCAGCAGAGTTGATAAGCAACTGCAAAGCTCTTAACTCTTATTATTATCAATACTAGTGTTTAAGCCCGTTACAATAACGGGTGCTAGAGTAGATGTCTGGATGTCTGTTTTTGGGGGGTTTTTTATTTCTCTCTCTCTCCCTGGACGCTGTCTGTCTGTCATTCTTTGTGTCTGTGTCTCTCCCTGGTCCCCTGTCTGTGCGTCTTTCTTTCTGTGTGTCTACCTGGCCCCCCTGCTTGCCAAAGCAGCCCCCTTTTCCTCTCCCCCTGTTGTGCAATGCCTGCCTGCTTCGTGTCCCCCCTTTTTTTCCTCCCCCCCCGATTGCTGTCTGCCCCCAGCACACGCCTCCCTCCAAAGCAGCCCCCTTTTGCTCTCCCTCTGGCCCCCTGTTGTGCCATGCCTGACTGCTCCGTGGCCCCCTTCTGTTTCCCCCCATGATTGCTGTCTGCCCCCAGCACAACTCTCCCCCCAAAGCAGCCCCCTTTCCCCCTGTTGTGCAATACCTGCCTGCTCCGTGGCCCCCTTCTATTCCTCCCCCCATGATTGCTGTCTGCCCCCAGCACAACCATCCCCCCAAAGAAGCCCCCTTTCCCTCTCCCCCTGTTGTGCAATGCCTGCCTGCTTTGTGGCCTCCCCTTTTGTTCCTCCCCCCTGATTTCTGTCTGCCCCAGCACACCCCTCCCCCCAAAGCAGCCCCCTTTCGCTCTCCCTCTGGCCCCCTGCTGTGCCATGCCGGCCTGCTCGGTTCCTGCCGCCGCTGCCGCTCCTGTTCCTGTTCAAAGTGGCCTGCTTCGGTGCGCGGCCGGCTGTAGTGAACCTCGCAGGCCGCTCTCCATATGGTAGCATGTTCCCTCTGACGCAATCGCATCAGAGGGAACATCGTCTATGTGGAGAGCGGCCTGCGAGGTTCGCTACAGCCGGCTACGAACCTCAGCAGGCCGCTTCAAAGCAGTGGTTGGTGCGGGAGGGGGGAGTCATCGACGTGTTCCCTACCCAACACTACCGCTGCCAGCGCTGCTCCGCACCGCCTTCATCCATCCTCCCGTCTGATGCGCCAAGCCGGCACATGCACTGAAGCCGCAGGCCACGGACGGACATAGCACTTGTCAGCTACCCACAGCCTCTTAAGTACGCATGCGCGCTTAAGAGGATTATTATTATAGATATATTGAAACATCCTGGTTCTATATGCTTTACTATTTAGATGCACTTATTTATTTATTTCGATTTCTATTCCGTTCTCCCAGAAGCTCAGAACGGGTTACAAGTAGACAATCACAATCGTTTGAAAACAGACTAGTCATGACGACAAATAGGTTACACTAGACAATAACAGAGCTTATTCTAGAGACCAGACTGGTCATAGCCAATTCTGCAGCAACTCCCAAAACCTAAATCAGGATCCCATAGCCGACATGGGCCATGTTTTGCGATAGCTGTATCAAGACAGGTCCTGAAAATGAAACATAAATTCTCAATGTAACTGAATCAATTTCACCAACACATCACCCTAATACACAAATTAACCTGCATAGAGGTGTGCCTTTCTTCCTCCATATGCTAACTCAAAATGGCACCCCCCAATAGAATTAGATTTAAAACCTTAGTCACGTGACCCCCAAGAACCAATCATATTTGTTCAAATTAATGACAACCAATAAATCTCTAAGTTTAAACCCCCAGGGGCTGCAATTTTTAAAGTGTAAATCCACCCTTGCACTTTATCAATTACCACCCTCCACTCCCATCTCAATTTTATCTAAGATTCTCCAACGTGATCCAAGTGGTACTTTGAAATGAGTCACCATTGAGGCCTCTTTTACTGATTTACCGCATCACCAATGTTATGGAATAAGACTGCGCTGAGCTTTTATATTACTGGTTTGAGGATTTTTGATGCAATTTTAGTGCAATCCCTAATTGTGAGCCCGCAAGGACAGGAAAAAATGGTCGAGTACTTGAATAAATTCATGTAAACCATTCTGAGCTCCCCTAGGATTGCGTTCCCACTTGCCACCAAAGAGACCCCAGTTGGAATTTTGCACCCTGTACTGGACCTTTAAAAGGTAGCCAACATGTCGGGCAGGATTAATTCGTCGAGGGCCCCTAGGCATACAAGTATACTGGGCACCCCTGCCCCGCCCCACCCCACCATGCGCCCAGGCGGAAACAGGAAGCTGCGTCAGAGGGAAGCTTTGGGCAAGCAGCACCGCTTGCACAATTACAGTTCCCGTTGCCTTTCTTACCCGCGTTGCTTGCTTGTCTTACTTTCCGTCGATGGGGGGGGGGGCCACATTACTGATCGAGGGGGGGGGGGGCGTGTTGCCGAAGGGGCCCATTGCTGAAGGGGCCCATTGCCGTTTGGAAAAAACAATGTCGATGCCCTCCTTCATCGGGCCCCCCTGACCATTTCGGGCCCTAAGCACGTGCCTACTTGGCCTATTGGCTAATCCTGCCCAGCCAACATGACCTAGGGCCTGCTATCTTTGCACTGCTGCAGCTACGACTATGTAATGGTCCCTGGTACAGCAATGCAAAATTAAATTTACCGTGACTGACATGTTTCATTTGGCTGCAGTAAAATGCAGTATTTTCCATAGCTTTGTAACTACTGGCCTACGAATATGTCTTTGTACCGATGAATATATCTATAATAATAAAATGCTAAACGCGCATGCGCACTCTTACCGCGTGTTCCCTGATCCCTGATCTGTAGGTCAGTGGTCGGCAGGAGTGCGCATGCGCGACACCAAGACTCTTCCTCCTGAGCCCCAGACATGCTGACCGTCTTCAGTCCCACGGGTCTCCCAAGCAGCAGTGGTGGCAGGGATGGCGGAAACGTTACCGAGGCAGCTGTCGGCTTCGGGCGTGCGCGGCGGCTGTCGTCGCCTGTCGGCGGAGGGCAGATGCGAACGGAGGTAAGGGGTGCTGCTGGACAGGGGAAGAGGTGCTGATGGACGGGGGGGGGGGGGGGAAGAAAAAGGAAGGGAAGCCTACTGCTGGACAGGGGGAGCAGGAAAGAGGTGGTGGTGGACAGCCGAGGAAAAAGAAAGACAGAAATACAGAAAGCGGCTAAGGAGAGAGAGAAAGAAATAAAGACAGACACACACACATATATTCTAGCACCCGTTAATGTAATGGGCTATAAGACTAGTATATATATATATATATAGATAGATAGATAGATAGATAGATAGATAGATATAGATATATAGATATATATCTCACTGGAATTTTATTCTGCCTCCTGCAGTCAGAGCAGAGTCTGCCTTTGACTCAACCAACAGTACTACAGCATCAAAGGAGGACATGGAGAAAGCAGAGGCAGAGGCTCTCACCGAGGGACTCACAGCAAAGACACTGTTTTCGAACTTCAAAGTCTGTGGGTGGATCTGCGTACTCCTAACACTGTTTTATTTCTTTTCTGTTCCCAGTAAGAATGCTTTTTATGCTGAGGGGTTGGGGTGGGAAGGACCTCTGGGTGGGTGGGTGGGTGTGGTCTAGCAAGTTTGGCTCTAGCTCTTCCTCACCAGAAGATGGCACTTTTTTTTTTTTTTTACATATGGAGGCTCCAGGCTCTGTTGCCACTAGGTCCCTTGAAATTTAGATTCGGCTTAAGTGACAGTGGGGGTGTTGAAGAATGTGTGTGTTTTTAATGTTGTGTAAGGGGAGATTTAACTGATTATGCTTAGCGTGAACATCTGGCTCTGTATGCTGAGAAATGTAATATGGTGACTATGGCAATTTGAAACCCTTCTACCCCTATTAACTTGGCAAATATCACCATACTGTCTCTGATTTATTTCACCTTTCTTTGCAGTAAGGTCATACAAGTGACAACGGCGGAACTTAACAATGCGTGTGAACCAGAGAATATTAAAAGATCCTGATGTGACATTTAGATAGATGAGATACGTCTACAGTTTGAGGGAAATTTTTCCATTAATCTTGCATTTGCACAATTCAGATGTGCCACGCTTCGTGCCATGATTGATGGAGGATGAACAATTTTTTAAGCAGCCACTTATACATGGGTACTGTCTGAATGCTCTGCATGTCATTCACTTTAATAAGATTAAAAAACTAACCGAGGCCAGGTAGATATAAAGAAATGCAATACAATCTGAAGAAACCAAATGTCAGTTCCTTCTTTCGTACCTGTAAAAAGACATTTCCAGAACAAGAAAATTTAAGAGCACACTACCCTTAAAAATATTTTTATTGCAACTAGGGAACTTGGAGTACATTATGGCCCTCTTTTACTAAGGTGCGCTAACCGATTAGCGCTCGCTAAACGCTAAAATGTGCATGTTAGTCTATGGACGCGTTAGCGTTTAGCGCGCGCTAATTCGATTAGCTCACCTTACTAAAGGAGGGGGCATGTGTCGACAAAAACAAAAAATGCTCTCAGTTGCTGGAGTTAAGCTGTGGAATGCCCTGTCAGGGCATCTAAGATTGTGCCAGTGAAAGGACATTTTGGGCAGCCACAAAACTGAGAGACTTGAAGAAAGCAACAGGTTTTATTAGCATACGTATGCGACTCCTGAGCCCCAAGCTGGCTTCAGAAGTCCCGAAACCAGGAAGTTACAGAGATATTTATACACTAGTCTTTAAGCCCGTTAAATTAACGGGTGCTAGAATAGATGTCTGTCTGTCTTTCTGTCTGTCTCTCTGGCCCCCTGTCTGTCTTTCTTTCTCTCTCTCTATCCTTGGCTAGTGTTTGTCTGGGGGGGGGGAGGTTTCTTTCTCTCTTTCTCTGCTGTCTGTCTGTGTTTATTCTATCTGTCTCCCTGGCCCCCTGTCTTTCTTTCTGTATGTCTTTCTGTCTGTCTCCCTGGCCCCCCTGCCTACCTGTATTTATCTGTTGTCTCTGTGGCCCCCTGTCTGTTTGTCTTTCTTTATGTCTGTCTCTCTCCCTGGCCCCCTGTCTTTCTTTCTGTATGTCTCTCTGTCTTTCTCCTTGGCCTCCTGCCTACCTGTATTTATCTGTTGTTCCATGCCTGACTGTCTCTCCGTGGCCCCCTTCTGTCTCCCTACCCCCTCCCGAAAGCAAGCCCATTACATTAACGGGTGCCCTGTGCAGCAGCATTAGCGTTTCCTCTACCCCCCTTTCCCTTCCCGTGGTCCCGACTACAAAGCTGGTGATTCTAGCAGCATGTGCAGCAGTCTTCACACGCTGCTTCTGGTCCTTCTAGTGCCCTGATTTACTCTGGCACGTCCCTGATGACATCATCAGAGATATGGAAGAGCAAATCAGGGCAGTAGAAGGGCCCGAAGCAGCGTGTGAAGACTGCTGCACACGCTGGAATCGCAAGGTTCGTAGTTGGGTCCGCGGGAAGGGAAGGAAAGGGTGGGGTGGCAAAGGACTCGGGTCCCGAGATGCGGGGTGAGTTTTTCAGTTCGTCCTGGGGGGGAGGAGGCGCTCTTTGTACCCCAGTCCCGGCTTGTGGAGGCGATCGTCAGCTGGCTGGGAGCAGGCTTGTGGAGGCGATCGTCAGCGTGTAAAGAAACTTCCGTATTGTGAGGTGGAGAGCAGGGAAGCTTGTCTGGCGCGCATGCGCACTCGTGCCGCCACGACAGATCAGGGAACATGCGGCGTGAGTGCGCATGCGCGCTTAGCGTTTTATTATATATAATGATGATTCTTCTGGCTATACAACTGAATTCTAGAAAAAACTTTTCACGTGCTACTTTTCTTAACAATCATTGGTCCTAAGCTCACACTAGCAGGTCACTAGCAGGTCACTTAACTAAGCCCTGCAGTCTTTCTGTTACATGTCCAGGAGGGCGGAATACAATATCGTATGCTGAGATAGCCATAAGAAGCTAAAATGCCCAAGCTAAAACACCCAGTGCAGGCAGGCTAGAAGATGAGATAAGTTAGGTCTGCAATGAAACATAAATTCAGCATTTTATTAAAGAGAAAACATAGTTCAACACTTAGGAAAACCAGTCCCAGACTCCTTCACCAGAACGAGGGAATCTTTAAAAAATTATTAAAAACTCATTTATCTGATGACACCTTTCTGTAACTTATGGTAGGCAGATAATTAGATGCTGGATCAGTGACCAGAGAGATCAGCGATCATAAAAAGATTAATCATCAGAAGTTTTCCTTTTATGATTTTTCAATTAATTCATTTTGATATAGTTAATATTTGAGGGAGGTGGTAGACCCATGATTGACAGAATATCCCATTGAATTGAACAGCATAAGCTGCTTTGTTGTGAGCTGGGAAAAGGAGTCTGAGGTCTTCCACCTTTCCAACATTATTTCAACACTATTTTTCAGCCAGCACATTGGATGTTTATGTAAACCTTTTTTTTTTTGATGTCTTGGAAGAGTGTTTTGAGAAGTTTGTTGAACCTTTTTTTGAATATTGTGTGAATTAATATGCCCATTTCACTATTTTGAGGTATTATGAATTGCCATTTACATAAGAACTGCCATCTCCGGATCAGACCCTGGGTCCATCAAGTCCGGTGATCTGCTCACGCGGAGGCACAGCCAGGTGTAACCTGGCGAAAACTTAGTCACCCGTATCCCTCTATGCGCCTTTATGTAACATCTAGGCAAATCATGTGATATGTACTATATAGCGTGCCGAGGGGACTAGGAGGACATGTCTATGGGCTCCTTTTACGAAGCCGCGGTAACGTTTTAACACGTGTAATGGCGCACGCTGGACACGCTAGCCGCTATCGCCTCCTGTTGAGCAGGCGGTAGTTTTTCGTCTAGCGTGGTGGTAGCACGTGATTAAAAGTCACGCGTGCTAAAGCCGCAAACGTGGCTTCGTAAAAGGAGCCCTACGTGTTTTATGTTGGTTTGTTTTATATTATGTATGTTGCTCTGTAAATCGCTTAGATGTAGGCGGTATATCCATTTTTAAATACAAATAAATAAACATTTCAAGCAAGGGATTTTACCCAGAACAAAAGGATCCTACTTTTATGGGCACGTACATGTTTGATTCCAAGATCCTCCAAACTGTCCCCAGCCCTAACTAAAGCAAAAAAAAACTTTAGGAATAATGTCAGGAATGTTATACTTCATGTGACAGCAAAGTTCTTTCAAATTCTTCTTCAAGACATTGCGCATCCTGAAATCCAACCTCCCCTCCCCCACACAGAAATGATTCCAGGAGTTCAGCGCTTCCTGGATTTTCTTTGGTGCTCTTCCATGAACAATTTCCATCTCGTTAAATCTTCAAGCAGTTCTTGGGTCACCCGCATATAATGAGGCATGCATTCTGATGGCTAAAATGAAGGAAAGAAATTGTGGACGCAAACATGGTGGTAGGAGGATGAGAATTTATTGTCTTTTGTCCTGCATGGGCTGAATCGGGGCAAAACCCACCTTTCTACCTGACTCTTGCAAACACGCCCCTAACCTCTATTTCTACCTCAGCAAAATTATTCTGCCACTCTGAATATGCCCTCCACTTGACTTACAGGCAGAACTAAAGGCCTCTTTTACAAAGGCGCACTAGCGTTTTTAGCGCGCGCTAACCACACGCTAAATGAAAAATACTAATGCAAGCTCTATGGAGGCGTTAGTGTTTAGTGCGTGTGGTATTGTAGCGCGCGTTAAACCATTAGCGGAGCTTAGTGAAAGGAGCATGCGCTACACACTAATGCCTCCGTAGAGCTTGCGTTAGTATTTTTGGTGTAGCGTGGGGTTAGCACACGCTAATCTTTAGCGCGTGCTAATAACGCTAGCGCAGCTTAGTAAAAGGAGCCCTAAGCGTTTTAGCGTGGATTTAGCCTGCGCTAACTGCTAACGCGTCCATAGGATGACATGCACATGTTAGCGTTTAGCATGTGATTAGTACGCGCTAAAAAGCTTAGCGCACCTTTGTAAAAGAGGGGGTATAAGTCTCGAGGCTCACACGCAAGATCTCATCTCCCTACTACATGTACCCAAACCATAAATGGCAAAATCTATCCTTTACTTCAAATGTATTGCAATTCTGGCTGCTTTATATATAGGGTCTATCGGTTGGCATGCCCCCAAAGCTTGTATTCTCCTCTCCATACAGTTCATAAGAATTATCCCTCTGCTACTGGTTCTTCCCTTTAATCTGCTGTTCTGAATATCTTAGATGTGAATTTGCATCCCTGTTTGCCATGTTACTGTGCCCAGTACCCAAAACATATACATAGGAATTTCTACTACTGCTCTTCATCCTTTTGATCAGTTGTTCTGTCGATCTGCTGTATATGAAGTTGTAATCTTGGTGCTAAACCTTGCAGGGGTCTCAAAGTCCCTCCTTGAGGGCCGCAATCCAGTCGGGTTTTCAGGATTTCACCAATGAATATGCATGAGATCTTTGCGCATGCACTGCTTTCAATGCATATTCATTGGGGGAAATCCTGAAAACCCAACTGGATTGCGGCCCTCAAGGAGGGACTTTGAGACCCCTGTTCTAGTGTGTATGTAAACTTGTAACCCTTTCTGGGCTCTTCTGGGAGAACGGGCTAGAAATTCGACTAACTAACTAAATATAACCTAACCGTAAGATCAAAATATAGATAGGGGGGTTACCTGTGAGAGGTGCAGCGTTTCCAGAGGTGTTCCTGAGCCCCGGACGACAGCAGCACTCTGACTACATCGTGAGTGGCTGACTTCGGGTCCCGAATCTCGGCGGGCACCCGCGGAGACAACAGCCCTGACGTCAGCCGGGTCCTGCACTAGCAAGTGAAAAGGACGCCGCTACTGCCTGTCTGTGGGGGTTACCTGTGAGAGGTGCAGCGTTTCCAGAGGTGTTCCTGAGCCCCGGACGACAGCAGCACTCTGACTACATCGTGAGTGGCTGACTTCGGGTCCCGAATCTCGGCGGACACCCGCGGAGACAACAGTCCTGACGTCAGCCGGGTCCTGCACTAGCAAGTGAAAAGGACGCCGCTACTGCCTGTCTGTGGGGGTTACCTGTGAGAGGTGCAGCGTTTCCAGAGGTGTTCCTGAGCCCCGGACGACAGCAGCACTCTGACTACATCGTGAGTGGCTGACTTCGGGTCCCGAATCTCGGCGGGCACCCGCGGAGACAACAGCCCTGACGTCAGCCGGGTCCTGCACTAGCAAGTGAAAAGGACGCCGCTACTGCCTGTCTGTGGGGGTTACCTGTGAGAGGTGCAGCGTTTCCAGAGGTGTTCCTGAGCCCCGGACGACAGCAGCACTCTGACTACATCGTGAGTTGCTGACTTCGGGTCCCGAATCTCGGCGGACACCCGCGGAGACAACAGCCCTGACGTCAGCCGGGTCCTGCACTAGCAAGTGAAAAGGACGCCGCTACTGCGGCGCGGCCGCAGGGCGCGGCCGCAGGGCGTGGCCAAAGGGGCGTGCCCTAAGGGGCACGTTTAGCCCCTTGGGAGCCCCTTTGGAGACACTGGGAGACATTGGATAAAGGATTGCTGGAGCTGTATGCTAGTAAGTTAGTAAGTTGTATAATTAATCAAATGGGGAAAAGGAAAGCTAAACCCAAAGTATCGACTCCAGTAATAGTTGGCCCTATAGATAGACATTTTATGTCTTCCGATGTCAGAGGAGGTAATCAGGATGCTGCATCTTTGTCAGGGGCATCGCTTAGCCCTCTGGAAAGAACTCCTCCTCCTCTACCAAAAATTGCTGTGGGTTTGGATTCCCAAAGAGGTTCCAATTCTCAAACTGTGGTTCCTATGGAGCAGGAGGCATCTTCTTCATTATTTTATGAGGAAATGCCTAAAGCTATCTCCTTTCAAAGAGAGGCTTTTGCTCCATTAGAAACCCGGAATGAGCCACAGGAAATTTCCCTTAAAAATTTATGGTCAATAAATGTTAGAGTAGAAGAGTTGTTAACATCAGTGGTAACACAAAATGTTAAATTTTCAAAAGAAGTAGTTACTAAATTAGAAAATATTGATTCAAATTTGAAAATTGTTGAGAAACGTTCTCTGATTATGGAATCGCAAGTATCAATATTACAAACTTTGTCATCTTCTGTCCTTAAAGATTCACATATTACCTATACAAAGTTTGAAAAAATGGAGAATTTACTTAGGGCAAGGAATCTAAGATTTGTCAATTTTCCAAAAACCCATTTATTGACTTCAGAGATTTTGATTCGTAAGTATTTTAAAGAAATTTTGGGATTGGCAGATCCAGATTCCTTGCCAATAACAAATATGTATTATATTCCACAGAGAAAGAAAGTTTCGGCAGAAATGGGATTAGATCAGTTGGAACAGATAGAATTTGATTTAACAGGTTTTTTGGAAGATTCACAAGATGTAATCCAAACTAGGTCTACGTTATTAATAACTTGTGCTAGGGAATTAGATAAATCTTTAATTATGAAGGCTTATTTTCAAAATAAGCAAGCAAAGTTTTGTGGATATAATGTGTTAATATTTCCGGATGTAGCCCAGGCTACACAACTTAGAAGAAAGTCATTTTTGAATTTAAAATCAAGATTGTTGGCCTTGGGGGCTACTTTTTACTTAAAGTTTCCATGCAAATGTTTAGTGAAATTTAAGGAGAATGATTATATATTTTGGGATTCTATACAATTAGAGCAGTTTCTAAAACTTTATGAAACACAAGTAATTGCCACTTGATTTAATTGTAATATGAGTTCAGTAGAATAATGCACTGTTAAATTGATCTTAGTCTTAAGATCTTGATTATATTTTTGTTTATAGTTGAAGTTAAGATCAGGATAATCCCCCGTAATGAGGACTTGAGGACAATGAAAGTAATGTAAGATTAATTCTTTAATTCTTGAAGATTGTGATATTATGTTCCTTGTATTATTATTTGTATAAATGATAATGTTTAAAATTAATAAAAAAAAAAATATATATATAGATAGTGCATAATAACTTCCAAATAATAACTACAAAAACATGAAAGTAATATCACATTCAAAGCATTAAACAAAACAGTAATAAATTACAAAATGAACTGAGATGTACAAAGTGATAGAGAAATGATAACATTAAAAAAAATGGAGGCAAGGGGGGATGTAGCCAAGAGGGTGGCGCTTTAGCTGGCTACAATCTTGGCGGTGTTGCTGTTGAAGTTACAATCTCAGAACCCAATACTGCTATTTGTTTTTATCTAAAATAGTGTCTCTCAAACTTTCTTGAGCCGGGGCACATTAAAGGTAGTGGCCAAGGCTTGAGGCACCCAGAAGTCCGTGGACATCGCTGTGATGACATCACACATATTCGTGACATCATCACGGCAACATCCGAACATGTGCAGAGGCCCTCCAGATGGACCCGGAGATGCCAGTAGAGGGTACCAGCAGGGAAGAGGGCCGGAGAGAAGGAGAGGCACTGGCGCTAGCTGATTGCCTACAGCAGTGTTTCTCAACTACTTCAAGCTAAGTACCCCCTAAGTCTAACAAATATCAACTGAGTACCCCAAACGTAGACCTCCCTAGGCCCACCCAAGCTCTGCCCCAGATCCCATCCCCTTTACTAATTGTAATACAATTTTTTCCATTCATTTTTTCATATACCCGCAATATACACGGAAGCTATAAATTCTCAAAACTGACACATTTCAATTACTTTATTGAAAATAAAATCCGTTTTATCTACCGGTGATCCTCTGCAGGCCGCTGTAATTAGCTTTAAAGGTGGGACCGGGAGGCCAGGGGAGAAGCCGGAGGACGCTAGACAGAAGGGGGAAACATGCAGGCCTTCGGCGAATCGGGCAGCACTGACGCTGTGCCGCATAGGGAAGTCAGCTGGCAGGCGCCTCTCTTCATCCTCAGTGTGCCGCGGAATCTCCGGAGGCACACAGTTTGAGATATACTGCTCTAAAATACATTGCATATAAAGTGAAAAGGGTGACTTAAGCGAAGAGCAAGGTGAAAGATTTCACCAAGACATAAAAACAATGGATGCCAGATACCAAGGAAGATGGGATTCGTACATGATGGGAGACTATTGTTGAAATCTTGTATGGGATTGTCCTGGCAGATCCCACTCTCGAAAGTCTTACAAAAGGAGCTTCTTGTGTGTCGAATGATTGGAACATTTGTATCATAAGCTTGTGCTTTTGGTATGAAATAAGTAGATTTTCATATTGTACACATTTCTTTTAATTTTTAATGTTTCCTTCATGCTTAAAAGCTATTAATTTAAACACTACATTAAAACATCCTGATTTTTTAAATGGGCGAGCAGAGTGAAGAGGGGTACATGGCACATGTTCTGCATATCAAAAACTAGAGCCGATAGGAGAAAACTGACGCCATTTTTTTGGAACCAGCAGGTCAAATATACCCAGAACTAGATCTAACATTTGAGGCACCAAAATGAGTGTTGGCCAGTGATATCATTTCTCTCCAGAATAATACCTGTTTCATGTAGTACCTCAGCCTGTCACTTTTAGGCAACCCCGTTTCTTGGTTCACAGCTCTGAATATGTAAAACTCTCACGAGAGTAGGAATTGATTTGTTGTCTGCGGATTGGTCATGGCGAGCAAAAATGTCATTTAAAGAAACATGGTGTGCCACGATTTTCAACTGAAGATGACAAAGAATTCTGGGAAATATGAGACATGAGGTGGCACGTAAAGGAGCAGTGAGGAGGTGAAAAAAAAACACCCCAGTTTCTTAATTGTGCTATGGTCTTTTTCTAATTGTTTTCATTCCCAATACACATTAAGCAAAGCAGCTGGCACGGCTTGACTACTGCAGATGGAGCATCATCATTAAGAACAGCTTCATAAAATTCTAAGTATCTGGCTTGCGTGTGTTTGATTTTCCGTTGCCAACTAGGGTGTTTATTAGCAATCGTCATATTCATGGCCAAGAAGAGTCGAATCCCCACGACAGTTGCTGAAAAAAAAAAATGAAAGAAAGGGGAAAGATAACAAGTTTGCTAATGTCCTTTACCGGGTCAATACTTAAACTACGAAGCGCCCTTGTGTTCTTTATTCATTCAAACCCAAAAAGGGGGGTGAGCATGTCTGTCTTTGCGACGGCAAAATGACTCTGGAAATTGACCAGGATGGGAGGGAATTTAGCATGTGCGAAAACCGAAAATAAAGAAAAATGCAGTTGACTCACAGGGGTTCCAGAGAAATAAGTCCCCCTCCCCCCTAAAAAAAAATATATATATATATAGAAATGCACTGGGCCATATATCAGTATACACGGCCCAGTACATTTCTATGGGATATGGAATTCCAGATTTTGTAGAACAGAAACTTACATACAGTGAGATGTAGAATTTAGGGGATTCCTCCTTTCAAACTGCCTCGCCTCTCTAAACTCGCAACCCACTAAACTGCCCCCATCCTAAAAACCAGGCATGAAGCCAGACCTCAAATTTTAGGGGTGCCAGAGTACAAGTGGGGAGTCGCAAAACTTTGCCTTGCATTGCTGTCACTCTGTACTCCCACCCCCACAAACCCCACATAGTTGAACTGGTGAAGGTCCCCCATGCTGGATTTGGCTAATCTTCTTCCAGCCTTTTGCCATTCGAGAGACACAGAACATCGAAGCTTGTCTGGCATTGTTCTCAGTTCTCCCATGCTGGATTTGGCTAATCTTCCTTCTGACTCTTGCAATTTGCAGGAAAACAGACTGTAGAAGTCTCTCTGGCGTCAGCATCAGTTTCCACTACTCTTGCCCAAAATAACACCTGAACAGCCATATTGCATTGCCATCTTCTTTCTGTTTAGGCATCCCATAGAAAATGAAGACAAATGCATTTGACTCAAAGCCATCAAAACATTCCGAAGCTGTTCCTTGAAAATTCAAAAGAAAATAAAGAAAAAAATGAGGAAGTATTACAAATGTGAAAGAAAAACAATGTCATTGTCTAACATAAATCACTATGGGTGGGGTAGGGGGGCCCAAGCAGCTAGGACTGGAGCCTTCACAAACACAGGCAGACCGCATCATTGATCACCTTGACGGACACAATCTGATGAGGACCAGCCAGCACGGTTTCAGTAAAGGCAGATCTTGCCTGATGAACTTGCTGCACTTCTTCGAGGAAGTAAACAGGCGGATAGACAAGGGCGACCCAGTCGACATTGTATATCTGGATTTTCAGAAAGTGTTCGACAAAGTTCCATATGAACGACTACTTTGGAAAATTGCATACCATGGAATCGAGGGTGAAATACTCACATGGATTAAAAACTGGCTGGAGCATAGGAAACAGAGATTGGGGGTAAATGGATAATACTTGGACTGGAAAAGCATCACCAGCGGGGTGCCGCAGGGCTCTGTGCTTGGACCCGTGCTCTTCAACATCTTTATAAACAATCTGGACATTGGTACGACGAGTGAGGTAATTAATTCTTCTTCACCCAGAGAGTGGTAGAAAACTGGAACGCTCTTCCGGAGTCTGTTATATAGGAAAATACCCTCCAGGGTTTCAAGACAAAGTTGGACAAGTTCATGCTAAACTATTGAGACTGGATTCATTTGGAGCACTGGTCTTGATCTAGAGGCTGCCACGTGAGTGGACTGCTGGCCAGGATGGACTACTGGTCTGACCCAGCAGCGGCAATTCTTATGTTCTTATGACAGGGCCTTGCAAGTAAAAGTAGGGTCACCAGATGTCTCTGAAAAACCAGACATGTCCTCTTTTTAGAGGACTGATGGATTTTCCAAAACCTGGCACTTTGTCTAGGTTCTGGAATGCCCCGAGCTCCGGCCGCATCTGGAGGGTCTTCAACAAGCATGCGCAGATGACATCAAACACTTCTGCACATGTCAGAGACCCTCCAGACGCAGCCTAGAGGTTGTCAAAAAAGTGATGAGGCTTTGGGAGGGGGGACAGATTTGGAGGCAGAACAAGGCGGGGTTGGAGGTAGAATGGTGTGGGGCCATGCGTCTGGGTTTTCCCGTCCTTAAATATGGTAATCCTAGGTAAAATAAAACACGTTATTTTCATATATCAGCAGTAAAAGAACCAGGTTCACTTCACAGGGTGTATAGGTAAATGCCACAGTTATTAAATTCATACATTCCTTCTTAAGTCCTGTCCCTGATAGGTTCCACAAGTATGATCACAGTTCAGACTGCCAAGCAATAATTAGCCTACATCTGCGGTCTTCAGTAACGTCATCTGTAATCCCTGGAGGCATAGACTTGAGGGCTTCCACCAAATGCAGGGTGAAAGGGTCTGAGCTAGGACTACTCTTTTTCCCTGAAACTTCTCTCGGGTACTGCAGCCAAGCCAGAACATCCTGAGAGGATCCTTGCTCAAGGTGTCACAGTTTGTAACTTCCTGCCTTCTGCCTGTATCCTGCTCTCCTGGCTCAGCAGGCTAACTAAGCTATTCACTGCCTTAATGTAGCTCAGATCCAGCCTCAGTGAAGGAATGCTCTTAAGGAAACCCTGCCTTGTATTGTCCATGCCCTCGCATTCACCATTAATGTTTCATAATTGGCCCATATAAAGAGTGCAGGTAAAACCAGCCATAAGGAAGGCTCATGGGCGAGTTAACTTAGCCAAGAATGCATGAGGAGAGTTTTAGGGAATGGGAAATGGTTTGAATCATAGAAAGCAGTAGAGACAGGGAGCATGGGATTGGTTGATAAGGAGTAGAGGGGCAGGGGATATGGAATTCTAACTAGGGGTTTTGGCGAGCTGCTGTGTTTTTTGAGGGAGGGTAGAGTAGGAGGGAGTGGTATGAGGTATGGGGTGGATGAGTAGAATTTTACTCCCCCACCCATCCCTGGGAGATGGGATTGTTAGGGAAGGTTGGGAAGGAGGTGGTCTATTAGTCGCGGCATAGCAGGATGGTAAGGATGAAGAGTATATGGATATGATATTTGAGTAATACATGATATTTTGTACAATTGAGGGTGGCGCAGCCTCGAGTGGTATTATTTTGAGCTCAACGACACCACAGACCCGAGGAAGAGGGGACCAGTAACAGCTAGTTCGATACCATTTAGCTGAAGTGGGAAAAAGGGTCGGGCATAAGTTTGGAGATAATTGAAATTGTATTGAATTGGTTGGTAAGCTGTAAATTTACAGTTGTTAATAAAGCTGCAATCATGGGGGGGGGGTTCACTATGAGTTGTCCATGTGAATTTTTGGAATTTGAAAGAGGGGGGTGGGAGTTTGAAAGGATAAAGAAGAGGGTAAGAATGCGAGTGTATGCAAGTGCCTAAATTATTTTTAAAAAATGTATCATAGGACTCAACATGAGCACTATAGGTTAACTGACAGGACTTTCTGAGAACCTACAGCCATATTAGTCCATCATGGGGTGTCCCGCAACAAAACCAAAATTTCTTTATTTACTTATCTATTTTAAAAATGTATATCTAACCTCAGTGGCGTAGTAAGGGGGTTCTGCCTCGGACACCATCTTGGTGGTTGTACCGGCACCAGTCCTCCTCTTTGCCCCCCCCCCCGCTCCCCATTACCACTTCCCTTCCCCGGTATCGCTTTTAACATTCTAGGCGCGAGCAGCCACCCCATCCTGCTGCTCGCGCCAGCATCAGCTCTTGCTCTGATGTCACTTCTTGGACCCGCGTCTAAGAAGTGACGTCAGAGGAAGAGCTGGCACGAGCAGCAGGTTGGGGTGGCTGCTCGCGCCGCGAATGTTAAAAGAGGTACGGGGCAAGGGAAGGAGCGGGCATGCGCAGCAGGAGGGGGCAGGGAAGGAGAGATTGGGTTGGAGGAGGGGAGCCGCCAACCCGGGCACTATGCCACTGTCCAACCTAAGGGCTAGATCTATATGCAGGACCTAAAAAAAATGCTGAGCATTATTCTATAAACAGCATTTAAAATTACATAAATTTGATAGAATTGTGCTTATCCTTGTGAACTGCGCCTAAAGTCCATTTGCACCAACTGAAATATAGTGCACATTTGTGCGCCTTAATTAGGCATGGATTGATAACTAGTGCTTCAAAAGATCTATTATATGAGAGGGTATCTAACCAAGATTACTAGGCTGGTCTACTCATGATCACTCTCTTAATTACCCCCTCTGCAATACTGATCTTCAGACCCTCAGAAATGCCACCAGCCACTCAAATATGTTTCATAGTGGTTGGATTTATACCAGTGAACTTTACAGTCTATGATCCAGAAATATCAAAGAAGAGACAAGTTAATTTAATCATGTATTTTTAATGGGTATAACTAATGGGCAGACTGGATGGACTCTTCGGGTCTTTATCTGCCGTCATTTACTATGTTACTATGTTACCTGGCAGAAACCCAAAGAGTAGCAACATTCCAGAGCTTAGATTGTGATGTCATAATGCCTCATTCCACCAATGCCTAAGAGCCAACCTCAGCAGTGATGTCACAATGGCTTGATTAGATGGCAACTTCAGCAGTTGGAACCTAGGACAATACCAGGTGGACTTTACAGTCTATGACCCAGAAACATCAAAGAAGAGACAAGTTAATTTAATCATATGTTTTTAATGGGTATAACAAATGGGCAGACTGGTCTTTTTCTGCCATCATTTACTATGTTGCTATGTTAAATCCCCCAAACCCAGTCCTTTTTCCAAAATATCCATGCCCAACCCCTTATAAGATCTCCACCACAATTTCCTTTCCAAAATAACCCTCCCACCCCAATCCCATTTTAACATACCCCATCCCTGAGCCTCTTTTAACACACTCCATTTTGATTCCCTTTCCAAAATAACTTCTCCACACTTCAGTTTTGCTAACATTGTGAGAATGAATATTCAGAACATTTGTCCTGGTAATATCCGGTATTACACAGGCAAATCTTTGAAAGTCAATATTCAACCAAGCAATATGTAGTACCCATAAATTTCCCCAAAGACTTATCGAGAAGACTATAGTTATTCTGGTTTGACCTAATGGTTCCCTACCTTGTGAATTCTATTGCTCATCTCTCTATAAACATGCATTTTTTTTCAGTAATGCACTTTGTTGATAGTTTTATTGATTTGACATTGAAATTATATTATGAGATGGCAAACATATAGAAGTGATTAGTGATCCCAACATGGCTCCCCATTCATTAATAATTATGTTAACAAGTCTTGGAAAATGTTTTTCATCAGGCTTAGCAACCTTGAAATTCTCACAAGATGGCTCAGCAAATGTATTTGAATACAGGTACTTTCTGTGGAAAGTGATTTTCTTATAAGTACAATTCTATCTACGAATGAACTATTTCTATTACACATTGAAATAATAATAAATTTACATGCATATATATGCTTCCAATTACATATAGATATTTAGGATGTACATAGGCCAAAAGTTTTGTTGTTTATCTTTCAGATTATTCAGAACATTTTTTTCCAGTTTTTTTGGACCCTTATAGTTTGTTTCAGATTTCTTCTTCTTCTTAGTTCCTTCTGTGCATTTATGCATATTAAGCAACAAGTTTTTTTTTCCATCTATCTCGATCAGCCTCAATGGCTTCCATGTCCTCCCAGGAAGTGCCTCCATTCATAGATCCTTCTCCAAGTCAGTTTTGGCCTTCTTGATCCAATGGCTGGTCTCCATTCTTGTGTCACTTTGTGTCATCTTGCAGACATGTGTACTGTCAACTAGATGACTACCACTACTAATTTCTATAACACTGTTAGACATACAAAACGCTGTACATTAAACAGGTAAGGGACAATCCACGCTCAATAGAATTTACAATCTAACTAGATTCTACATTCAGTAACAAGATCCTGTAAATTTTTTGGAGTTGCTTTTCTCAAGATCTCATACCTTTGGAAACAGTGATTTGGGGAAAAATACATGTAGGAAAAAAGAGGTGTATTACTTTACAGCTTCTTCATATAAGTGATGGATATTTTATGATTACCAACGTAGTGGAAGACTGGATGATGGATCATAAACTCAAACTTAACTATGAAAACCAAATTCTTCTTCGCAAATTCCTCAACCTTGAACAAATACAGCATCTCTATCTTGGGCAGCCCAAGTAGATACTGCTATAAGCAAAGGCTTTGCCATACTCTGGAGACTGTGATCTGTTTGCTCTTATTTTGATCCTCGCTCAATCACTGATCCTTAATATCCTAGACTACTGTAACATTGTATATCTCTCATGCCCTCAAAAGCATTAGATCAGACTTCGAACAATTCAACACTGAGTTATACGTCTCATCTTTGGATTGAAGAAATCGGGCCATGTTATGACCTATTATACACAACTTCACTGGCTCCCCGAGGCCCGCCCTCTGTTCATATTTGGCTGCTTCATGTACAAGGCCCTCCATGGCCTTCTACCCAACTACATGATGGAAGGGTTTGAATTGTGACTCCCACCCGCTCTCTATGCAATAACCCTATCTTCTCCTTTTCCACCCTGCAAGGAAAATCAGGAAAAACATGTGACAAAACTATTATGCTATCAGGCAGCACATTTAAGCCGGGCACTGCTTCCCATTATATTGTCCTCCTCTTTGTACATGCACTTCAGACATAAATTGAAAACCCGTTTGTGCACTATGTTCTTGACAGAGCATTGATCTATGTTCCCATATATCTCTCCAGATTTGCTTTGCCTTTAGATGACTGCACTTGTACTATGTGCTGGTTAAATTCAGCCCTTAGATAAAAAATTCTGTGGTATACAAATTCAATTTTATGTTATGTTATATGTGGAAGTGGTGATTTTATAAGTTCCTAAGAACATATCAGTTGCCATGCTGGGATAGACCAAAGGTCCATCAAGCCCAGCATCCTTTTTCTAACAATGGACAATCTAGGTCACAAGTACCTGGCAAGATCCCAAAAGAGTATAAAGCAAGGGGGTCTAATTAGCCAACAATACCATAAATATTTTCTGGTAGAATTCAGCCAGTGACAATAAGCATTTTAAAAAATGCTGACTGCTGTGGGCAGAATTAGCCTCATATATTCAATGCCAGGCCATGTATGGGTACCAGCATTGGATATCCAGGGCTAAATCATGATAAGGAACCCACCAAGGATTTTGCAGGTCCCTGTTGATATTCATATGAGCCCTGCCTGAACATCAGCTGGGATCCACATAAGTCAAGGCAGGTTCATTGGCCACCTCCAATCCCCTTTTTGCTCTTCGCAGGTTCCCCCAGGCCTACCTTTTAATACTCTGATGGTCAAGCAGGGTCCGTTGGATAGGAACAATGCATTGGGCTCTTTGTTCAAACTACAAGCTGATATGGCATATATCAAATATCAAGTGCAGATACAGCAAGATCAATTAATTGATGAAAGTAAAACCATGCATGATCTTGTCAATGTGGTTAATTTACTATAAACCCATCCAATTACTCAGAATACCAATGAACTAGCTATAATTAAAGGCCTATTAAATGAAGAATATACATTTATACAACCTGTGAAAGGACTTACCAATGATTTATTAAGAGAACTGGATAATGTGATTGATAATTTAATGGAAGGTCAAACACCAACCTATTTAGTGTCACTGGTTGTGATTAAAGAAGCCTTTGCTAAATTGACTAGAAGCCCTCTTGAACCTATCCAAATTCAACTCACTTTCCAGCTTGGCTCTGCTATTCTTCTGTATGTGAATGTAATCATATGAAAATTGCATATGTAATGTTTTAAGTCTGCTGTACCTTTTATATTACCTGATAATATATACCTGCCAAAACAGATAATTAATGTTGGCACCTGCAATAATAACTTGTATGCACATATTAACACTTCTGATTATTTAGCAGACCACTATGATAACCCTTGTCAATATCTGGTACCTCATTTGGAAATATGCCAACATACTAAAGACAGCTATTAGCACAGTGCTTCTCAGCTTCTTCAAGCCAAGTACCCCCTAAGTCTAACAAATATCAATTGAGTACCCGCCAAGCTCTGCCACAGATCCCGCCCCTAATAATAGTACTAATTATAATGCAATTTCTTCCATTCATTTTTCATATACAGCAGAGCCACAATATTCACGGGGGTTAGGGGCGGAGCCAGCCTGCAAATAGGGAAAAATTGCGAATAAGTTTTTGGGCTGGCTCTGACTTACCCCCGCCTCCATCATGCATCGCTGGACCTTACCTGGTGGTCTAGTGGTAACATGGGGCAGGAGCGATCTTCCTATGCACCTGCCCCGTACAGAGCCGTCATCAAAATGGCTGCTGTGCGTTCCCATTGGGTGAGAGATTAAAGGGTCGGGGCCTGGATATTGATTTCATCAGGCAGCCTTGTGGCCTTTATTAGGCTGACCCACCTCCAATGATGTAACTTCTTCTATCCTCGAAGGTGGCTGCCTAGCAAAGGCTCCGAGGCTGCCTGATGGAATCGATGAAGTAACGCTAGCAGTAGCTGTGTGGAAGAGTTAAAAGCACAATGAGCTGCCATTGCAAGTCCAGGAGGGCAGGGGAGAGAAGATGATGGTTGACAAATGCGATGGCGGAAGAAGAGTGGGAGACTTACATCGCCGCACCACGTAACCCCTGATAATGGTGAACGTACCTCCTTGGGTAAGCGTACCACATGTTGAGAACTTCTGCATTAGCAGATATCTAATCTTTTTCATGCTTTATCCCCATAAGAACTCCCAGTGTCTCTGAAACTAAAATAATTGAAGAATCTTCAGTCTAATACCTAATTTGACATTATTGATTTCTTTCTGATTTACAGCATACCGGTATTAGGAGACTCAAAGGTGAAGGGGAGGAATATGTAGAAGCTGATAAAGATAAGGCTGAATTGCTTAACAAATATTTCTACTCTGTGTTCACCACTGAAGCGCCAGACGCAGGACCACAGAAAACAAAAGCAAATAGGGTTGGAGGTATGGCAGATTCTGATTGATTTTCAGAGGATTGTGTTCATGAGGAGCTTGCTAAGCTAAAGGTAGATAAAATGATGGGCCCAGATGGTATACATCTGCGGGTACTTATGGAACTTAGGGAATTCTGGCGGCTCCATTGGCTGACCTTTTCAATGTTTCTCAAGAGATGGGCATGGTACCAGAGGATTGGAGAAGGGCAGATGTGGTCCCTCTCCACAAAAGTGGAAGTAAGGAATAAGCAAGGAACTACAGGCAGGTAAGAATGACTTCTGTGGTAAATTAATGGAAACGCTTTTAAAACTGAAAATAATACAGTTTCTGGAATCCAGTGGATTACAGGATCTGAGGCAACATGGATTTTCTAGAGGTAGGTCTTGTCAGACAAATCTGATCAATTTCTTTGACTAGGCGACCAGAGAATTGGATAGAGGGAGAGTGCTAGATGTGGTGTATTTAGATTTTAGCAAAGCATCTAATAAATAAACTGAGTGCCTTCAGTATGGGCCACAAAGTAACAGACTGGCTCAGGAATTGGTTGAATGGAAGGTGACAGAGGGCAGTGGTCATGGAGATTGCTCTGAGGAAAGGGACATTACCAGTGGTGTGCCTCAAGGTTAGAAACTAGAGAATGACACGGTGACAAAATTCATCACCGTTCCCGTCCCCGCGGATAACCGCGAGAAATAATCCCATGTCATTTTCTAGTGTCTATATCAACCTCAGTCCTTCTACACCAGCATTCTTCAAAGCAAAGCTTGCGAGTCAGTGGTTGTGGCCATTCATACTTTGATTCTTATGTGAGCCAAGGATAATAAAGCCATTGTGATATCACTGATGTGATTGGTTCTTAGGCACTGGTGGAATGACACATTATGACATCACAATATCTGCTCTGGATACCAGAGACTGTCATTCTGTAGTGTCTGTCTCAACCTCAGTCCTTCTGCACCAGCATTCTTCAAAGCAAAGCTTGCGGGTCAGTGGTTGTGGCCATTCATACTCTCATTCTTCCCTCTCTCTCTAAAGAATGACGTGAAGATGGTTTCCCGCGGTTATCCACGGGGACGGGAATGTTGATGAATTTTGTCACCGTGTCATTCTCTATTAGAAACATAATGGCAGATAGAGGCCAAATGGCCCATCTAGTTTGCCCATCTGCAGTAACCATTATCTCCTCCTCTTCCTATAGTCTAAGGCTCTGTGCACCTGCATTGTGAGGTCATAGAGCTGCCCATCTGCAGTAACCATTATCTCTTCCTCTCTCTGAGAGATTCCACGTGCCTCTCCTAGGCCCTCTTGAATTCAGACACAGTCTCTGTTTCCACCACCTCTTCTGGGAGACTGTTCCACGCATCTACCACCCTTTCTGTAAAAAAGTATTTCCTTAGATTACTCCAGAGCCTATCACCTCTTAACTTCATCCTATGCCCTCTCATTCTAGAGTTTCTTGGGCCTGTTCTTTTTAACATTTTTGTAAGTGATATTGCTGAAGGGCCGTAAGGTAAAGATTTGCCTCATTGTGGATGATACCAAAATCTGCAATAGAGTAGACATCCTTGATGGTGTGGAAAACATGAGGAAGAACCTAGTGAAGCTTGAGGAACGGTCTGAAATTTAGCAGCTATGATTTAATGCTAAGAAATGTTAGGTCATGCATTTAGGCTGCTTAAACCCTGCGAAAGTAAGGAACCGTATGAACGTAAGGAAGTTCTTCATCACCCAGAGAGTGGTGGAGAACTGGAATGCTCTTCTGGAGTCTGTTATAAGGGAAAACACGCTCCAGGGATTCAAGACAAGGTTGGACAAGTTCCTGCTGAATCGGAATGAATGCAGGTAGGGCTGGTCTCAGTTAGGGCACAGGTCTTTGATCTGGGGGCCGCCACGTGAGCGGACTGCTGGGCGTGATGGACCATTGGTCTGACCCAGCAGCGGCAATTCTTATGTTCTTATGCTGTTGCTTACACCTAGGTGGTAAAGACATATGCCGGAAGGTAGTCTTGTCTTCCTTGGGCCTCGTTGGCCTGACTGTTCTTAGAGATTTTATCTGGCTGCCTGAAGCACACCCTCCCTACCTTGCTGGGCTGAGACACACCCTTCTCCTCTGTACCACAGGATTTAAGGCGGTTCTGTGATGAAGTATTGTTAAGGGGAAAGTAACGCTATCACAATGGTTAATATTGACTTCTTTTTTCATATTTAACGATAGCAGCTAATATTATATAATAGCAGAGGTGTCACTTGGAATGGAGTTTAACAAGCTTTACTGTCATTAATCAAGCCAAAATTGGCAGAAGAAAAATGAACTAGCTAGGTATATCTAATATATTAATGCTGCAGAAATTGGTTTGATGCACCAGAAAGTTTAAACAGCTGTTGTTCGAGAAATAAAGCAGTAACTTAAGGTCCTTGTTGCTAGGCAATAGAGTCTTATTATGTCAGATCTTTAAACACCAAATTTGTGTAGAAATTCAAACATTTTCTAATGATGTTATAACTAAAGCAATTATAAGAAAGTAAATTATTATAAAGACAAGTCAATTTTCTTCAGCATAGAAAAAGTTAAGAACTGATCAACACAGAAGCTTTGTTGGATATCTCATGTTGCAGTGACCTGGTTCTGTGGTGTAAAATCTGCACACCGAATTTGATATGCAATTTTGTACAAACAATTGTCAGTTCTGATACAACGTCATATAAAAATTACAGAATATAGATATTCAAATGGTGAATTACCCTTGAAATCCTTTATTCATAGATGGTCTATACCAGTGGTTCCCAACCTTGTCCTGGAGGACCACCAGGCCAATCGGGTTTTTAGGATAGCCCTAATAAATATGCATGGAGCAGATTTGCATGCCTGTCACTTCCATTATATGCAAATCTCTCTCATGCATATTCATTAGGGCTAGCCTGAAAACCTGATTGGCCTGGTGGTCCTCCAGGCAGTATGGGAACCACTGGTCTATACAGTGGTATAATTCGGGGGAGGGGGCGAATTGCCCGTGCACCATCTTGGTGGGGGTGTCGGCACCTCTCTGCCCCCATGCCACCCTCGCTCCCTCCCTTCTCTGCCCCCTACCTGTTCAAAATCTTTGCCAGTGCAAACAACTACTCCAGCCTGTTGCTCACACTGGCCTGGATTCCTCTGAAATCACTTTTGGGTCACGGGGCCAGGAAGTGACATCAGAGGAAAAGCCAGCAGCAGGTTGGAGAAGCTGCTCATGCTTGCGGAGATTTAAAGAGGCACAGGGGTGGGAAGGGAGGGCGTGAGTGGGAGGGGAAAGCGGGGAAGGCACAGAGGATGTGGTGAGGAAGACATGGGGTGGAGAGGAGGGCGCGAGGGGATGCAACCGCCCTAGGTGCCTCCTACCCTCCTTACGTCACTGGGTCTATACACTAAAATGTGTTACAAAATTTAGGGCTCCTTTTACGAAGGTGCGCTAGCGTTTTTAGCGCACGTACCAGATTAGAGCGCGCTAGCTGAAAAACTACCACCTGCTCAAGAGAAGGCGGTAGCGGCTAGCGCGCACAGCATTTTAGCGCATGCTATTCTGGGCGATAAGGCCCTAACGTGCCTTCGTAAAAGGAGCCCTTAGCTTGTAGGTGGTTAAAATATTTTTTTTTTCCCAAAATATTTTATTAAAATTTAAATAAATCAATACAATGAAGTAACAAAAAAAATGCTAACACAATCTAACTAAATTAAGTATCAAGGTTGTCGTAACATAAAACAAAGAATTATAGATCTTACTCCATATTCAATAAACAGTTCCAGATTTTAAAAAAAATTCTCATATTGCCACACAGACCTCCTCTTTTACTAAGGTGCACTAATTGATTGGCGCGTGCTAAAGGCTAACACATAAATAGATTAACATGTATGCGTTAGCGTTTAGCGGGCGCTAAATTGATTAGCGTGCACTAATCGGTTACCGCACCTTAGTAAAAGAGGGTCTTAATTACATATATTTTTCATATTTGCTATATAGACAAACCATATTCTAATATATGTTGTATTCTAATTTAGAGAAGTCTTTCCAATTAGCTAGAATTGTTTTGATAGCAATCAGTATTAAATTCTTAAGTAACTGTTTTTTTATATGTGTTTAAAGTTGATTTAAGACCAAATTCTCCCCAAATAATTATTGAATAAGTCAATGGTTCTCTTATATATAGTAAATTTGACACTGTCAACCAAATCTTACTCCAATACGATGCAACAAATGGACAATTAAATGGCATATGTTCTAAAGTTCCAATTCCAGTTTTACAAGACCAACAAAACTTTCCCTCAGAATTATCTATTTTATACAATTTGACTGGAGTCCAAAATGCCTTATGCAATGCAAAGAAGGAAGATTACATTAGATCCCTAAGCTATCATATCACAGGGCAGTCAGAAACACCTGTCTGGAAGCTGCTATAGCTCAATAAGTAAAAGCTCTGTGCTTATCTTCCAGAGGTTATGGGTTTGAATCCCAACCTGCTCACCCAGTACATATTTTAATTGTGGCTTTCTACCTTGCAGGTGCACCTTGATGATCTCACAATGAGATCACCATTGTGCCGCTGCAAACCTCCATTTGCAATGGAGTAGAAGCCATGCTAAGATCTGTATCTGTTTTTGGTCTGTTTTTAACCTTTTGCAAATGAAGTTATATATGCAATCTATATATTTTTGCAGGAGACCCAACATCAAACTCGGGGAGTATAAATCTAATATTTGGTGGATCCAAATGATGAACAGTTCAAGTATATAACTAACTGTTCCCCTCCCTATATACTTTTAAACTTAATACATTAAGGGCTTCTTTTACAAAGGCACGCTAGCGGTTTAACACATGTATTAGCGTGCGCTAAACTGCCTAACGCGCTAGCCGCTGCCACCTCCTCTTGAGCAGGCGGTAGTTTTTGGCTAACCCCCGCGCTGTCCAAAAACAACCGCCTGCTCAAGAGGAGACGGTAGCTGCTAGCGCATCCGGTGGTTTAGCGCGCGCTATTCCGCGCATTAAGGTCCTAACGCACCTTTGTAAAAGGAGCCCATAATGTATTAAGTTTAAAAGGATATAGGGAGGGGATTGGTTATTTATATACTTGATCTATATATATTTTTGTCATGTGCTTTCTTTGCTTTCAAGAATGAGCTAATTAGAGCACTGTTTAGTCAGAAAAGAAGGGTAGCTTTTTAGCAAGAAAACTGAAGCTATGTTTTTCATGTGCTGTGCTTCAGTTAATGGATCTTTTCCTCTAATTAATAAATAGCATTGCTGTTTGTCCACAAAAATAGAAGGTTTTACATGCAATACAGTATATCTGTTTTGATGTGCCCCATTTATGTGGTGCCTTATTAAATGTATTTTGAGCTTAATAAAGCAAAAAATAAATCCCAGAGAGCTATTTAACAGATCACATTAAGAACGTCCAAAGAGTACCTAAGTTCCATCCATAGAACTCAGATCTATTTGAAGCCCAAACTAAGTTCAAAAGTAGACCTGGTTTTCATTTGCCTGCAATATAGGCATGATATTTACCTACATTTACCTACATTTAGGCTGTAGGTATGTAAATGAATTGAAAGATGCCCAAATTGAATCATTGCCCAAACCACGCGCATTCCACGCCCGTGCCTATTGAGTTAGGCATGAGTTTTAAACATGGGCGTCCATGAAATTGTGGCTGTGTCTACAAAGTAGTGTCTACGTCCTTTGGATGCCTAAGTACCAATTATCGCTCGTTAGGACCCTTAACCACTTAGATTGAGCGCCTATAGCATGCCTAACTTTAGGCATGACTTAGTCACCCTTTTTAGAATCGGAGCCTAAGTGCCTTAACCCTTTATTTGGCATTGTTGATTAGAAGCAACGTATGTCTTCTATGGCTCTTATGGGAGATCTGCATCTCCAAATGTCTGTTATTTGGAACTGTTGCTCTCGTTCAACATCAAGTTACAGCCATTTCACCATTTGCCAATTAAATGGTTAGAGTTTTGTATTGATTATATTATTTGCTGCATTTTTGTGGAATTAATATTTTTCTACAATTTGATTTTCACAAGAATTGCATATTTGGGGGGGAAATTCTGTAAATGACTCCCAGGTTAGGTGCTGCTAAGCACCCTAATCGGGGAGGCCTAGCGACACCTAACCAAAATTCATACAAAACTGAATTTATCTTAATTAGTTTAATTGGTGTGGTAATTGACCACACCATTGGAAACCAATTTAAAAGAATTAAACAATTAATTAAGAGTTTTGCTTGGAACTTGGAGCAGCACCTAATGACACCTACCTGAAAAGTAGGCATGGTTAGGGGCAGAAAATAGGCGTGGTATGACTTAGGCATCGCTAGCATCTGTGATAGGCCTAATGAACCAGCATCTACCATTAGGATGCCTAGCGATGTCTAAGTCAAGTTAGGCGCCTCTAGGCATGATTCTGTAAATGGTGCTTAGTGGTTGATTGACAACCGCACCAAGCGGTACCTAGAAGTTAGCACTGATAATTATATGGTGTTTGGGGATGTTTTTTAGACCAGTAATTGAAACCTGAGCTGAAAGTGATGTCTGGGGTCTTTTCCTCCATTTTACATACAAAATTTGATGAAAAAAGAACAACAAAGATATTGACAACTCAGTTTATTTATAACTAGATATTCTATTACATATTTTGATGTATTAACATAGAAACATGATGGCAGATAAAGGCCAAATGGCCCATCTGCAGCATTCACTATCTCCTCTCCCTATTGGCTAAGGATCTATACAACTGCATTGTGATGTCATAGAATTTTAGAGTTATAGAAACATTGTAGCATGATGGCAGATAAAGGCCAAATGGCCCATCTAGTCTGTCCATTCGAAGTAACCATTATCTGTTCTTCTCTCTAAGAGATCCCACACTCCTTTCCATGTTTTCTTGAATTCAGACACAGTTTCCACTCCACCACCTCTTCCAGGAGACTGTTCCATGCATCTACCATCCTATTCCCTCTCATTCCAGAGCTTCCTTTCAAATGAAAGAGACTCGACTCATGCGCATGTATGGTACGTAGGTATCATATCTCCCCTCTCCTGCCTTTCCTCTAAAGTATTGTTGCTTATCAAACATTTCCTTAGCTACAAGTGGTTCATCTTTTATTTCTGGTAGATAGAACTCTTTCCAACCAATTCTCCCTCATTGGCTTGATTCAAAAATTATATATTGCTTCAGTTATGCTTCCTAAACTGAATGATACCTGCAATATATTTTTGTGCTTCTACTAAAATCCAATATCATACAACACATCTGACAGTTTTATAGACTAATGAGCTTTTTATTATACCACAAACTACCTGTGACTTAAAATTAATTAACTCAAAGCCTTTCTGCTTCTGTAATGAAGATTATACAGTTTCAATAATCATTGAATGCTGGTGGCTTGACATTCAATTGTATAAACAATTGGGTAGTTTTAAGATGCAGGAGTTTAGTAATTAGAAGAATTAACAGATTCCCTAAAGCTTAATTCACTTGTGATCAGAGTTGGGAAAAAAAACCCTTGGTCTGATGTGATTGCTCACTTCGTGAAAGAATATTGATTTAATGCAGACTCTGTGAATCATATATTCATATTTCACAGTCTGTTTGAGTTACAGTGTTAATGGTGGTGGTGGTGACTGCCATCTTCTGAATGTAGGATGTCTTTGTAAGAGTTTTAATCATAGTTTTAAATATAACTATCAAAAGTCAGTTGGTGTATAACAGTTGTCTCAAACTCATGGCCCGAGGCCACATGCGGCCCGCCAGGTACTATTTTGAGGCCCTCAGAATGTTTATCATAATCACAAAAGTAAAATAAAACTGTTTCTTGATCATATGTCTCTTTAGCTATAAATGACAATATTATTATTAAAACTTAGCCAAAAGAAAGATTTATAAACTATAAAGAGTTTTACCTCATGCAAAATTGTCATTTCTTTAATAAGACATTAACTATTTTTTTTTTCCGAGGCCCTCCGAGTACCTACAAATCCAAAATGTGGCCCTGCAAAGGGTTTGAGTTTGAGACCACTGGTCTGAAGCCAGTGTAACCCTGGTCTCACTCACATAGCCTCGAGGCACCGGTTAACTCTTTGGATCAGGTGCCCACAACCATGGCATCCAAAAAGAAAAGCTCTTCTTGTGAGCTGAATGTAGGCCGGGGCCAGATTTAATCCAGCAAACTGAAGGATTATTCTCCCTTGGTTCAATCCCTCCATTTAGTCCTCCAGCTGATAACTTGCACTTTTCTTGACTGCTTGAGATTAATGCCAACATTTAAACTATTTACAGTTATTCTTTTCGGCATACAGAATTTGGAAAAAAGCTCTTTAGATACTCCTTCAATGTGTTTCCCAAACTTTTTACCCAATTCCTTCTATACTCATGGTGAGATGCTTTGAGTCTTACCCTCTTTCCCTCAGCCCAGGATCACACTATCTTCCCAACAAGATGAAACACTCCACATAGGTTCTGCTGTAAGCTGAGTCTCTCACACTCTCTTTTACTGTCCAAAAAGTCCACTTTCTGTCTTCTCCTGGTGACAACCATCAGGGATAAAAAAAAAAAACCCTATTCTTTGGTTGCATTCACTGTTAGGAGTGGATTAAGAGACCTTATGTTTTTTTTCAATTGAGTACTGTAGTCCTTCATTATCTGTTAACAGGGAAAATAATTTTCAAAATCTGACTATTTGGGTAGATGGAAATATTCCAGGGCAATTTGTAGATATGAAAATTATATACTTTTTCACATGTTAAATTATGCATATGGATCAAGTAGTCAGTGTTTTTACCTGCATGAAAAGTAGATGACCCAGGAAGAATGGGTATACTGTGGGAGGGGCAAGTGAGATGTCTTAAAACAACCAAATGAGACATGTTTATTAGTCCAACAAAGAGAAACACTCTTATCTGTTGTGGTCCCAACTAGGATCCCAGTTTCGGCACAAGCCTTCCTCAGGGGACTAGTGAGATACTTGTCAATGAGATGTTCGAGTACACAAATAGCCTTGTAGGTGTGTTGTACTTTGGTTTTGCTCCGGAGTACAACATGCCAAGAAGGCTATTTGCATACACCTCATTAACAAGTATCTCACTAGTCCCCAGAGGAAGGCTTGTGCCGAAACTGGGATCCCATTTGGGACCACAACAGATGAGAATGTTTCTCTTTGTTGGACTAATAAACATGTTTCATTTGGTTGTTTTAAGACATTTCACTTGCCTCTTTTTTGTGTTTTGATATTGATTTTGTCGAGGCTGGTTTTGTGCTTTTCTCTTTGTGCTTTTATACTGTGGGAAGGAACGTGAAGCTTTGCATTTTTCAAAGTGTACATGTTTTTTTGCAGGGAAAAAGTAAGGAAAATTCGAGTTAGTGCAGATATCTGTAGTATTTGAGGCCTAAGCAATTTCAAAGGGAAATTATGAATGCATTTTCCCTTTGAGAACTGGTGCAAAGTCCATGGAAAAGGTACGCTTGGACTTCACAACTACCTAAAAGGGGGATAATTTTACAAAAAGGATGCTTATGTGGAAAGTCTGAAAGTGCTTATTTTAAGCCTCTTTTATAAATATCCCCCTCATTTTATAATAAGGCACCTCAGATATGAGTGTAATTCTGGTCACCGCATTTCAAAAAAAAAAAGAAATAACAAAATCAGAAAAGGTATAGAGAAGGGTGATAGAAATGACAAAGGGTATGGGACAATAGTTTATTAGCTTAAAAGCAAAATAACATTGAAATTTCATTCATTTTTCTTAAGCTAAGTTTTATAAATTAACTGAAATAGGAAATTCCATTACAATGCACGGCTTCACTTCAAACAAATGCATTTCTCTATTGAGGACTAATGCATAATTTGCACGTGAAAGCTTACTGATTTTACCACTACTTGTACATGTTTGAAAAAATTTCCTCATCTAGATTCAGTGGCAAATAGAAGCTGAAATGTAATAGCCACGTGCATTTCATTTGGCCTTTATCTACTTTCATGTTTCTATGTTTCTATTTATTCTTCATATGCTAGGGCCTATATTTGGCATCAGTGGCATGCAATCAGGGCCTTCAGGGGATTCACCCTATCAGAGCCTGGCAGGGATGGGGGGACTGGGTGCAGAGGGGGTATAGGGTACAGGGTACAGAACCTGGTAGGGAAGGGGGGACAGGGTGCAGAGCCTGGAAGGGATGGGGGACAGGGTAGAGAGCCTAGCAGGGAAGGGGAGACAGAGTGCAGAGCCTGGCAGGGATGGGGGGATAGGGTGCAGAGCCTGTCATGGAGTGAGGGGGGCTGGGTGCGGAGCTTGGTATATATTAGTACACAATTTGGTTCTGAATGTTTTTTTTTCTTGTTTTCCTCCTCTAAATCTAGGGTGCATCTTATGGTCAGGTGCGTCTTATAATGCAAAAAATGTGGTAAGTAGCATACTGTGGCTATATTGTGTACTGTTATTTGGATTTTTTTTATTGCTGTGATTCACTGCTGATTGCCTATATATGAGTTACACTTACTGTACACCACACTGGGTAAATTTCTTTAGAGGCAGAAAATAAATCCTAATAAACAAACATTGATCAACCAATCGATAAGCAAATAAATTACAGGGTCTCCCTATGAAAAGGCAACATTTGCAAATATTGCAGTGGTCATTAGAACATCAATATGCCTATTGGGAAATAGAGCAAGATGAATTACTACAGTTCTTTACGTGAAACGTAACACGAACAGAACATTCAGGCTCAGTCATACACGGTGAGACCATCACCGAGCACAGAATGAGTGACCACAGACTTAAAATATAAATGTAGACAAAATTTAAACTGAAATCCCAAGAAGCCATACTTCCTAAACCTGGCAAATTCCAATCACTAAGGGCTCCTTTCACTAAACCATGGAAGAGCTTCTTACCGTGGGCCAGCAAAGTAAATGCTCTTTCAATTCCTATAAGCGTCAGAGCATTTACCTATCCGGCTCACGGTAAAACCCAGTTTAAATTAAAAAATAATTTTTCAAACTTTTTTGTCTGGCCTTTATATTTTTCTGATCAAATTGGTTCCAGCTTCTAGTTTCTGATTTCCTCCATATTTTCTTAACTCTCTTTTCAAAGCATTCATTTTCTCTACCACTTCTTCTTGTCCCCACCCCACCCGATGTTTTTCATGCCCTGTTCAATTCTCTAAGGGAATCACATGAGGCACTTTCCTTTGTTGTTCAAAGGAAGCAAGTATACCTTTTCCTGGCCTTTGCAGTTGCCTCCTTTAAAAAAAAAAAAAATTTCTGTTAAAGTAATTGTGGATTAATGGTTTTTTTTTGCTTTTTCTTGGTCATAAAAACCACGAGAAGGTTCTCCACAATCCAAACAAGATGAAACAAACCACAGTAGAGATACGAAAGGTGTTGGTGTGCAGTTTATTCACAAGTCATAAAAAGTCTGTGTGGTGGCTCGACACGCACGTGTTTCAGCCAATTTGGCCTGCCATATTCAATATATTCAAATTCTTGAAAGTTGTTGATTATAGTAAGTGATACACCTCATAGAAGTGTTAAAGACCTAAGTTTGCAGCCTAAAATCTTTGGGTAAGCAAATAGGTTACAATTCCTGGTTATCCTCACGGGGTTATATAGCACAAAATGAGATAGCATCGAGTCAACATCACGGGACGCATCGAGTCAGAAGATGATATCTTCTGGCTCATGGGACCCTCGACCACCAGAGGGCATCCGCTGAAAATCAGGGGAGGGAAGTTTCATGGCGACTCCAGGAAGTACTTCTTCACCGAAAGAGTAGTGGATCATTGGAACAGACTCCCACTCCAGGTGATAAAGGCCAGCAGCGTGACGGATTTTAAGAGAAAATGGGATACTCATGTGGGATCTTTAAGGGAGTAAATTCAGGGGAGGGGATACTTGGAATGGGCAGACTTGGTGGGCTATAGCCCTTTTCTGCTGCTTTTTTCTATGTTTCTAATCCCTAAACTAACTTGAAACAGAGGCATGAAAATTTAAACATTACTTATGCCTCCACTGGCAACCAGTGCAATGATCGGTAGTAAGGACTGATATGATCACTTTTCTTCAGTCCAAATATCAGGCAAACAGCCGTATTCTGCACTATTCTTAATTTTCTCACAACTTTCTTTGGTGCGCCCAAGTAGACAATATTACAGTAGTCCAATATGGATAATACCAATGCCTGCACCAACAGTCTAAAGGATAAGAAATCAAAATAATTTTTGATGGTCTTTAATTCCGATCATGTAAAAAAGCTCTTTTTCACCACCAAATGGATGTGTTCTACCAAAGTTAGATGGGAGTCTAAAGTGACTCCCTGTATTTTTATAGATTTTAAAATTGGGTAGTCATGACCATCCAGGTGAAGCGATGCCTTAGTTATTTTGTTATTTGGACTTGCTAAAAAAAAATTTGTCTTTTCTGTATTCCCGCCCCCCACCCTGGAGGAAATCCATAAAGCCTACAGTTCAAGGTAGTGGGCCCTTTAATTTTTGTTCCTGCTGGATGAAGGAGAAATTTATTTTCTCACCCATTGCTACAGCTGAGTGGCAAGGAATAAGACATTTCATGTGAAATTACCTAATGGTGTAAAAGTCACAAGCTAATTTGCATCTTGTAGCTAAATATCATTGAGATATGTACTAACCCAGGAACATTTTCATGGGTTAGTAGAGTGGAACCTCAGTATTTGACATTTAACAAATCGAATGAAAGAATAAATGAAGGAATGATTGGGTCAACGTTCTATGTCACCAAAGTAGGTGGTCAAAATTGGTTTTGGAAAGCATACCATACAACTTGAAATAAAAAAATAAAAAAAAGCTAGTGTTAAAAGTAATATTATTGTTGATATTAACAACCTGCATGTAAGCTTTACCTTAAAATCCAAGAACAGAGAAGACGTTCTTAATGTGATCGTGGTTTCTGTCAAGATGTTTGCATATAGAAAGTTACCTTCAGCCTCTAATTGCTGTTCCTTGCTGCCCTTTAAATTATAAAGAAAATATATCAAGAGTTTTCCATACCAATAAAAGGCACAGGCCTGAAATCTAAGTACATTCTTGACAGTTTTAATTTAAAATGCATACTTCATGCGCAGACCTACTCTACACAGGGTGAAGAATGTCTTGAATTAAATTCCATTTATTCCTTTCGCATGCTCCTAGGAGATACATGTAGAACAAGAGGTATTATAATTATGTAGATATATAATGGAGTGATGACAACCTATGTGATCACCACCAGAGAGTATTAATTACACCAAGATAGAAAACGAGGAACAGAATATATGAAAGAGCAAAAAAAAGGGCCCCGATGAAAGAGGATATCTTCATATCACACAATTTATATCTGTTTTGGGATGATTCAAGTTAAATTAGGATTATTTTTCATCTTTTTCTCAATTAGCTCATGCGGAAACAATTGGATATTGTTTTGAAGAAGGCACCTTAGCAGGACTGAATGTTCCCATCTTTCGAATGCGAGCTTATTAGCATTGTAATAATATTACCCATGCCAAATTATGTTGTTGATTTTCTTGTGTGCCAATTTACAGTACAGCTGCATATAAATTAAAAATACATGTATAAGTAGATGAATAAGACGTAAATATGTTTTAGGCTATTCATTCAATTAATATACAGCATAGTAACAGAAGAAAAAGAGAAAAAAAAAAATATTAAGAGAACGCATAAAATGAAGACCATCATAGATAGCACCTATGACTCAGTGGTTAAAGGCAATGTTTCCATCTTCCAAAGGTCATGAGTTCAAATCCACACCCCCCCCTCCATTACCCTCATACCCTCTTATGGGGGAGGCTTGAAAGACCGGCTGCTTTGCCCTTCATGAAATGACCTCAGTGCCAACACAGTTGCTGTTTCATATAATTATATCAGTTTAATGAATAATAATGCAAAGGTAGCATACAGGAAATGCATTACAAGAATATACAGCAATTGTGTAAGCAAAGGAGACAAGAAGATGCTCACCATCTTGGCAGGTCTCAGTTTGCCTTTACTGCATATGAAATATTACTTTAGCTATTCTGATTGGTTGTTACACTTTGAATTTACTAATTGGTTGTTTTGCAGGTAACTATGGGCTCCTTTTACAAAGGCACGCTAGGGCCTTAACGCGCGGAATAGCGTGCGCTAAAATGCCACGTGCGCTAGCCGCTACCGCCTCCTTTTGAGCAGGCGGTAGATTTTTGGCTAGCGTGCGCCAATCCGGTGCGTGCGGTAAAACCCGTAGTGCAACTTCGTAAAAGGAGCCCTATAAGTCATAACAAAGCTTCTTGGTGTCAAAAATGACTTCCCTATTTTCCATGACAGTGTGTTCTTGGTGCTGAGGGTCAATACCCTTGAGCATGGGCCCCTCCCTCCTCCACTTACTTTTCCTTCTGCTTCTACTTAATTGTGGTTATCAGTGGTTCCAGAGTGCTTCAGGAGACTTGAGTTATTCTTAGCTGACGCCCTACAGTACATGTCAAGCTGACCTGTTACTGTGACTTATCTTGTGACCCATGTACGTCATGAAAATCCCTTTAATAGATACTTGAAGGTCAAAAAGCAACAAAAAAAGGAAGGAGGGGTCCAACCTTGTCTGCAGAAAAAAACAACCAGGAACAAACAAAAACAAACTGCAGATGTGTACAAGATGCAGGCAGAATTTATTGTGACAAATATAAATTTATAAAAACCTTTTTACCAAACAAGGGGCCCGACACGGTCCGTGTTTTAGACAAACCTTTGTCGGGGGTCCAATATGCAAAAAGGTTTGAAAAATATGCCACAAAAAATATAGAATAAAAAATCATAAACCAAAAGGTCCAATACGCCGAGAATCGCCAACTGCTGTAAAGCGTCTCATAGCAGTTGGCGATTCTCGGCGTATTGGACCTTTTGGTTTATGATTTTTTATTCTATATTTTTTGTGGCATATTTTTCAAACCTTTTTGCATATTGGACCCCCGACGAACGTTTGTCCGAAACACGGACCGTGTCGGGACCCTTGTTTGGTAAAAAGGTTTTTATAAATTTATATTTGTCACAATAAATTCTGCCTGCATCTTGTACACACTTGATAGTTGTCATTCACAATTAGTTGTCAGCATCTGGGTCAAAAAAGAAGTCTTTATACAGAAGTGTACTTTCTGCATAATCCATTTTCATGGTTAGTCTGTTTTATTACAGTCCTTGTTCTGTCAGTACTGTTCTGTTAGCTTTGGGTACCTGGGGTCCCATGATGGGTCTTCTCTCAGGCTGCTGCTTTCCCTGGATCGGTAGCATGGAATATTGCTACTCCTTCGGTTTTGGCTAGGTATTAGGGACCTCGACTGGACACCATGAGAACGGGCTACTGGGCTTGATGGACCATTTGTCTGACCCAGTAAGGCTGTTCTTATGTTCTTATAAGATGGGGATGACCTATATTGCCTTTCTTTCTATTTTTAAAAAAAAATTCTATTTGTCATGGAAAATACTTCCGATTGAATTTAAATGCTGTATAATATGTTGCACTTATTTTTGGCTTTAAAATGAATACAGGTTTAATTTTTTAAAAATTCTTTTTATTTGAGATTTTGACATTTCTTACTTATTTGTTACACAGTTAGGACCTGATTCTATACATAGGGCTCCTTTTACAAAGGTGCGCTAACCGCTAGCCGCTACCGCCTCCTTTTAAGGAGTCAGTAGTTTTAATCTTGTGCGTGCGCTAAAAACGCTAGCGCACCTTTGTATAAGGAGCCCATAGTACAAAAAAATAAAAATAAAAATCAGTGCAGACTAGAACGGCACTTAACATGATTCTATATAAAGTATGAATACCTTATAGAATCATGCCAAGGACCAGTGCATCACAGAACTTTTAGGGGCACCCACTTAGACCAGAAAAAAACATGCCTGGATCCCTGAGCTAACTTGTGCATGCACTGTGTGTATTCATTTTTTAAAAATTGTTCTTTATTTTATTTATGCATAATTTCAAAATATGAGCAAGCAATTACATGGCATGGAAAATATACTCTGTCCAGAAAGAAATACTTTTCATTATTTAAAAAAAAAAAAAAAATTAAGAGAAAATCTGGAAATCAAAGAGGGAATTCTAACCACATTTCAATGAATAAAGGAAATTTCTGACATTGCTCCAATGTTCATAGAATTCCTAAGAGCATTGGAGCATTTAGTACCCCAGGCCATGGTATTAGGGTTACCAGATTTTAGTTAAATAAAATCGGGACCCATAGCCCTGGCTCCAGGCCCACCCAGTTCCATCCTTTTATGCCCACATCATGCCCCCATGCCTTCCCCACAACTTGTTCTTAGTGGTCAGGATTGCACCGTGTATGCGATGCCCTCTGAGACGGTTTCAAGGAAAAATGCTTTTCAAAATCCCAACATGCCCAGGTAAAGAGGACGTGCCTGGGTAAATCTGGACATATGGCAATCCTGCATGGTATAAACTTTTACTGTGGCTTAGTAAAAGGGGGGCCTAAGACTTTGAACCAATTTTCACAATACATTTACAAGGAAATTGAAGGATAAAGTTCCTCCCAGGGCCAACACTCTGAGTTTGAAGGTCAACAACAAAAAAAAACCCTTTCCATTTGCCGTGGGAGAATCATTACCGTGACTTTGTAAAAGGGGTCCTTAGACTTTTATGTTTAGGCTAATATGATAAATTTGAAGACTGACAAATAGAAAAAAAAAATCATTATTATTGACATAATTAAATACTATCACAATTCTGTAAAATTGTTTGACCACAGTTATTCTAAAATTATTTCCTCAACCACTTCATAAGTAAACATAAGAACATAAGAAATGCCGTTGGTCCATCGTGCCCAGCAATCTGCTCACACGGCAGCCCTTAGGTCAAAGACCAGCGCCCTAACTGAGACTAGCCTTACCTGCGTATGTTCTGGTTCAGCAGGAATTTGTCTAACTTTGTCTTGAATCCCTGGAGGGTGTTTTCCCCTATAACAGCCTCCGGAAGAGTGTTCCAGTTTTCTACCACTCTGGGTGAAGAACTTCCTTACGTTTGTACGGAATTTATCCCCTTTTAACTTGCCAATAGAATAAAATGCCCTCTTCTGTAACAATTTTTACAGCAATGAAAATGTTTTTAAAAAATTTATTATCTGATGTACATTCCAAATCAAACCTATATCTAATTCTGGTTTACAAATTTGTGTTCAAGATATTAATTTAAAAACACGGGGAATCTCCTCCCTGGCATTCTGAGGACCTATTTAAGAAAATGTTAAAAAAACACAATTATATGTAGAGGCTTTCCTTAGAAGTTATGTTGAAGGGAGATACCTAAAGAGGAATCTTATTATGGCCTGTGTCTTAGATCTATTGAAAATTGATGATATAGAATTTGATTGCAGGTTTTTTTTTGCAAATTTTTAGTGAGCTTAACGTAGTGTATTGAAAGTATTGTTGTTTGTTGCCTTCTGAATTATTGTATTAAAAGTATTGTTATGAATGTTATCCTCTGAACCATTGTGAATGTTTTAAATTGTAAGCCGCTTAGTTATAGGCGGTTAAGAAATGTTAGAAATAACATAGAAACATAGAGTATGGCGGCAGAAAAGGGCCGTCGGCCCAACAAGTCTGCCCACTCAAAGAACCCTCCCTATAAAAGAACCCTCCCCCTAAACATTTCCCCGGAGCGAACCCACATGTTTATCCCATCGTCCCTTGAAGTTGAGCACGTTACTGGCCTCAACTACCTGACTTGGAAGACCATTCCAGTGATCAACCACCCTTTCGGTGAAGAAGTACTTCCTGATGTAGCCATGAAGTCTCCCACCCTTGAGTTTGAGCGGATGTCCTCTTGTTGCCCTGGGACCTGTAAGGAAAAAGATATCTTCCTCCACCTCAGCACGGCCCATAAGATATTTGAACATCTCCATCATGTCTCCCCTCTCTCTGCGTTCCTCGAGAGAATATAACTGCAGCCTGCTTAGACGTTCTTCATAGGGGAGATCCTTGAGTCCTGAGACCATTTTAGTGGCCATTCGCTGAACCGATTCGATTCTCTTCACATCCTTTTGGTAACGTGGCCTCCAAAACTGAACACACCAGTAATACACACCAGAAACGGCAACTGGTTAGCTGTCATAAATACATCAAATGAACAGCCGGGTCTGTCTGAGAGGCTACAAATACAGCAATAACTATGGGGGGGCGTGTTAACTGATTTAGCACGCGCTAAATATTAGCATGCGCTAAGTGCTAACACGCCCTTTATATTCTATGAATGCGTTAGTATTTAGCGTGCCTTACTAAAAGACCCAGTAGCTGAAAAATCTAGCAGGAGCGCACAGGAGATCTGAGAGGTTGGAACTAGTCGAGTTTCAAATTTATTAAAGTTTTGATATGCTGCTTATTATAACTAAGCGGTTTACAAAATTAAAAAAAAAAAAAAAAGAAGAAAAATACATAAAATTACATAAATTTAGGGGTTAACATAACAAAAACAAAGATACAGTAGGATAAAAAGATAAGGGAGGAACTACAACATCATCATAGGAAAGAAAGTGATGGGAAGTTATAAGAGGAACGGTATAGTTTAGAGGGTGAAGAACTTTTGTGCCCGACAGAAGGGCGGGACTTGGGTGTGATTGTATGTTAGCATAGGAAGAGGTATGGCCAGTAGGAAAAAGGAGGTATTGATGACTGGTGAGACCTCATATAGATTATTGTGTACAATTCTGGAGGCCGCACCTTCAAAAAGATATAAAAAGGATGGAGTCTGTCCAGAGGAAGGCTACTAAAATGGTGTGTGGTCTTTGTCATAAGGCGTATGAGGACAGACTTAAAGATCTCAGTCTGTATACTTTGGAGGACAGGCGGGAGAGGGGAGATATGATAGAGACGTTTATGTTTAAATATTTTTATTAAATTTTCAATAGAAACAAACTGGAACATACATGTACTGCAGCACAGATCAAATGCACTCCCCCCCCCCTCCACCCCCCGCCCAATGTACACAGTAAGAGTAAAAGGAAAACCATCTTCCAGAGAAAGAAAAGTCGTGGGTTCAACAAGTTACTACAAGCTTTGTGGGTTAAAGTAAGCCAGAAAAGCTCCCAAATGGAGCAATAAGTACGTCCCCTAGGCGAGTCCAAAGCTGGCAAGGAAAGGCGTTCCATGGAAGCCTGATGAAGCATGAGGGTTCGCCAATGTGACAAGGTCGGTGAGTCCGATACTATCCAACAGTGAAGAATAGTCTTTTTTCCCAGTAAGAAGGCTCTATCCAAGAACCCCCGAAAGCCCTTCGGAGACACTCGGGGAAGGCGGTCCAAGGTAAATAGCATCTCAGGACCCTGAGTATATGATAGAGACGTTTAAATACCTACGTAATATAAATATGCATGAGTCGAGTCTCTTTCATTTGAAAGGAAGCTCTGAAATGAGAGCGCATAGGATGAAGTTAAGAGCTGATAGGCTCAGGAGTAATCTAAGGAGATACTTTTTTTTACAGAAAGGGTAGTAGATGCGTGAAACAGTCTCCCAGAAGAGGTGGTAGAGACAGAGACTGTGTCTGAATTCAAGAAAGTGTGGGATAAGCACTTGTGATCTCTTAGAGAGAGGAAGAGATCATGATTACTGCAGATGGTCAGACTGGATGGGTTATTTGGCCGTTATCTGCCATCATGTTTCTATGTTTCATTGTAGATATCCTGAAAACCCGGCCTGCCTGTGGACCTCAGGACCAAGAATTGAGTAGCTCTGCTTTACTGCATGCACCACATATAATTAAACCATTACAATAAAACTGTGGACTGATATCTATGACATTCAGTATGTTTTCCTTATGGCTTCTGCCAAGCTATTCACTAACAGATCATAAAAATGCTTTACTGCGAGGATGCAGTGAAATACATCATCACCATAAAATCACCGTAATGTATTGCTCAATAATATGGCACCTGCTGGCAAAAGCATTTAAAGATTTAGATGCTCTGAATTGCTATGTATTTAATTTATTCAGTTAAGAATGGAGGTGATAGATGGTACCACAGAACGGCCAAGAAGATTTGAAAGCGTTCAAAAAGCACGGCACCCCACCCTATACTTTATAAAGAGATTAGCAAGTCAACACTAGTTGGTTTTTGAAAGAAGATTTAACAAGTTCTATAGCTTTCTAGCATCGTACAAGAAATTTTCTCATCTTTTGTTTAAAAAATGAGCTGGGCCAAACCGTTGTTTGTGATACAGAATCCACGGGGAACGAAAAAGGCGTGAATGATTTAATATTCATTAGGAAATGTTTAATTAAACTCTATATCACAAAACAGCTCCTGGATTAGAAATCCAACTTTATAAAAACCAACTTTATAAAAACAGTTCATGCTATAGTGCCTTGATAGAACTGGTAATATTGGTTATTTGCAACCTGGGCAGAATGCAAACGGTACATTATTTATAGATTTCTGTCCTTGGCATCATGTTGCCACTCAGAATCATCCCAGAAGAATCTGGCAGAGATTAGCCATGGGCGAGGAATAGCCATGGGCCAGGATACCTCGATATCCTATGGGGAATTGGAGGAAGTATGTCTTTCAATAAACTGTACATCGACACAACAAAAAATCCAACGAGGTCTGCAGTATGTCAAGCAGCGAAGCAGAAAACAAAAGGGAAACTGCAGACTGTGTACAAGATGCAGGCAATATTTATTATACCAAAAAAGGATTGCAGTGATTATACAACCTTATTACCAACCTAGGGACCCAAAACGGTCCATGTTTCAGACACAACGCCTTCCTCAGGGGTCCATGCTAAATAAGGAATATCAGTGATATTCAGGTATATCAGTGATAGAAGAAAAAACTCAGGTGGGATTGTACGTCTTAGGAAACCAGACGGAGACTATGTGGAAAAGGATTCGGAAAAAGCCCAACTATTAAATGAATACTTCTGCTCAGTCTTCACCCGAGAAGCGCCAGGGCTCGGCCCTCAGCTACAGACAAGGGTTGGCTCAGTTGACCCGTTTAGTAACTTTGAGTTTACGCCCAGCAGTGTCTACGGTGAGCTGTCAAAGCTCAAGGTTAACAAAGCAATGGGGTCGGACAACCTGCACCCCAGGGTGCTTAGGGAGCTGAGTGATGTCTTGGCGGAGCCACTGTCCGCGCTCTTCAACCTCTCCCTTAGTACAGGAAGCGTCCCGTTGGACTGGAGGACGGCTAACGTCATTCCACTCCACAAGAAAGGCTCAAAGATGGAGACAGCAAACTACAGACCAGTGAGTCTAACATCGATAGTGAGCAAACTAATGGAAACTCTAATCAAACACCAATTAGATAAGATCCTGGATGAAGAGAATCTACGGGATCCCCGACAACATGGATTTACTAAGGGGAGATCCTGCCAATCCAACTTGATCAGCTTCTTTGACTGGGTAACGGGGAAGCTGGATATTGGGGAGTCCCTGGACATCGTGTACCTGGACTTTAGCAAAGCATTCGATAGCGTACCTCACCGCAGGTTACTGAGCAAGATGAGTTCTATAGGATTAGGTAACACATTGATGAAATGGGTTGGGAGCTGGCTTGGAGGTAGGCTCCAAAGGGTGGTGGTGAACGGCACCCCCTCCGAAATGATGGAGGTGATTAGTGGAGTACCACAGGGCTCAGTCTTGGGCCCAATCCTATTCAACATCTTTATAAGAGACTTGGCAGAAGGGCTTCGAGGTAAAATAACATTATTCGCCGATGACGCCAAACTGAGTAATGTAGTGGGCAAATGCACAACAGACGAAGATTCAGTGCCCGACAACATGATGCACGACCTACTCCTACTGGAGCGATGGTCTAGGACATGGCAACTCAACTTCAATGCCAAAAAATGCAAAGTTATGCACCTGGGCAGCCAGAATCCATGCAAGTCTTACACCCTTAATGGCGAGATCCTAGCAAAAACGGTAGCAGAACGAGACTTGGGGGTAATCGTCAGTGAGGACATGAAGTCTGCCAATCAAGTGGAGCAGGCTTCGTCCAAGGCAAGACAAATCATGGGCTGCATACGAAGGGGTTTCGTCAGTCGTAAGGCGGAAGTCATTATGCCATTGTATAGATCCATGGTGAGGCCCCACCTGGAATACTGTGTGCAATTCTGGAGGCCGCATTATCGCAAGGATGTGCTGAGACTGGAGTCGGTGCAAAGAATGGCCACCCGGATGGTCTCGGGACTCAAGGATCTACCATACGAAAAACGGCTTGACAAATTACAGCTATACTCGCTCGAGGAGCGCAGAGAGAGGGGGGACATGATCGAGACGTTCAAGTATCTTATTGGCCACATCGAGGCGGAGGAAGATATCTTCTTTTTCAAGGGTCCCACGACAACAAGAGGGCATCCGTTGAAAATCAGGGGCGGGAAACTACGAGGTGACACCAGGAAATTCTTTTTCACTGAAAGAGTGGTTGATCGCTGGAATAGTCTTCCATTACAGGTGATTGAGGCCAGCAGCGTGCCTGATTTTAAGGCCAAATGGGATCGGCACATGGGATCTCTTCACAGGGCAAAGGTAGGGGAGGGACATTAAGGTGGGCAGACTAGATGGGCCGTGGGCCCTTATCTGCCGTCTATTTCTATGTTTCTATGTAACAAACTGCAATACAAATTAACAAACGATTGCCTTGTTGTATTTCAAAACAATAGATATATTTTTTATGATTCGCATCAACTATGTTTCTTTTTAGAAGGAAAAGGAGTTTCTTTTGCACCATAGTGATTTTCGGTATAACTCAAGTCTATTATTATTATTATAGCCATTGGTTTTCACTTAATTTCCTTTTAAACTGCTAATATGTGATCTTTCCTGGAAGAATTTCTTTCTCTGTCTCCTCCTATACTGAGGACTATGTTTAAAAAAAGTATGTGTTTCTTCTTTTTTGTTATATTATTGATCCAATAGGAAAATGGACTTATCTCTGTATTACCTTTTTGACTTATTAAGATTACTAATAGAAATATTGGATGTATTAATATCGTATGTTGCCTGTTAAGCACAATTGCTGTTTATTTTAAAAATTTAAATAAAGAATTAAACAAAAAAAAACAAAAAACAAACAATTGCCTTCCTGAACCAAAATCTCGGAGTGAAAGTACGTAGCAATACTTTCACTCCGAGATTTTGGTTCAGGAAGACAATCGTTTTTTAATTTGTATTGCAGTTTGTTCTGTTCCTTATTTACCATGGACCCCTGAGGAAGGCGTTGTGTCCGAAACACGGACCGTGTTGGGTCCCTAGGTTGGTAATAAGGTTGTATAATCACTGCAATCCTTCTTTGGTATAATAAATATTGCCTGCATCTTGCCATAAACTGTAGTCATTATGGGCCAAATTCTGTAACCAGCGCTTTATTTTAGGCGCCTATTTTGGAGGCGCCCAACTAGATAGGCACCTATCTAAATTGATCAACAAGCCCAATTAAGCTTTTTAACCAGCAATAATTGAAACTTAGGCGCCTATCGAGAAAGAGCGATTCTGCAATAAGGCACCTCTAAAAATTTAGTCGGCCTTCAAAAAACAATAGGTGCTTAGTATTTTAGGTGTGGGCATGGCTTCATGCTAGGCGCCTTGTTGCAGAATCGCTGCTCTTAAGCGTGCATAGGCACTCACACAGGCGTCTAACTTTTAGCTGTGCCTATTTCGGCGCCTAACTTTTGGTTGCTTCTTATAGAATATGCCCGCATAGTTCTTCAACCATCAGTGATTAAAGAGATACACATAACCCTCTTCCCCCTTTTTACAAACCGCGGAAGCGTTTTTTTTTTTTTTTGTTGCAGGAAGGCACGTTGAATGCTCTGCGCTGCTCCCAACGCTAATACTAGTCAAGTATGGCCTAAAGTGTTCCTGTGAAAAGTGGTACATAGGACAAACCTAATGTAAGATCAAGCAGCGAATAGCTCAACATTTGAGCAATCTGCGGTTAATCAGAATTGAAACTCCTTTGGGTTAATCATTGGGTGGAAGCATGGCATGAAATCGATGATTTGCAGTTCCTTGCACTGATTCGGGTTAAACTGGTTAGAGGGGGGAACGTGTCAGAAATGTTGTTACGCAGGGAGCAGCGGTTATTTTTTCAATGGGACACTATAGAACCGAGGGGGCTCAATAAGGAGGTTGAGTGGAATTCCTTGTAATCAGGATCACCGGAGGTAATTAAGAGCACGTGGGTTAATAATGTGTAGGATTATCAAGAAGTAAGTATAAATGCATGAGTAGGAGAGGGTTTGATCATTCCTTTTTCCTAGGAGCGTCGGGAGAAGCGCAGAGCATTCTGCACGCCAGCCTGCGCTAAAAAATGCTTTTGCGGTTTTGTAAAAGAGAGGCGGGAAAGCTAGGAATCATTATGATTGGAGATACTCTTTTGCCCTTAATAGACTAAAATGAAAATAAAAGGAGGCAGGAGTATTTTTTTCTCTCTTTCTTTTCTGTGGTTCATACTTTTCTAGTAGCTCAGTTTAAAACCATGATATATTAGGAGAAGGTTTGGAACACCATTTCCTCTATATTAAAGATCCAAGAACCATTAAATCTTAAAATTATCGTTCTAGGACGACTGGATCTTACACAACCTTTATTGGAGCCTAATGCCTATTGTTTTTGGCTATCAAAAATATATTGCATTGCTGGAAGAATTTATCACAAGGTAGAATTCATTGCATGGTGGAAGTTTGAAAGTGTAATAGCAGAAAAACATCATTCCACTAATTTATTCCTTAAAATTTGGAACCCGATTCAATTATATTGTGCTTTAGACCATTGACAAATAGTTTCTCAGAATATTTTGTTAAAAGATTATTTTGATCACCTCCCCTTAACTTAGGGCTCCTTTTACTAAGCTGCGCTAGCATTTTTGCGCACGCAGCATATTACCATGTGCTACACTGCGCGCTACGCGGCTAGAACTAACACCAGCTCAATGCTGGCATTAAGATCTAGTGCGTGCGTTGGAAGCTCTTATACATGTGGATGATTGCAAGTATGCCATTGGCTGACAATGTGTGTGCTGGTAATGCCATGTACACTTGTCTTATTCATAATTTAATATAATGTATAATGTGGTATCTTGGATTACGAGCATAATCCATTCCAGGAGCATGCTCGTAATCCAAAATGCTCGTTTATCAAAGCGAGTTTCCCCATAGGAAATAATGGAAACTCGCGTTGATGCGTTCCCCCCCCTCAAGAACCGGCATTGCTCCCCTCGAAGGCCCCCCCCCTGCGATCAGGCACCCCCCATGCCTCGAACTGGCACCCCCCGCCACGATCCGCCCCCGACACGATTGGGCACCCCCCCGCCACGATCCGTCCTCCCCCCCGACACGATCCGACATCCCCCCTGACACAATTGGGCACCCCCCGCCACTTCTTACCCTCATCTGGGCACTCTTGAAAATCGGCCTTCTCCTCTGCTGGGCCTTGAGCATCTGAGCATGCTCAAGGCCTGCGAGTTCACGTGGAAATGATGTTGTGCGGAAAGAGAAAACACTGAAACAATTCTCTGTATGAATTTAAAAATCCTTTTCTGTTGCATTTTTGAACGAATGATACACAGACATATCGATGTGAGATGCGTTTCAGCACAACTAAGTTGTTGAGATATATTCTTCATTTCATTTTAAAATTGTTTATTAATTTTATATACCAAAATATAGCTAAGGTGCGCTAACTGATTAGCGCGCGCTAAACACTAGTGCGTCCAAAGACTAACATGCATATGTTAGCGTTTAGCGCGAGCTAAATTGATTAGCACGCGCTTATCGGTTAGCACATTTTAGTAAAAGAGGGGGTAAGAAACTAAACATAATAACTTTCGAGCAACCCCCCCCCCAAATAAACCCTCCCCCCACCCACCCCTCCATCCTGTATGTGTCTAAAAGATCTTGAACTAAAACCAAGTACAAAAAGATTGCAACACGTCTCCCTCTATATTCGCGGTTTCAGCATTCGCGGTTTCGATTATTCACGGTTTTTAGCTTGCTGGCTCCTCCCCCCCCAATTTACATCAGCTTGCATAGAGAAATTGCTGATTCCAAGCTTTTACAGAGAAAATCGCTGATTCCCGGCGTTTTCCTCACCGTGTTTTGCCTCTCCTTCAGGAACAGGCCAGGTCTCCCACCGTGTTATTCGTGGTTTCACCATATTCACGATGGGTTTTAATAGAAAACAGCGAATAACATATGAAAAAGTGATTCACGGTTTTTCTGTATTTGCGGTTCTGTTAATCCCCTATCAGAGCGAATACGGAGGGAGAAGTGTATATATGTGTACAGAGTGTGCTCTATTTGTACATACAGTATATTGTTTCTTGGGTTTTCATTTTGCTTATTGGTATGGAAATTACTGTGTGCCAAATGTTATTGCTAAGGAATAAATGAACCAGAGAAGTGCAGACTCAGTGGATGTTGTCAACTGTACAACAAAAAGAATGAGAAATCGAATCATTATCTTCAGAAAACTAGAAATAAAGTGACATTAACGTTTATAGAGTTTAGATTGATTTCATGATTAAATGTAAGAACAGATATCTTGAAATATCTTCAGCGGTAGGATAACACTTCTGAGGAATGAATTCCTACAATATTGGATCAGTGGGATTGCATGGGATATGCACTCATATTTAAATTATGTAGAAGAATTCAATAGGGTTTTGTTTATGATATTTATACTTGCAAACTGATTCCCCAGTTTAGCAAAATTATCCAAAGTGGTGTAAATATTAAGGGGTCTTTTTTATTATTATTATGAATTTAATGCTTAACAATATCAAATGATATCCAAAGTAAAAGGTTTTTTTTATACAAAGTTTCAAATACTTATATAACACAAAACAATCCTTTTTAAGCCCACAATATTGGGGAGACATGTTGCTTTTCTACCATAAATATAAAGGAAAACAAAGAAATGGGTTAGATTCATATGAATCCTAGTCATTCCCTACTATATGAAGCTCTGACAAGCTACCATATTCTCAGTAGTGAATCATTAAAACAAAAGAAGAAGAAAAACAAAAGACAAACTCACTTCTGTTCTCGAACTAACAAAAATTGTTGCAATTGTATGGGATCCTTTTATCAAGCCGCGCTAGCGGGGTTAGCTCGTCAGACTTTTCATCGCGCGCTAACCCCCGCGGCCGGCTAAAAAACTAATGCCTGCTCAATGCAGGCGTTAGCGGCTAGCGCGGCAGGCGGTTTAACGTGCGGTATTACGCACGTTAAACCCCTACCGCAGCTTGATAAAAGGACCCCTAAATCAACAATATGATGAGATGGAAAATCTAGAGAGCATACAGATGTTACCAGCCCCTCTCCCGCCCTCATCCCCGCCCCCTGCCGCTCATGCGCGCCCCTTCTCCCTACCTTTTTAACGTCCACGCAAGCAGCCACGAACTTACTGCCTGCGTCAGTTTCGGCACTCTCTCTGACATCATTTCCCGGAAGTGACATCAGAGAGAGCGCCACAGTCGACGCAGGCAGCGTCTGTGGCTGCTCTCACCTAAGCACCGGACTGGGGAAGGGGCACACGCATGGCAGGGAGAGGCATGGGAAGGGGGGGTGGAGAGGTGGACGGGTGCCAGTGCCCCAGGGAAGACTGCGCCAGGGGTGGAGCCCCACCCCCCCTTAATGCACCACTGGATGTTCCATTACATTGTACTTGATATTTATATCCCGTCATAATCTCAAAAGGGTTCATAGCGGTTTACAACCTAACAGTGGCGTACCTAGGGTATGTGGCACCCGGGGCCCATCATTTTTTGACACCCCCCCCCCCCCCCATGTAAAAAAATTTTTTTTTTTTTTTTTTTTTGCAATAACCATGAAATGGAATAAATGGTCAGAATAGAAACAGGCAGTGAAAATTTTCTTTTATTGAACCTCATATATGTAACCATTATTCCAAACATAACATAACATAAATTATGTCTAAATTGTCATGACATTAGAAGTACATATGGAGTAGTTGCAGGTGATGCTTGGGACAGTTCTGATTGTGTTAGTTCGGTTTTATGTGTTTTTTGAATAGAAGGGTTTTTATTTCTTTTTGAAGGTTTTGCAGTCTGTGGTTGATGTCAATTGGTTGTAGAGTTGGGGGTCGAGTGTTGCAGCTCGAATGGCTAGGAGGTTGTCGAACAGTTTTTTTCTTTTGACGTTTTTGGTTGGAGGGTGTGTGAATGGTGCACAAGTTCTCCTATGTCTGTTTGAAGTGGATTGAATTATTTAGCTGAAGAAATTAGTTACCCCCCATTCCACACACATTAATTCTCTTCCATTTTTGTTCCCATTATAAAAAACACTGATAAGTTCCCAGAAAAAAAATACATTAAAATAAGAAGTGAAAACAAAGGCCCCTACAGATGAGAACATAACATAAGAATAGCCTAACTGGGTCAGACCAATGGTCCATCATGCCCAGTAGCCCATTCTCATGGTAGCCAATCCAGGACACTAATACCTGGTCAAAACCCAAAGAGTAGCAACATTCCATGCTACCGATCCAGGGCAAGCAGACACTTCCCCCATGTCTTAATAACAGATTATGGACTTTTCCTCCAGGAATTTGTCCAAATCTTTCTTAAAACCAGCTACACTATCTGCTTTTACCATAACTTCTGGCCACTTCATTTTTAAGTTTAGATCTTTCCTTTCAAACAGAGACCTTGCTAGATGTCAAATACAGCACAAGGTAACTTCACATGGACTTAGCTGTGCAGGAAATGTGAATCTCCTCATACACCCACCATATAGTGCAAAAATGTGCAAAGGTCTGTTTTTTTCTTTCGATCACTACATAGCCTAATGCCACACAAGCAGCGCTGTTACAAACATATTCTGTAGGTCAATGCTAAGGATAACAAAGTTTCCTTCCTTGGACCAGAAGGAGATAAACCACTGGAAGAGATCCCAAAACAACACCCAAAGACCCACTCAGTGTGTGAATCAGTTGAGTGGAGTGGACTAACTGGGGGGTGGAAATGGGCCCGGAGTTTGCTCAGCAGAATTTCCCAGACCACCTCTTCCTCTCAACACATTGACATGCTGCCACCATCACCACTAGGAACACCTCACTGGGTAGGCCAGCTATGCTATAAACTTTATAAAACACATTATTATATTTTCTTATAAAGCACATATTTTAACTGACCTCTCTGACATCCTCAGCCTTTCCATTCACAAAAATAGAAGGAAGAAAAGTTCCCATTTCCTGCTGTCTCATGTCCCCGGCCTATACAATATTTTTTTTCTGCAGACCCTTCAAAGTCTGACCAAATCCTCGTTTCACTTGCATTATAAAGTACTGAGGATGCCATCTCTCCCCATTCCCAGGTCCTAAAGTCTAAGACAGTAGCGCAAACTAATGCTGCCAGATACAGGAAAAAAAAATTTTGATTCGATTCAGCCCTATTGAATTGGTTTTTCAATTCGATTTTCCTGCCCAGTTGGGTGATTTTTTTCAAAACTCCTGGTGGGTTTTATAGCTTTTTCACCCCCTTTGGCTTCTCCTAACCACACTGGCGCTGTGGTGTAAATAAAATAAAGAAACAAAAAGGACTTTTCCTCTTTCTGTTAAATCCTAGCTCACGTTTGCAGTCCAACACCAGCTCTGGCAGGATACACATTTCAAATCTGACATGTTATAATCACAAAACAGAAAATAAAATTAATTTTTTCTACCTTTTGTTGTCTGGTTATATTTCAAATCTTGTTGGTCCAAGGCTCTGGTTTTCTTCTGATAACTTGCTTGCCAGGGTCTCCTTCTTTCTGCATGCTAACCATCCATCTGCCAACTCTGTCCTCCCTTTCCATTTCCCTTCCCTTCCCAGGAAGTCTGGTATCTTTCCTTTTTTTCATCTCCCTCCACAGATCCACCTTTTCTTAAATACCCTTTCATCCGGCATCTCTCCCTCCTTACCCACCATCCCAGAGTCCACCATCTCTCCGTTTCTTTTCCTAATTACCCTCCTATCCAGTATCTCTATCCCTCCTCCACACCATCCCTTGTGTCCAATTTCTCTCCCTTTCTGTTCCTTCCCTCCCTAAATCCCATGGTCCATCATCTCTCTCCCTCTCCTCTATTTTCAGACCCATTATTTCTTCCCCCCCCCAAAGTTTGGCATATGCATGTCTCTTTGAACACCCCCTTCCCTCCGTGTACTTCTAAATCATGGTCCCCCCCCCAAAGGCCTGTCCCCCCTTAAAGGTCTGCCTGTCCCACCTTGAAGGCCTGCACCCCCCTTGAAGGCCTGTCCCTTCCCCTTGTAGGCCTGTCCCCCCCCCTTGAAGGCCTGCCTGCCTGTCCCCCCCTTGAAGGTCTGCACCCCCCGAAGGCCTGCACCCCCCCGAAGGCCTGTCCCCCACTTGAAGGCCTGTCCCACCCCCTTGTAGCTTCTCCCCCCCCCTTGTAGGCCTGTCCCCCCTTGAAGGCCTGTCCCCCCTTGAAGGCCTGCACCCCCTTGAAGGCCTGCACCCCCTTGAAGGCCTGCACCACCCCCCTCGAAGGCCTGCACTCCCTTGAAGGTCTGCACCCCCCCCCAAGGCCTGTCCCCCACTTGAAGGCTTGTACCACCCCCTTGTAGCTTCTCCCCCCCTTGTAGGCCTGTCCCCCCTTGAAGGCCTGTCCCACCCCCTTGTAGGCCTGTCCCCCCCTTGTAGGCCTGTCCCCCCTTTAAGGCCTGCCTGCCTGCCTTTCCCCCCCTTGAAGGCCTGTCTCCCCCTTGAAGGCCTGCACCCCCCTTGAAGGCCTGCACCCCCCCTTGAAGGCCTGTCCCCCCCCCCTTGTAGGCCTGTCCCCCCCCTTGTAGGCCTGTCCCCCCCTTGAAGGCCTGCCTGCCTTTCCCCCCTTGAAGGCCTGCACCCCCTTGAAGGTCTGCACCCCCCAAAGGCCTACACCCCCCCGAAGGCCTGCCTGCCCCCCTTGAAGGCCTGCACCCCTTGAAGGTCTGCACCCCCCCCCGAAGGCCTGTCCCCCCTTGAAGGCCTGCCTGCCTGCCTGTCACCCCCTCCCCCTTGAAAGCCTGCTTGCCTGCCCGCCCGCCCCACCCTGAAGGCCTGATGCCCCGACCCACCCCGAAGGACCGCTCGCCCCCCTGGCCTCCCCGCACCACCTATGAAGCAGCCGCAGCAGGATCGCGAAGTCAGCGTCAGCGATCCCTGCGCTGCTTCCTGCGCCACGGTCCCGCCCCTCCTCTGACGTCAGAGGAGGGGCGGGATCGCGGCGCAGGAAGCAGCGCAGGGATGCTGACGCTGACTTCGCGATCCTGCTGCGGGCTGCTTCACAGGTGGTGCAGGAAGGTCAGTGGGGCGAGCGGTCCTTCGGGGGTGGCGGGGGACTGAACGGCAAGGCCGGGAACACCCCCTTAGGGCTGGTACCCGGGGCGGCCCGCCCCCCCCGCCCCCCCCCTAGGTACGCCACTGCAACCTAAAGAAGCTGAGCATACTGGACGGGTGCCAGTGCCCCAAGGAAGACTGCGCCAGGAGCGGAGACCCACCCCCCTTACTGCACCACTGGATGTTCCATTACATTATACTTGATATTTATATCCCGTCATAATCTCAAAAGGGTTCATAGCGGTTTACAACCTAAAGAAGCTGAGCATACTCAGGAACTGACGCAAAATCTCAGATCTTCTTCCCAAAACTTACCCCCCTCTTTTATAAAGGTGCGCTATGCTTTTTAGTGCACGATAAATTTTACCGTGCGCTAAATGCTAACGCATGCATGTTATCGTATGAACGCATTAGCAGTTAGCGCATGCATTGATTTAGCGTGCGCTAAACATACGCTAAAACACTTAGCGCACCTTTGTAAAAGAGGGCCTTACTTTTCGTGCCTACTCTTAATACGTTTGTCATTCGCCGGGACTCCTGTCTCGCCGTAACTGCTCCCCTCACTTGGAATGCTCTCCCTCCTTATATTAGAGAGGAAGCAAGCCTAGATAAATTTACAGGAGCTCTTAAAGCTTTTTTTATAGAGATGCCTTTGAACAATGATCTAATCTCCTACTTTCCTCTCTCTCCATTCCATGCGGATAATCAACAGTTTGAATAAAACTCCTACCCCCTCCCCTTTGTTTTATCCTTTTTTCTTTTCTCTCCTTTACTACACCTTATTGTCGTCCACCCTCAGTCCTTTTGTGCCATGTTAGTCCGTTCTGTCTTTGTATCTGATAATATTTACAAAAGTGTGCAACTAGTTTTACACACATTAACATAGTTAGAGGTATGTTTACTAAAGAGTTTTAAACCCATAATGCATACTAACAGAGTTACCACATAAGCATGTTAAGGTGTTCTATATACAGTATAATCTCATTATAACGGATTCGCATATAATGGAATATCGACTAAAAACAAGCTCCGAGCCACATAAGGAGGAGCGAAGATAAATCGGCCGAAGCCTTGGGGCCAATTGGCTAGGTGTGGGGTGGGGGGGGGGGGGAGGGGTAGGATAGATTAGGGGTGAGCGGAGGAGAGGTCGCCCCTCTCGATCCAGCATCGCACGAGGTGGACGCGGCTTCCCTCCTGCTCACCAATTTTCTCCTTACCGGCTTTGGGATTCCTCCGGCGGTTGGAGCGGCTCTCCTGTTGCTGCCCACATGTGCGCCCCACGTCGGACAGCAGTGGCTGGCCCAGTCCCGATGCTGACGTCCTGGGGACAGCCTTGCTGCTGCACCCTGGACTGCCCCATGTTCCTCCGGCCTGCAGAGGCGCCGGCAGGGAAGCGCTGGAGCGCTCCTGTTCCCCTGCAGAGCTTGGCCGCACAACAGGTGAGCATGTGCCGACCGGGAAGCGTGAGAGGCAGGTCACCATCGGCCACGTGGTGCACGAGCGATCTGCTTGGCCCGCTCTGCCTCCGATGCCGACGGCCACAGGGGGAGGCAGGCCGTTCGACCGCGGCGGCGCTCCCATGCGAGCGCGAGAGGCCATCCCGACCGGGTGCCTTGGCGGCCCAGGCCTGGCTTCCGTCCGGGGCCGGCTTCTCGGCGCTGCCGGTCGGGTTACGGGGAGGGATCCAGCGGCCGCGGTGGAGCGTGTTCTTCACCTCGTGGCCTGGCGCTTCGGGGGATGAGGTCCACTGGTCCCAGTCGTGCGCCTTTATGAACATGCAGAAAATCACCGCATATAGCGGATGTGCATATAACAGACTTTCGCATATAACAGACAAACAATTTGGTCCCCAGAGTTCCTTTTAGCTGTAGTTTTGTTCGGCTATAACTAACATGCAGGCTCCACCTACAAGGCATGTGGCGTGCCAGTGATATAGTATAAAAATGCAGCCCAGAAGAAAATGACAGATTATTTTTCTTTCCAGTGCGACATAATGCTTTAGAACATTTTTTAGGGTTTTGGTTTTGCAATCATTTCCTGCCATACCAATGTTTTGCTGAGTCTTATTATTGATGTTGCTGATATGCTTCTGCAGTGAATGTCGTTCATTGTTTGTACGTTGTTTCAAGTTGACCTCAATAAAGTTTTTAAAATGCAACTCTGGATGTAACGGACTCTGGATATAATGGACTGTTTTTCCAGGTCCCTTGAAGTCCATTATAACAAGATTATACTGTACCTGTTAGCTTGTGTGTTAGGGAATTTTTCTGGGAGAAGGCATGATATGGACATGGAAATATAATCCTATTTGTGCGTCTTTGTTAATGCACACTAATGGGAAAACAGCTCAGTTAATGCTGGATCACTCAAATTCAGTCAGCAAGATATAGTGAAGATTGTGAGCAGCATTGTGTGAATGTCCCTGACTCAGCGTCAAAAGAGCTGTGAAATGCTGGCAACATCGGAATTGGAGCTATAAAGAAGACTGCATGAAGTCTCACAGTAACATCATAAAGTTGACTACATTTCAGCTGTTTTGGAGGGTTTTTTTTTTTGACAATTTAAAGCTAAGTAGAACTTTAATTTATAAATGGTATCAATAAAGTTGCATGTTTTTGAATTTTGATGTTTTGAGGAGATGAAAAATAAGGGGACAATTTTTAAGCCTATGATGACGAGAATGAGGAGCATTGAATATTGAAATATACTTCAATGGCTACCTCTATTTCTGAGGCATTTCCTACCTCTTAAAGCTGTTTCTTTAATTCTAGAAAACTGATATCTATCAACATTTTTTTCTGGATGGATGGCTAATTATTACAGTGGTTCATGTTTTTGAAGATTAAGGATTGATATACCACGGTCCACTTTGATTGATTAGAACAGTGTTTTTCAACCTTTTTACACCCGTGGACCGGCAGAAATAAAATAATTATTTTGTGGACTGGCAAACTATTAGGACTAAAATTTAAAAACCCCGTTTCCGCCCCATCGCCGCGAGCTCGGTCACCACAGTAACTATAGAAAAATAGACAAATATAGTGCAAAATATAGACAGCAGATATAAATTCTCAAAACTGACACGTTTTGATCACTAAATTGAAAATAAAATCATTTTTCCTACCTTTGCTGTCTGGTGATTTCATGAATCTCTGGTTGCGTTTCCTTCTGTCTGTGTATCCTTTCTTTCTTTCTGCACTCAGGCCCAAGAATTGTCCCTTTCTATTCCCTCCCTCTTTCCTTCCTATGTCCTTAGTGCCCCTGGTGCCTCCTTCCCATGTCCTTAGTGCCCCCAGTGCCTCATTCCCATGTCCTTAGTGCCCCTTCCTGTCTTTAGTGCCCCCAGTGCCTCATTCCCATGTCCTTAGTGCCCCCAGTGCTTCCTTCCCATTTCTTTAGTGCCCCCAGTGCCTCCTTCCCATGTCCTTAGTGCCCCTTCCTATGTCTTTAGTGCCCCCAGTGCCTCCTTCCTATGTCCCTCTCACTGCCTTCCACACTTTGTCCCACCCCCATCCCCGAAGCCAGCCTGCCTGCCTGTCTACCTCTCTCCCTCCCTCCTTGGCCAAAGCCAGCCTGCTTGCCTACCTACCTCCTTCCCTCCCTGCCGCTAAAAAAAAAAAAAAGCCTCCCACCTTCCTTTCCCCGGGTCGGCTGCTATCTTACCACCCTGCTGCTGCTGCTGCTAAAGCCGACAGGAAGTCTTCTTTCCGACATCAATTCTGATATCGGAGAGGACGTTCTGGGCCAGCCAATCGCTGCCTGGCTGACCCAGAACGTCCTCTCCGACGTCAGAATTGACGTCGGAAAGAAGACTTCCTGTCGGCTTTAGCAGCAGGGCGGTAAGATAGCAGCCGACCCGGGGAAAGGAAGGAGAGAGGCTTTTTTTTTTTTTTTTTTGCTCCTGTCCCTGGACCTTAATCTTGCCGGCCATGTGCGAACCGGCAGAAATTTCCTGTGGACCGGCGGTTGAAGAACAGTGGATTAGAACATTAGTGCATTGCCTTTGGGGAAATAGCAAATTGGACATTTTCTGGCTGCAGTAAAAATGGTCTTAGCACATGGGAAAAACCCACTTAAGTGCATACTAAGGCCACTTAGTAACCTGGTATCATAGTAAATGATGACAGTTAAAGACCTGAACGGTCCATCCAGTCTGTCCATTAGTAATTCTAATTAAAAATACATGATTAAATTAACTTGTCTCTTTGATATTTCTGAGCCATAGACTAAAGTTCATCTGATATTGTCCTAAGTTCCAGCTGCTGAAGTTGCCATCCAAGCTCACTTCAGCCTATAGAAACATGATGACAGGTAAAGGCCTAATGGCCCATCTAGTCTGCCCATCTGCAGTAACCATTATCTCTTCCTCTCTCCAAGAGATCCCACGTGCCTATCCCAGGCCCTCTTGAATTCAGGCATGGTCTTTGTCTCTACCACTTCTTCCGGGAGACTATTCCACACATCCACCTGCCCTTTCTGTAAAAAAATATTTTCTTTGATTACTCTGGAGCCTATCACCTCTTAACTTCATCTTATGCCCTCTTATTCCAGAGCTTCCTTTCAATTGAGACTCGACTCATGCGCATTTACACCACGTAGGTATTTAAACGTCTATCATATCTCCCCTCTCCCGCCTTTCCTCCAAAGTATACAGATTGAGATCTTTAAGTCTGTCCCTATACACCTTATGATGAAGACCACAAACTATTTTAGTAGCCTTCATCTGCACCGACTCCATCCTTTTAAAAAATCTTTTTGAAGGTGCAGCCTCCAGAATTGTACACAACATTCTAAATGAGGCATCAATACTTCCTTTTTCCTACTAGCCATACCTCTCCCTATGCAACCTAGCATGCTTCTAGCTTTCTCCGCCACCTTTTCAACCTGTTTGGCCACCTTAAGATCATCGCATACAATCACACCCAAGTCCTGTCTTTTATTTATTGTTCATTTGAACTAGAATCAGAATTTAGTGAAAATGCCCCTCTGCTCAATAGATTTATTTCCTAGTCAAAATACTCCCTCCTTCTAAAACTATTACTCTTCATGCTGATACTACGCTCCCTCACCAATTGTATTCTGTACTCTCTGTCTGTTCAGTGTCTTCCTCTCCATTTGTATTCTGTAATTCGCTGGCCATCCAGCCCCTTCACTGTAACATGTTAATACTATATTATAGTTCACTGATTGTTAAGATTGTAATTCATTGATCTTTAAGATTGTAATTTGCTGATTGTACAGCTCTCTTTACTGTGAACCGCCTAGAAGTTGTAAGATTATGGCGGTATAGAAAAAATAAAGTTGTTATTATTATTATTATTAATAATTATGATTATTTTTAAGCCAGACATTTATAGGATATTGTCTTGGATGATTTTTCTTCCTAAATCAACCTCCAAAAATCATGACTCGTTTGATTGCATCTACTGCACCTGTTTAATCTCTGCTGTGCCCTTTTATGGTAATTAAATTGCACATAATTCTCCAAATCAAGCTTAGATCCATATTTTGTGCCAAAAAAAAAATGTTCATAATTTGCATACTATATTTATTTGCCAAATGCACTAACCCTTAGTCTTGCACAGATGGTTTTATTTTGCAGTCATGACAAGGTTTCGCCCCTGGTCTTTATTTACATAATTCCTGTGTTCATTTCGGCATTATAGACTCATGACCCTTCATGTCCCAGAGCTAAACTGCTTATTGTTCCAATGTTCACAGTCAAATTTCTGTCCAAATTATAAATGTGCTGTAGTTGCTTTCTTCTTTTCTATTCATAAGTAAATATGATTGCATAGAAACATGATGGCAGATAAAAGCCAAATGGCCCATCTAGGCTGACCATCCACAGTAACCATTATCTCCTCCTCTCCCTATTGGCTAAGGCTCTTAACATTTGCATCTCCTCTTCCTATAGGCTAAGGCTCTGTGCACCTGCATTGTGAGGTCATAGAGCTGCCCATCCGCAGTAACCATTATCTCTTCCTCTCTCTAAGAGATCCCATGTGCCTAGCCCAGGCTTTCTTGAAATCAGACACAGTCTCTGTCTCCACCACCTCTTCCGGGAGACCGTTCCACGCATCTACCACCCTTTCTGTAAAAAAGTATTTCCTTACATTACTCCTGAGCTTATCATCTCTTAACTTCATCCTATGCCCTCTCATTCCAGTACTTCCTTTCAGTTGAAAGAGACTCAACTCAAGCGCATTTACGCCACGTAGGTATTTAAACATCTCTCAAGAAATATATTAAGAAGTAACAAAAACAAACAACAGTAATCCCAAAAAATGTTATTCACCAGAGATGGAGAAAAAGCCTGAAATTGCATAAATTGTCAGCAATCACTAAAGATTCAAAGCTGTATATATTCTTTTCATTGGCAAAAAAACTCCACTACCACCAAAATGTAATTATCACTTGGGTACTATACCCATCACTGTGCATAGGGAAAGAAAAAAAAATAACTTTTACTTAGCTTAAAAACATGGTCCAGGAAGTCACAGTCACAGCTGTTGTATCCTCAATGGCCAAACTGATGAAAAATGCGGCGTCTACCAGATAACGGAGCAGTGACGAGTGGAACTGGGCGGGCCTGGGGGCAGATCTAGGGGGGGGGGGTCTGGATTTTACTAACGTAAAATCTGGTAACCCTAGTTCATATTTCACTGCAGCTCTATTGTTTCAAACGGTGAGCCCAGAGACAGGGAAATGCCTCCTGGGCCTGATTCTCAAAACCGCACCATAATTTAGGTGGTAGGTGCCGTACCGCCGCCTAATTTACCCCCTTTTACTAAGGGCTCCTTTTACTAAGCTGCGCTAGCGTTTTTAGCGTGCGCTAACTCCGCGCTACACAAAAAAAAAACTAATGCAAGCTCTATGGAGGCATTAGTGTGTAGCGGGTGTGGTAATGTACCGCGTGCTAAAACCGCTAGCGCAGCTAAATGCTGGAGCGCTAAATGCTCTGAGGCTGCTCCGACGCTCATAGAGTTCCCACAACGCACTCATTATATTCTATGGATTCGTTACAGTGAGAGGCTAGAGAAACTGGGCCTCTTCTCCCTTGAAAAGAGGAGACTGAGAGGGGACATGATTGAACATTCAAGATACTGAAGGGAATAGACTTGGTAGATAAGGACAGGTTGTTCACTCTCTCCACGGTAGAGAGAACGAGAAGGCACTCTCTAAAGTTGAAAGGGGATAGATTCCGTACAAACATAAGGAAGTTCTTCTTCACCCAGAGAGTGGTGGAAAACTGGAACGCTCTTCTGGAGGCTGCTATAGGGGAAAACACCCTCCAGGGATTCAAGACAAAATTGGACAAGTTCCTGCTGAACCGGAACGCATGCAGGTGAGGCTGGACTCATTTAGAGTACTGGTCTTTGAGCTGGGGGCTGCCGCGGGAGCGGACTGCTGGGCACGATGGACCACTGACCTGACCCAGCAGCGGCAAATCTTATGTTCTTATTTAGCGTGCTAATCGTTTGCGCGCGCTAAATTGGTTAGCTCGCCTTAGTGAAAGGACCCCTTGGTCATCTGCAATGTAGGCCAATAAAACCCTAGCCTTCATTGCAGATGTCTAAGTTTTCTGGTAGGCCGTGATTCTTTAAATCAGTGGTCTCAAACTTGCAGCCCGGGGTCCACATGCGGCCCGCCAGGTACTATTTTGAGGCCCTAAGTATGTTTATTATAATCACAAAAGTAAAATAAAACAGTTTCTCCATCATATGTCTCTTTAGCTATAAATGGCAATATTATTATTAAGACTTAGCCAAAAGGAAAGACTGATAAACTATAAAGAGTTTTACCTCGTGCAAAATTGTTATTTCTTTAATAAGACATTAACTATTTTTTCTGAGGCCCTCCAAGTACCTACAAATCCAAAATGTGGCCCTGCAAAAGGTTGGAGTTTGAGACCACTGGCCTATAGGAAGAGAATATGCAAATGTTAAGAGCCTTAGCCAATAGGGAGAGGAGGAGATAGTGGATGCTGTGGATGGGCCATTTGGCCTTTATCTGCCATCATGTTACTATGTTTCTATAACCATAAAGTTCTATGACATCACAATGCAGGTGTAAAGAGCCTTAGCCTATAGGAAGAGGAGATGCAAATGTTAAGAGCCTTAGCCAATAGGGAGAGGAGGAGATAGTGGATGCTGTGGATGGGCCATTTGGCCTTTATCTGCCATCATGTTACTATGTTTCTATAACCATAAAGTTCTATGACATCACAATGCAGGTGTAAAGAGCCTTAGCCTAGAGCTGTGGTCTCAAACCTGCGGCCTGCCAGGCGCTGTTTTGAGGCCCTCGGTATGTTTATCATAGTCACAAAAGGAAAATAAAACCGTTTCTTGATCACATGTCTCTTTAGCTATAAATGACAATATTATTATTAAGATTTAGCAAAAAGGAAAGATTTATAAACTATAAAGAGTTTTACCTCATTCAAAATTGTCATTTCTTTAATAAGACATTAACTATTTTTTCTGAGGCCCTCCAAGTACCTACAAATCCAAAATGTGGCCCTGCAAAGGGTTTGAGTTTCAGACCACTGCTTTAAATGGTGCCTATGTGTGATTAATATGCAGCCAGCGCCGTTTTTGTAGGTGGATGCTGATTAGAGAAGCTGGCTCCAACTATGCATTAGTAACATACCTCCCTCCCCCCTTTACAGTATAAAACTGCGCAAGAGGTTTTTAGCGCTGGCTGGCACACTGAATGTTCTGCGCTGCTCCGATGCCAGTGCTATAAACCTCTTGCACGGTTTTGTAAAAGCAGGGAATAATTCTATATACGTCGTTCATAACAGCACAGAGAAATTTGAGCATATGCCCAATTTCCATGCACAATGTAATTGAATAACAAGCCAATTAGCGCTAATAATTGGGAGCTCATAATGAATTATTGGCACTAATCGGCATTGATTATAAATGGTCTGCACATTTTTAGACTCCAGGCATGGCCATTTGGGGGAGGGGGGGCAGGGGCATGCATGAATTAGGGAGTTCCTGGAATTTACGCCGTTGTATAGAATGAAGGAGATCTGCGTGTAATTTAGATGTGAAAATTTGCACCAAGTTTTACTTAAGAGCATAAGAAACATAAGCAGTGCCTCTGCTGGGTCAGACCAGGGGTCCATCATGCCCAGCAGTCCGCTCACGTCCAGGTCCAGGACCTGTATAGTAGCCCTCTATCTATACCCTTCTATCCCCTTTTCCTTCAGGAAATCATCTAATCCCTTCTTGAACCCCAATACCGTACTCTGTCCTATCACACCCTCTGGAAGCGCATTCCAGGTGTCTACCACCCGTTGGGTGAAGAACTTCCTAAAATTGGTTCTGAATCTGTCCCCTTTTAATTTTTCTGAATGCTCTCTCGTTCTTGTAGTTTTTGAAAGCTTGAAGAATCTGTTTCTCTCTCCACTTTCTCTATGCCCTTCATGATCTTTTAAACCTCTGTCATATCCCCTCTAAGTCTCCGCTTCTCCAGGGAAAAGAGCCCCAGTTTCTCCAATCTTTCAGCGTATGAAAGGTTTTCCATACCTTTTATCAAACGTGTCGCTCTCTTCTGAACCTTCTCGAGTATCGCCATATCCTTCTTTAGGTACAGCGACCAATATTGGACGCAGTACTCCAGATGCGGGCGCACCATCGCCTGATACAACGGCAGGATAACTTCTTTCATTCTGGTTTTAGTACCCTTCTTGATTATACCTAGCATTCAATTTGCTTTCTTAGCGGCCGCTGCGCACTGTGCTGATGGCTTCATGGTCTTGTCCACTATTACCCCCAAGTCCCTTTCTTGGGTACTCTCACTCCGTAACAGCCCTCCCATCGTGTAGCTGTACCTCAGGTTTCTCTTTCCTACGTGCAAGACTTTACATTTCTCTACATTAAACTTCATCTGCCATCTCGTTGCCCACTCCACTAGTGTGTTCAGGTCCCTTTGTAAATCTTCGCAGTCTTGGAGTAAATCCTCATGCCTAAAATTAGGCACAGATCATGGCATCAAACTCTTTTCTATAAATGGCTCCCAACTTTGAGCGTCATATATAGAATAGCATTGAATACAAAATTTTATTGGAATTGATTTTTCAGCGCTATGTATAGAATTTTAGCCTAGGTGCTTAACGCCCTTTAAATTTAAAAAAAGTGCTAAAATGTACAGTGATAGTTTCAAGTTTTCAAGTTTTTATTAACATTTGATGAATCGCTTATTCAGTTTACTAAGCGATGAACAACTTTATAAAAACACAAAGTTAAAACGACTAACAAGGTTATAAAGACTAACAAGTAACACCCGACGCTCAGATTAAGGACAAACATGATGTAGGAAGGTTGGGGGGGTGGGGGGGAAGTTACAAAGTGAATAAACAAAGAGGGGAAGGACGAAAGGAAGGGAAAAATAAAAATTCTAGAATAAGTTGTCATATGTCAAAATTTAGATGTTAAAAACATCTTTAAACAGAAAAGTTTTTAAAAGTTGTTTAAAGGAGTTAAGATCTTTTTCTTCTCTGATATAGCATGGCAATGAGTTCCACAGTATCCAGCTGCTAACAGGGCATACCCTGAATGCTTCGAAGCAGTTCCTGGTTCAATAATAGTATGAAATACTATGGTTTGTTAGTGTTCCTTACTAATGTGATTCATTAGTACACCTTAAAAAATTACGCTGGGTTTTACTAAACGGCGCTAGAGGTTTTTAGCATGGGCTGGCAAGGTAAATGCACCAGTACTCATAGGAATTCTATGAGCGTCAGACCTCACTGGTCTATGCTAAAAACGTCTAGCACTGTTTAATAAAAGGAGCTCTTATTTCGCACAGAAATTACTTAATACACATAAACCCTGAAATTAATATGAGCAAAATTAACATATGCATTAAAGCCTTTGAACAGGGATAGGGAACTCTGGTCCTCGAGAGCCGTATTCCAGTCGAGTTTTCAGGATTTCCCCAATGAATATGCATGAGATCTATTTGCATGCACTGCTTTCAATGCATATTCATTGGGGAAATCCTGAAAACCCGACTGGAATACGGCTCTCGAAGACCGGAGTTCCCTACCCCTGCCTTAGAACATAAGAATAGCCTTACTGGGTCAGTCCAATGGTCCATCAAGCCCAGTAGCCCGTTCTCATGGCGGCCAATCTAGGTCACTAGTACCTGGCCAAAACCCAAGGTGTAGCAATATTCCATGCAACCGATACAGGGCAAGCGGTGGCTTGCCCCATGTCTTTCTCAATAACAGTCTATGGACTTTTCTTCCAGGAACTTGTCCAAACCTTTCTTAAAACCAGGTACGCTATCTGCTCTTACCACATCCTCTGGCAGCGCTTTCGAGAGCTTAACTATTCTCTGAGTGAAAAATATCTCCTCCTATTGGTTTTAAAAGTATTTCCCTGTAACTTCATCGAGTGTCCCCCCCCCCCTAGTCTTTGTAATTTTTGACAGAGCATTAAAGCTTTCTGATATCCATAAAAATTTTGATTAAAAAAAAAAAAATTGTAATGGGCAGACTAGATGGGCCGTGGCCCTTTTCTGCCGTCATTTTCTATGTTTCTATGATGCAAAAAAAAATCCAAAATATTCTGAAAATGATCTATGAAAAAATGAATCTGATTTTTTTTTTTTCCCATACACGTCCCTAGTTTTCATTATCAGTTGCTTCTCCGGTAAAATGGATTCATTGAAATACAACAATAATTCAATTAACTTCATGCCAAAGGACTGTTAAGGGGCTCAGATGTTCCCTTATCTACAGAGAGTAAGCTTTTTGTTTTGTCTTTTTGTCCTGTTTTCCGAGCTGCAGGTCTCAGCATGTGCAACCCTATCTTTTATTTCCCTTTTTAAACATTTAAGAGTAGGACAGATTTCATTATGGTGTGAGGAAAGGTCGCCGCTATTTTTAGGCCTTTCTCCCCCTCCTCCTCCTCATTTTCAGGTTTTATTGTGTGGTAGAAGGAAGAACCTGCTTAAATTTAAGCTTCTTACTGAGGCTTTTTCTTTCAGAAAGCATGCTTCTATGCTATCTAAAATTAGTCTCTGAGGCTGACACACTAAAGTTCCTAAAAGGTCCTTTCACGCACTGAAAAGGAAAGTAGCATTAATTAAAATAGGGCCTGCGATATTCAGATGGCAGCAATTTGCTGTGCCAGAGCCACTCACGACTGACATGACTTTGGGTGTTCAGTGCTAGGACATGTGTGACCAGTGGCATAGTAAAGGCGGGGGTGGGTGGGAGGGGTGGGCGGCATCTTGGTGAGGCTGCTGGCACCCATCCTCCTCTCCACCCCCGCTCCTTCCCCTGCCGCATGTGTGCCTTCACTCCCCCTCCCCCGATAACCGTACCTCTAGCTTTTCACCAGCTGGCTCTCCCTCTGATGTCACTTCCGGGTCCCACGCCTAGGAAGTGACATCAGAGGGAGAGCTGACACTGATGCGGGCTGAAAGTTTGTGATGCTGCTCACGTCAGGACAGTTAAAGAGGTATGGTGGAAGGAAAGGGGGCTGCAGGCACTTGCAGGTGTAATGGAGGGTGTCTCCAGTGAAAGAGGCATCGAGGGTGAGGGCAATAAGCTCATATCACTATGTCTCCACCTTCCTTGAAGTCTCTTGACTAACTCCTCATTCACAACGGGTTGGGGTGGAGGCTGACAGTTTACGGGGCCCAATAACGCCTTAGGCTGGAGAGACACTGCCTTGACTGCTCTGGCAGCAAGGACTGCACCTGAAAATTGTGCTGCTGTTATAGCCCCTGCCATCTTGGAATCGTCTGTTGGTTCTTCAGAAGAGGGCATACAACTTTAATTATGGAGCCTCCTTTCACCTTTCACCATACTGAAAAGCAGATAAAGAATGCAACCAGGAGAAAGGTTAAGGTAGAATTGCCATATTGGGACAGACGGAAGGTCCATCAAGCCCAGTATCCTGTTTCTATCAGTGGCCAACCCAGGTCCCAAGTACCTTGCAGAAAACCAAAGAGTAGCAACATTCCACAGCTGAGATTGTGATGTCATAATGCCTCATTCCACCAATGCCTAAGAGTCAACCTCACAAGTGATGTCACAATGGCTTGATCATCCTATACTTGGCTCACATAAGAGCTATGAATTATGGGAGTTCAGATTCCACCAATTCAAACGAATATTGATGCCTAACGTTAGGCGGACTTTATAGAATCAGGGCCTAAATATCTGTGTCCTAAAAGATCGATGTTGGGCGTTACACCTCTTTACCAAACATGTTTAGAATTCAATAAACAGCTGCTATGAACAGCACTCCCTGATGGTATTAGGGAGGATTGTCGTTCTAATCCCACAATGGCCGCCCCCTCCCAAATGATAAACTAACAAGTGAAACTGATCATTATGACCGTTGAGATAATAACCTGTTATGTGCTGACACAACCTGGGTTAGCCACTGTTGGAAAGAGGATACCGGGCTTGATGGACCTTCAGTCTGTCCCAGTAGGGCAACTCTTATGTGATCTACCTAACTTTATTCACACACCAGTATAGTGAAAAACACACCCAACAATAAACACTCAGTTAGGTTATGAATTATGGGAGCTCAGATTCCACCAATTCAAACGAATTTGGCTGGAGTGGTGCTCTTCATTATTCCCTTTATCATTTTTTATATATAACTTGATTTAATTTTCTTTCTTTATAACTTAATAGTATAAAATTCAATTTATCTTTTAAGTCCTTACGATTCCCCTTCCCGACGTGTTTTGAGTATCTTTATCAAAGGTCGGGCGAACTGCAAAAAATACAAAGGGCAACATTATATCTTCAATCCCCTCTTTTCAAAATAATCATTAAAAACAGCAACCCTTACCTAAGGATAAGCAAAAACTTATTCCATTTCTTACTGCCGCTGGGGTTCAAAGATGGCCGCGGCAGCGAACCTGAGTGTTAAATAAGCCCCTCCCCTGACGTCCTCATCATACCGGCTAACAGCCTATCACAGAATCCCAGTCTATGTCATTCATACCAATCCTGATCCCCTCAAGCATCCACTTGGGCCATCCAGTCCGAGACTTCATTCAGACCAGTAGGGGCCATTGTTTCCAACTGGAACATCCATCTAAGCCAGTGTTCTTCAACCTTTTTACACCCGTGGACCGGCAGAAATAAAAGAATTATTTTGTGGACCGGCAAACTAATAGGACTAAAATTTTAAAACCCCGTTTACGCTCCATCTCCGCGAGCTCGGTCCCCGCAAACCATCTGATCCCATCTGCACAAGCCGCAATTATGATTTTATATTGAATGTATTTTATTAAAGTATAAAAAGAAACAATATTCTGAACAATTGTGATTTTATAAATACAAATATACAGAGCATGGACCAACAAAACCCCTGTCTCCCCTCCCCTTCACATATATCCCCTCTACTATCAAGAAAACTGAACAAGCCAAGTTCATAGAAATATCATGCTAACAGAATACTGCAGTCCCCAGTTATGTCTCTAGCAGGATATATATTTCAAATCTGATATATTCTAATCACAAAATAGAAATAAAATTATTTGTTTCTACCTTTTGTTGTCTCTGGTTTCTGCTTTCATCTTCTTTTCACTCTCTTCCTTCCAGCGTCTGCCCTCTCTGTCTCTTCAATCCAGCATCTGCCCCTTCCATCTACTGTCTGACCTCTCCCCCTTCCATATGGTATTTGTCTTCTTTCTATGCCCCTCTCCCCTTTCCATCCAGCCTATGCCCCTCTCTCCTTTTTACACAATTCACTCCAGCTTCACTGCTCTCTTCATTTTTATCTCTCTTACACCAGATCTAGCATCTTTGTCCCTCTCAATTTCTCTGCTGACCCCCCTTCCCATCTTATTCCTATCTCTCCCCTTCCCTTCCTCTAATCTCCCTGCAAGCTGTTTCCTTCCTTTTTTCTTCTCCCTTCCCTCCTCCCCCTGTCCAGCAGTAACTCTCTTCCTTTTCCTTTCCCTCCTCCCCTCCCAGCAGCATCTCTCCTTCTCCCTCCCTCCAGGTCCAGTAGCAGCTGTCCCTTTTTCCCCCTTACCCAGCAGCTTCCAAGATTTCTTTCCCTCCTCCCCTCCCAGCAGCATCTCTCCTTCTCCCTCTCCAGGTCCAGTAGCAGCTGTCCCTTTTTCCCCCCTTACCCAGCAGCTTCCCAGACTCCTTTCCCTCCTCCCCTCCCAGCAGCCTCTCTCCTTCTCCCTCTCCAGGTCCAGTAGCAGCTGTCCCTTTTTCCCCCTTACCCAGCAGCTTCCCAGACTCCTTTCCCTCCCCCCTCCCAGCAGCATCTCTCCTTCTCCCTATCCAGGTCCAGTAGCAGCTGTCCCTTTTTCCCCTTGCCCAGCAGCTTCCCAGACTCCTTTCCCTCCTCCCCTCCCAGCAGCATCTCTCCTTCTCCCTCTCCAGGTCCAGTAGCAGCTGTCCCTTTTTTTTTTCCACCATGCCCAGCAGCTTTCTCCCCTCCCAGCAACTCTCCTTACTTGCCAGTGCTGCGATTCAGTAAGGCAGCCTCGGGTCCTTTGTTGGGTCGCACCGCCTCTGAGGAAAGCGGAAGTTGCATCATCAGAGGCGGCCCGACTCAGCAAAAGCTCCAAGGCTTCCTTCCTGAATCGCTGCGCTTGTAAGGAGAGCTGCTGGGAGGGAAGAAAGCACAGTCTGAGGCTCCCCATTATCTCTCCGGCCCTGCGCTCCTCGATCTCGCCGGTCCTGTGTGGACCGGCAGGAATTTTCTGCGGACCGACAGCGGTCCGCGGACCGGCGGTTGAAGAACTGTGAATCTAAGCTCTCTTAGATTTAGCGTGCGTTCTATGTTTTCTTCCTGATTTGCTTCTTCACTGTTCAGCTTTTACATCCATATAACATTATTGAAAATACCGTGGCTTCAACAAGTTGAATCTTAGTATGCAGAGATGTATCTCTGCACATAAAGATCTTGTCTAGGTCCTTCATGGACATTATACCAAGAAGGATATGTTGTTAGATTTCTTGACTGCTTGTTTTCTTATTGATTAATGACATAAGCAGGCTGAAATTATCTACTTAGTCCACACAATTTTTATTAAAGTTTCCAAAAATAGTACAATAAAAGAAAAGAAGCACACAACCAGCAACAATGATGTTTGGCGCCCGTGATAACACTTACCCCCTCTTTTACAAAGGTGCGCTATGATTTTTAGCGTGCAATAAATATTACCCACGCTACACACGCGCTAAATGCTAACACATGTATGTTATCCTATGGACATGTTAGCGGTTAGTGCATGTGTTGGTTCAGCGCGTGCTAAACATGAGCTAAAACGCTTAGCGCACCTTTGTAAAAGGAGCCCAAAATAATTAGGCTGCAACACGCTGCAAAATCAATAATTACATGAGATGTGTCCCACATCTGCATACAAATATAACCATATGTCTTCCTTAGAACCATGAAACATCAACAGGTTTTTGAACCGAAGCCCATATTTTTCCAACTGCTAGCTTCCTATTTGTACACTTTGCAACGTTGCACTCAAATTAATGAACCATAAGAACAGTATGCCACCCAAAAAGTCACATTCAAAGCATTAACAGCCTTCCAATTTGCAAAAATGAGTTGAATAGTTAACACAATCAATATGTTCAGTGATGGTTTTTTTGCCAAATATTCAATCTAGCATGTATCACTGAAGATCACAATTGAAATTTTAAGAGACACAACATTCTGCACCAAAAGCACATGCCAAATCTCATTCCTTACAGAATCCCAGAATATTTTAATCATCGGGCATCCAATGAGCATTTGAACTAGATCCCCAGGTGGTCGACACACATTTGAGGAACATTCTATTTGGCGTCTAGGACATCCTCTGTGCCAGGATGCAGAGTCCTCATTAGACTGGTGGACAAAGGGAGCCTATTCGTTCTCCTCCAAAATAATTCCTAATACAGAATCATTCCAGATAGTTCCACATTCCCAATCCCTTTGTAATTCCTTGCTCCTGCAGAATTTTTGAGATCGCAGTCTGAGGGCCTTTCAAACAACTAAGCGACGGCTCCAAATACTGAGGATGCTTGCAAGATCCGATAGCCTAGCAAATATGCAATGTCTTAACTAAACCAATTTGAAACATTATGTAGAAGGCAAATGAAAGTTGTTGGGTTTTTTTTGATCTCCTAAAAAGATAAAAGCACATCATGATCACGAAGCTGACCAATAGATCAGGTTCCATATTTTGGCCAGAGGGACCAATGGACCATTGCAGTCTCAATATGTATCCCAATTAAAGACTTCAAGGAAATAATGGTAGACTTAATAGTATCCAGTCTCATTATCAATTTAGAGACCCATTTCCAAAAATACATATTAAGAAATGGATTTAGCCATGCAGATAGATAAAATCATTTTCTGCTCTTTCCAGATTGTAATTTATCTGGTTAACAAGCACCCAGCCTTATTAGTAGTTGTATAATGGCCAGTTTTTGAACCACAAAACCATGACAGGCCTAAAGCTGTAACATTTATTGTATTCATATCTCTTTTTTTGTTGCATCAATACTTCGTGATTCCCATTAGGCATATGAGTTTGTTCCAAATGGCAGATCTCTGACTCCATGTTGTTTATGAGCTCAGAATTCTTCTTTTGTCTTTTAAATAGCATTGCTGAGTATTTCTCCTCAAAGGCTCACCATAAAGGCCTCTCATACTGTATTAGGGGAAGAAATGTTGCCCTCATTTTGCATGAAAAAGTTATCAATGAAATATATTCTAACAATAAATTCCATATCTCCCAGTATACTGTTATTTAGTCTCCAGCCTCTACTTGCGTGGTCATGATCAGTCTGAAAAGCGTCACCATGGCATGATCAAAGATGATGATAGGATTCAAGACAGGTTGAAGCATACCCTAAAAAAAAAAAAAAAAAGAGTGAGAAATAAGAAAATAGTCTAGTCTAGAATATGTTTGCTGAAGAACTGAATAATATATTTTATCAATGGGATGGAGTAATCTCCCGGCACTGAATCGGAAGCCAAGGACAGGCCTCAACGATGAGACGAAGACACACAACGGGAGAGTCGTGAGGGCAGGATGTCAATAGATCAGCCAAGGGTGTATTGTTCAAAAAACTCTTTATTGATGAATATGCCGCATGGGCATAGACTCTTGGCAGCCACCCTCAGCCCAAAATACCGAATCTCAGCACAATGTTCAACAAGGAACACAACAAATATAATCTTCATTCTGATAACCATACACTGCATAAGTCCAGAACCAAGGAACATCCATCCACCTCATGATATCATATAATTATTTTCTTTCCCAAAACATCTTTTATGCAGACATCAATCACTCCAGAAGTAAGTCACTCACGGGGAGTATCCTACAAGGAGAAATACTAGAGCACCAGCAATAATTTACATGCCACATGCCTCTCTTATGCTCTCAATCCTATTAAGCTACACTCAAACATAAGTCCAGACATTCACAGTCATAATCAAAAACTCCCATAACAGAGCAAATCATAATAGACACTTACAGATCTAAATCTCCTGCACCAATTCCCCTGAAAAAGAGATTCTTCTGCAAAATCTTAAATTTTGTAAAAAAATAAAAATAAAAAAACCTAATGCATAAAAACATGTCTTTTCACCAGAATTAGTTTGCAATCGAGGGTGTGCAGTGGTTAAAACTACAGCCTTAGCACTCTGAGGTTGTAGGTTCAAACCCACGCTGCACCTTGTGACCCTGGGCAAGTCACTTACTGTAATCCCCCCATTGCTCCAAGTGCCTTTGATAAATTGTGAGCCCACCAGGATAGACAGGGAAAAATATTTGAGTACCTGAATAAATTCATGTAAACGGTTTTGAGCTCTCCTAGGATAAAGGGGATGGAACGCTTTTCATATGAGGAAAGACTAAAAAGGTTAGGGCTCTTCAGCTTGGAAAAGAGATAGCTGAGGAGAGATATGATTGAAGTCTACAAAATCCTGAGTGGAGTAGAATGGGTCCAAGCGGATCGATTTTTCACTCCGTCAAAAATTACAAAGACTAGGGGACACTCGATGAAGTTACAGGGAAATACTTTTAAAACCAATAAGAGGAAATATTTTTTCACTCAGAGAATAGTTAAGCTCTGGAACGCATTGCCAAAGGTTGTGGTAAGAGCGGATAGCGTAGCTGGTTTTAAGAAGGGTTTGGACAATTTCCTGGCGGAAAAGTTCATAGTCTGTTATTGAAAAAGACATGGGATCGATAGCATGGAATGTTGCTACTCTTTGGGTTTTGGCCATGTACTAGTGACCTGTACTGGCCACTGTGAGAATGGGCTACTGGGCTTGAAGGACCATTGATCTGACCCAGTAAGTCTATTCTTATATTCTTATGTTCTTAAGGTACAGAAAAGTGAATAAATAAATTAAGCGTACCATGCAGAAGGAGAGTCATTGTTAGGCGTTGCAAGTGTCCAGTAATCCTAGATGCAACTATTTTGAAGGAGCGAAGGACATAGAGACTAGCTATCTTTCCAAAAGCTCTCTCTCACCTACTGTCACCCCCCCTCCCCACAACACACATACACTTCTTTCCTTGCCTGAGAAGTATGCTCAGCCGTGTTATTGGTGCTCAGCTAAAATATCGAGGGCACCCTAAATAGACAAAATCCACAGAGCTAAACAAACATAAGGTCGGAGGTAAAACAATTTCAGGTGCACTTCACCCACATAGAAATAAAGAACTCAAGAAAGCTTATAGGCCTAAATTGATTTCTGAATTATTTAGAACTACAGAGGAGATTCTGCTGGTAAGTGGTTTCACTATGTGGGTAATGCATCAAGATCAATAAGTAAGTAGTAGTTATTTTTTAAATGTGTAATATTTAGTAGCATTATTTATGCAAATGTTCTAGTGCAGGGGTAGGCAATTCCGGTCCTCGAGAACCGGAGCCAGGTCAGGTTTTCAGGATCTCCAACATAAATATACATGAGATGGATTGGCATGCACTGCCTCCTTGAGATGCAAATCTATCTCATGCATATTTATGGTGGATATCCTGAAAACCTGACCTGGCTCTGGCTCTTGAGGACCAGAATTGCCTACCCCTGTTCTAGTGCAAAGCAGCACAACTCTTGGCACTGTTTTTTTGGGATAGGCCAGAATATTTATTGCGTGAGATTTGCATGCATGTAGTCTACGACTTAGGTTAATTTATAAAGTAGCAAAATAACTCCATTCTTTGTACTTGGAGACTAGGGTGTTCACCTCTCTCCGCCTCTGCATATTTGAGTGGGATTTGAACACTGGGTGCACAACACAATCTTGCTATGGCCATAAAACTATGGTTATTATATCATTCTGTCAGCATTGGGCCTCAAAGCCACAGCGCGATTGACCCAAGCAAAAGCTTGAAGGGGACACAGTGCCATCCAACCATCCCAATCACATTCTCTTGCTCACAACCCCCCCCCCCAGTCATATAGTTCTCTGATTACAATCCTCCCCCCAACACCACTATGATCACACTCCCAACCCCTGATCACAACCCTTACCCAGCATCATTACCTCTGAAAGGACTCTCCTCCATCATTAGAGACCTACCAACCCGGTACCTGGTGGTGCAGGACCAATCCCCAGTCACTCCTACCCTGCCAATGCCATTTCTAAAATGGTGCCCTAGCAGTTGTCTCCTTATACAGACACATGACCCCCCTAAGAAGTAATATCGTAAAACTGACACTAGGGGGCGCCATGTCAGAGTCAGTGCCAGCAGGGCAAGAGTGACTGAGGACTGCTAATGCCCTAGGACCACTGCCCCACCAAGTACGCCAGGCCCCTAAAAATGAAGTACTTTGAGGGGTTTGGACCCGCATAAGCTCTGGTGCCAGAACAATTTATTAGCCTCTGATATTCAATGCTGGTACCCAGACATGATCTAGCATTGAATATTGGGCTAATTCTGGCTATGGACGAATTATAGCTTTCTTTCAGAAATTGACTGACAAAGGATGATGCAAAATTCATGAGCCCGCTCTATAAATAAGGATTTTGGGGAGATTTTTCTTTTGCGAGTCCAGCAAGGCTCAGAACTGTCAGCAGCTCTGAGTCATTTACTACAAATCACTGCCAGCTCTTTGGAACCATCATTGGGCCTTGAATCTTGCCCCCCCCAAAAAAAAAAAAAATCACTGAAAATTGTAAATCCTACCCTTGAATTTCAAGAAAATTGAAAATTCCTCTTTTAATTAGGAATTTGCAGACATTTCAGATGAATGTCATTTACAAATAAGAGTACGTCCTCTGCACACCGAACCCCCTATTTCTAAAAACGTGCGTGCACAATTTGATACTTAGCTGTGAGGCAAGTTATAGAATACTGCCAGTTATGCATGTGCCTTAATTGTCAAATTAGATGCAAATTGGCTATAATTGTTGCTAATTGGTGCGCATTTGTGGTTACGTGTGTTACTGCCCTTAATATTCTGCATTGTGCAGCAGATTCAATGCGCGCCTGCAAGGGGGTGTCGACTGGGATGGGCATTGTTGGATCAGGGACGTGCATAGCATTTGTGCACACGGGTTGTAGAATACAAGCAGTTATGCAACTAACAACGGATCTTTTCCAGATAAGCCCCGCCAAAAAGTTAACCCCCGCCACAGTTTTAGCTAACACCATGCTAAGTGACTACTTGGGGGAGAGTGATATACAAGGGGGGGCGGAGCCTCCCCTTGAACCCCCCCCCCCCCGAGTCATTATTCAAATCATGTGAATAATTTCCTCGGAGGGCTTCAATAGTTTAATAATTTATAAGGTGGCGTGGCTTAAGTTTTCGCCCGTGCACTTTTTGCATTAGTGGCGGGGCTTATCTGGAAAAGACCGTTAACAACTGTTAGACATGAGCATTTATACCACCCATTGAGGGAAAATTCTATAAGAAGCGCCCAAAAGGTAGGTACCGATATAGGCACCGTTCAGCGCGATTAAAGTAAAATTGGGTGCTGTTTTAGTAGCGTGCGGTAATTTCCTGTGTGCGCTAAAAACGCTAGCGCACCTTAGTAAAAGGAGCCCTTAGTGTGCCTAAAGTTAGATGCCACTCAGGGCCCTAGAGCTTAACGTATGTAATCGTCACTGGTCCAATTGTCTTTATATTTTTTTATACTTATTTTAAATTAATTTAGGGGTAACTTCTCTCCATATTAGGCAATTCTAAACTTTAAACATTTCACATGTGCTTAAAAGATATAAAGCACTTAGCTTTATCGTTTTTGAACGCTTGGTCAGGGGCGGTCATCCGACATGTTTCGCCATGCGCTGTATCAAGGATGCCCCGACTACCCTAAGTGTTGGGACATCCTTGATACAGCACATGGCGAAACATGTCGGATGACCGCCCCTGACTAAATGGAGGAGTGTGTGGCGCGGTGGTCGAAGCTACAGCCTCAGCACCCTGGGGTTGTGGGTTCAAACCCCGCGCTGCTCCTTGTGACCCTGGGCAAGTCAGTTAATCCTCCGTAGCCCTAGGTACGTTAGATAGATTGTGAGCCCACCGGGACCGATAGGGAAAATGCTTGAGTACCTGATTGTAAAACCGCTTAGATAACCTTGATAGGCGGTACATAAAATCCTAATACAAACGATAAAGATAAGTTAGCTTTTAAACACATGTGAAATGTTTAAAGTTTAGAATTGTCTAATATTGGGAGAAGTTACCCCTAAATAAATTGACAATAAGTATAAAAAAAATACAAAAACAATTGGACCAATGACGATTACATACGTTAAGCTCTAGGGCCATGAGAGTATTCGAGCCCTGAGTGGTATTGCGGAGGTCCTGGGAAACCTTTGTTATATGAGTTCTTTACTATATGATTCAATAAGACTATTGAAGAGCTCTTAAGATTTATTGCCTGATTGATAGCAAAGTTAGACGCTTACGTCAACCGGCTAAATTGGTGCCAATAGTCGGCTCTCAAACACCTCTTAATTGGTAGTAGTTGAAGTTGATTGGCGCCAAACTTGATAATGAAAGGCGCCAAGTTAAAAGTAGGTGTGGTTAGGGGGGTGGATCGTGGGTGTGCTTTTAAGTTAGGCATCTGTTTTTGAGATAGGTGCCATTGTGTCCCTAACTTAGGCATAGGCATTTAGGCCAAGAAAACCCTGGCTTAAATAGGGTGTGCCTAAATGTTAGAACGCTTAGCACCGCCTAAGCATGATTCTATAATGGGCGCACTAATCGGCACTGATTTTTTTAAGGTGACATATATAGAATCAGGCCCAAACTGTTATGCAATTTGCGCTCAGCACACTTCATTCCAGAGTCTAAGGCCCTCTTTTACAAAGGTGTGCTAAGCGTTTTAGCGCGCGTTTAGTGCGCGATAATATTGATCGTGCGCTAAAAAGCTTAGCGCACCTTTGTAAAAGAGGGGGTAATATAAATCTGTAATGTAATGAAGCCATGGCAGTAAAATCTCTGACAGCCGGCAATAAAAAAAAAAAACGTAACACAACTTCATAAAAGAGGTGGGTGCGTGTTTGAATGAACCAATGCTACGCATGTAGTTTAGTGCTTTTTTAATATATTTTTTTAAATAAACAGATAGGTCAATTATGTATTTGCCAGCCAGCTATCAGCCAACATGTCATTGGTTTCGAATCGGCCTTATTGTTTTCTATTAATAGGGGTTAATGCTAAACTCTAGGCCAAGTCACTTTTATGTAATTGAAGAGGAATGTTTGTTCAGAAAGTCTCTGTTTATGAGAAAAGATCTGGATGAAGCAAGGCCTGCGATTCACATTCTCTATTAATTCTGCAGACTCCATTAGAAAATTCTGTTGCATCCATTATTTAAATATTGTTGAGCTTTTGACTTTGTAATGGAGACAAACAGATATGTAGTTCTTTAATAATGTATAGTAGTCCTAAATTTGAGTTTTAACTTAAGGGTAGCCTACACTGTATTTATTGATCATAATACATTATCAGCAAGATAAACTCAACTAAGCAGTTTCCATCTCCTGTCTTTATTCTAAATAATTAAAGGAATTTCTGTTACATTTTTCTTTCATCAGCGCTTATGTCTGTCAGTAGAAGTTGACCTATGTGTGCTTTTCAATCGATTTGTTTGAGCTTTAATAAAATACAGTCATCCCTCGGTGGTTTTAGGATCCTCTATGGATACCAAACTCCACAGATGCTCAAGTCTCTTATATAAAACTAGTTTTTTAGCCCATTACATTAACGGGTGCTAGAATAGATGTATAGACTTAGGCATTTCTTTCTCTCTTTCTGTATGTGTGTCTTTTTTTCTTTCTCCCAGCCCCCCTTTCTTTCTGTCTTTTCTTTCTGTTTCTCCCCCCTGTCCAGCAGTAGCCCTTCTGCCTTCTTTTTACCTACCAATATTCCCATTTTCCCTTTTCCCTTTCCTATTTCCACCTTTTTCCACCCCATCCAGCATCATTAGAGTACCTGTTGCATTGTTGGTGTTCCAGTGTCTCCTCTGCCTTGGGTCTGGGCCGACTATTGTGGGCCAGGATTGCCAGGGGTGCCCTGTGGGACAGGCAGGGGCAAGGGTCAGCAGAGGTGGGGGAGTTCTGGGTGGCAGCATGAGTTCACTCTGGTGCGGGGCCTCTGCTGTGTCGCGGGGAGCTGGTGTCTGCACTTCTAGCCACTTTCTCTAGAGTCCCTACTGCAGCGCGCAGGCGTCGCATCGCGCGTCGGTGACGTCCAGGCCTTGCACTGCCAAGTCTCTCTTGAGCCGCGATGAAGAGGGCAGGGGGTGCTAGCGGCTGGCAGCCACCGCTCCGCACCGCCTTTCGCCTCAAGCCGCCGCGGCCTCCTCCCGGCAGCCGCCGCTCCGCACTGCCTTGCCGCGGCAGCGTCTAAAGACACTTCGACCCGTAGCGCCGTATTGTGAGGTGGAGAGCAGGGAAGCTTGTCTGGCGTGCATGCGTACTCGTGCCGCCGTGACAGATCAGGGAACACGTGGCGCGAGTGCGCATGCGCGCTTAGCATTTTATTATATATGATGATGGCATAATATTTGCATATAACCTACGTATACCTCCTCCTGTATACTTTAAATCATCTCTCTCTTAGGCTATGAGGAATTGCTTTGACCACTTAATTGCTTTTAGGGAGCCATTTTTTTTCAGAGAAACTTAGGGTGCCCACGAGTAGCAAATGAATGAGACGCAAGGCGAACAGCGCTCAAACAACGAGTGCTGGAGAGAGACAGAGGATCTGGGAAATGGCAGGAGGCTGCAAATATTCAGCAAAGTGTCTCAAGTTTCAAGTTTATTTCAATCTTGATATCCTGCTTATCAAAAAGTCTGAGGCTCTCTTTTACTTGAAGGTGCGCGAAACGCTAACGTGCGCATGTTAGCCTATGGACGTGTTAGCGTTTAGCGCGTGCTGATTGTTTAGCGCACCTTAGTGAAAGAGGGGGTAAGCGGTTTACAAATTAAGTAAAAACGGCTAAAAGGACAAATACAAGGAACATCATGCATCGGCATGCAGCAAATTCAAGTTTTGCTTTTTGGAACTTTCTGGAATTTTTTTTTACATATATTTTTGTTCAGCTGTTGGTCCAATCCGTGGATTCGGCCAACTGTACAGTACATCCATTTCATCACTCTCAAAGCTGTTATAGTTAAATTATCCCCCTCCCTGTTCCTCTAATTTGCCTCCTATCACACCGCACTCGGGAGCTCGAGCAGTTATAAGTGTAGTGGGGGGGTTCCCCCCCACCCTCCCCCTCAGAATGGTAACGGTAAGGCGTAAAAGCGGCTGAACCAGCAGCATGCATTCGTCCTGCTTGCAGGTGTTGGTGCGCAATTGTCGGTGCGCTCATGTCTTGCGCACTTTTGACGTGCCACCAGTAAATGAAAAACAGTAATCAAGTGCTCCGGTGGCATAGCGAGGGTCAGAGGCGCCTGGGAGGCGGTGGTGCCCCTCCTCTGACCTCTTCACCCCCTTGCTCCTTCCCCTCCCTGCTGCGTGCGCACCCCTTCCCTTCCCTCGTACCTCTTTAACTTTCCCAGCATGAGCAGTCTAGAGTCGCTGTTCGCGCCTGCGAAGAGCTAGCGGTATAGTGGGGGAAAAGTGAGGACGCATGCCCGGCAGAGGGGGAGGAATGGGAAGGAGCGGGGGGAGTGTGGAGGAGTGCGCCCACCAAGTCGGCGCCCTTGGTGGACTGCCCCCCCCCCGCCCCCCCTTACTAGGCCACTGTGACATGCATAAATGTGTAAGCCTAAACGCTGCATTTCAGCATTTAAATGATACTATTGTATAACATGTGGGTGATGCCCATGCCGTGCCCGTGCCCCACCCACATGAACACCTGGGGGCCATTTTAGGAAGCTTCGGTAAGCAATGAGGCATGTTCACTGCAGCATAACCTGGTGTGCATGGGGTGCGCAGAGGCATTCCATGGTCATTTCAAGATATGCACGTGCTACCCGGGCTCATAGAGGAAACCGCGCGAGGCAATCGCGAGCAGGACATCAGCACGCTGGATTTTAAACACTATTTTAAAGCGCTGTGAATGGGGTGTGTGTGGGGGAACCCCACCACTTTAGTTAGAAATGTTGGCGCTCCCATTGGAGGTGGGTGGGGGGAACCCCTCCCCCATTACAGAGGAAACAGCCTTTTTCCCTGTTTTTTAGAGAAAAATTACTGTTTGCTCTGTAATGGTGGTGGTGGAGGGGGGGGTCCTCCCACCCCTCCAATGGGAGTGCCAAAATTTCTAAGTCAACTTGGGGGGGTCCCCCCCACACCCCCTCTCTGAGCACTTTGAAATAGTGTTGAAATCCAGCACGCTGACGCCCTGCGTGCGATTGTCTGGGCGGATTTGTCCACGCGCGATTGTCTTGCATACTTTTGACTAGACTCCGCTACCCGTGTGCTAAAAAATAAAATAGGATGTATTTTTCTTGTGGAGATGATGTGTCTGGAGGTGGAAAGTGGACATATTCTGTGCTAATTGGTTAGCACAGCTACAGAGTTATTGTTTGCATAAATGACTGGTTGTAAGGGCTCATGCAATAATCTGTTTTAACGGCCATAGGCTAATGGCAAAATTACCCCCCCCCCCACTCCCACACACACACACCTACACACTTTTACTAAGCAGCGGTAGAGGTTTGTTGTACTACAGCCTGGGCCATTCAAGTCCTATATTTAGGTGCTCACGCTAAAGAATGAGGGGATAGTGCAGGGGTGGGCAACTCCAGTCCTCGAGGGCCGGAATCCAGGCGGGTTTTCAGGATTTCCCCAATGAATATGCACTGAAAGCAGTACATGCAAATAGATCTCATGCACATTCATTGGGGAAATCCTGAAAACCCGACCGGATTCCGGCCCTCGAGGACCCCTGGCGATAGTGTGCACTTTTTAAGAAATGCTCACATTATTATCACCAAATGACTATTTCATCACAAACAACAGCCATAGCTAGCCCACTAAAACATGTATAAAGCCAGTCCTGCTATTTGAACAGATGAGAATAGCATTCGAGCAATTTCCCTATAACTGGACAGTAGCTATAGAAACAGAAAAATCTGTCATTAAAAAAAATACAGCTAGAATTTACATTATACCACTTGTTTGAGGAGCAGTTCATGCAGAATATATGGAAGACCAGAGTGATCATTAACAGCCGGGAAAAAATAAAAAAATCTGTCTGATTAATCATATGCTTAGAAATACTTCAAACAGCAAAACCTTTATTTGATGGTGTTTTTCATTGTAATTAAAAGAGAACAATAAAATACTCACTGCTTCAGAACCCCCCTCCCCCCTCACACACACAAAACAATCTGTATCTAAGGACAAGAAGCAACTGATCAGAACAGAGAGCAATTTTCAACGGCATTTATCCAGATAAAGCTGACTAAAATGCTTTGATTGAGCTGTCTGCAGGCTTATCCCTAATAATGGGGAAAATGTATGTTTTCGTGGGGTTTGGCATAGAGGGGAAGGGTAGTTGAGAAGTGGCAGTCAGTGGCATAGCAAGGGATGGGGGTGGACCGCCTGGGCACTGTCTCGGTGGGGTGTGTTGGCACCTCTCTGCCCCTCATGCCATGCTCACGCCCTCCCTTTCCCCTCCCCCTCGTACCTCTTCACCAGAATGAGTAACTTCTCCGGCCTGACGCGCGCGCTGGCCTGGCTCCCCTCTAAAATCACTTCCTGATTTTGGGCCAGGAAGTGACGTCAGAGGGAAAGCCAATACTGGTATGAGCAGCATGTTGGAGAAGTTGTTCATGCTGGGGAAGATTTAAAGAGGTATGGGAAGAAGGGAGTGTGAGTGTGGCGAGGGGGGGGGGCGGGGAAGGTGCAGGGGTGGAGAGGAGGGTGCAGTGTGGGCCACCTCCTCGGTTGCCTCCTACCCTCGCTATGCCACTGGAGTCTGAGTTGCAATCCTATCCCAAGATGCATTTCTGGAGATTTTATTGTTTACTGAATGCTTCTATACCGCTACTACTAATAATAATAACTTTATTCTTCTATACCGCCACAATCTTGCGACTTCTAGGCAGTTTACAATCAAGAGAGCTGGACATTCAGCGAGTTACAATGTGCAGATAGTCAGAGGAAATACAGAGTGCAGAAACTTTAAGGAAGCAAAATTATAGATATACAAATTGCTGAACGAGAGTATAAGGTATACAGATTGGAAGAAATTTCCAAGTGGGCCTGTTAGGAGAAGGCCGTGCAATTAAAAAAAAAAGAAAACCCAAAAAACAGCGAAAATTACGATATGATAACAGTAACAGTTTATATATATCACAGAGCCATGAAGTTCTATGCGGACTTAAGTAACAGTTTATATATATCACAGAACCATGAAGTTCTATGCGGACTCAAGAGGGGAGCGAGGAAAAGGGTAAGAGATCAAGAGGACCGATGTTGAGGAGAGAGAGAAGAGCAGTTATGGTTGTCTAAATTACATTCCAGGTTTTTTTTTTTTGGTCACCTTAATGACTGGGGAGTCAATTCAGAGCAGTTTCCATGAGCTTCTGTAAAGGCGTTACAATACAGAGTTGGCGTTTTCTGAGATGGTTTTCAACTTGGGCAACAGGGCAGGTGGTGTTGGACCCATGTTTGACGCATCATGGGCCTAAAGAGATGTGGGCAAGATTTGGCATTATAGCAAACCATTTCAGGTGGAAATTATTGACAAATGGCCCAATTGTATATAAGTCGCCTAAAAATTTGGCACCAACTACTGTGGCATTAAGCGCGATTCTATAAAATCTAGTCACATTGTATAGAATCATGCTTAGCGCCACCTGCGCAATATTGGCGCGCCTTATTTATGCCACAGTTTTCATTGCCTAAATAGCCTGCGTCTAACTTAATTGCGTTAATTCAAAAAGAGGTGCCTAGCTCAAAAACATGCCTACTAACCACACTCGCACTTTGGACTAGGCATCTACTTTTAATAAAGTACATTTTTCGAATTAGGCGGCTAACTTTCTATTAAGTCCAATTAATAGCAATTATGAGGTGTTCAGTGATAATTAACGCTGATTAATCCTATTAACCAGTTAAGGGGTCCTTTTATTAAGGTGCACTAACCAATTTAGCACTTGCTAAAGATTAGCACGCACTATATGCTAAGATGCTCATAGGAATATAATGGATGTCTTAGCATTTAGCAAACACTTAATAAATGGACCCCTAAGTTATGTGGCTAAGCGGGCTAATGTAGGTGTCTAATTTTCGAGAACAAACAACGAAGGCGACCGATCGGTGTTCAGATTCCTCTATTGTTAAATATGACTCAACACATTCGTGTTTCGGCCCAGAAGGGCCTGCCTCAGGAGTCTGAATAATGATGATGAATCATAAACCGTAGGGTTTCATAATCTTCTTGAAGAAATCTTTAGACATCCGAGTATGCAGTCAAAAGTGTATGTCGCTGCCTCTGCAGACTTGGGTCCCAGTTTCGATCTACAGAGACAGCGACATACACTTTTGACTGCATACTCGGATGTCAAAAGATTTCTACAAGAAGATTATGAAACCCTACGGTTTATGATTCATTATCATTATTCAGACTCCTGAGGCAGGCCCTACTGGGCCGAAACACGATCGTGCCGAGCCATATTAAACAATAAAGGAATTTTGAACACCATTCAGTCACTTTCATTGTTTGTTCTTTGCTTTCACGGTTGTGGAGGTAGTGTTTCCTGTTTCTGGTGCCTAATTTTAGCCAGTCTATATAGAATTTGCCAGAAAATGCTTATTGAAATGGCTATGGTTAGTTTATTAGTGGCTAACTGAGGGGTGCGATTTGGAATGATATATTTTGTGGTTTTGGTTATTGCTTTACCAATGTTCATGAAAATTGGGGATGGCATTTTTAACGATGCAAAATTTATAGAGCGAACGATGCAACTGTTGTAACAAAGCCGTGGCTAGTTCTGCCATAGGAACATTATTACTAACAGCATTTGTGCTGGGGTTTGAGAAGCTGGCAAGGGATGTAATTAATACCTATGTTAAGATGTTGCTAGTTTTATAGTATTTGCAAGTTTAACGGCGTTTATGTTATAACATTTTATTAAAGAAATCCAATAAATATACAATAATATAATACAATAAAATAATCGTTACATATTAAATTTACCATATTAACATTTCATCACGTCATTCATTTCTTCAAAATAAATTTTCAAATTACCTATTACAACTATCAATACATTCCCCCTTTTACCTTTCCCCTTCCTTTCCCCCTTCCCCCTCCCCCCATTATTTTATATATAACTTTTTATTGAAGAAATGCAATAAATATATAATAATATAATATAATAAAAGTCATTGCATTTAAATTTACCATATGAACTTCCAACAAATGTCTATCATTCCTTCAAAATAAATTTTTCAAATTACCTATTACATCTCTCAATACATTCCCTTAGGGATCCTTTTATCATGGTGTGCTATGGGGGTTAACGCGTCGGACATTTCATCACGCGCTAACCCCTGAGGCAGCCTAAAATCCTAATGCCTCATCAATGGAGGCGTTAGGTACTAGTGCGGCAAGCGGTTGAACGTGCGGTATTCCATGCGTTAACCGCCTACCGCACCTTGATAAAAGGACCCCTTAGTTTCCAAGCCCCCTTACCCTCTTTTCCCCCATATTTCCCCCATTGTTTTAATTTTATTACAACATTATAATAAATGAATTAAACAAAAATACAGTTCAATTAATTTCACACATATTAATATCATCACTCCTATTCCCCCCTACCCTAGAATGAAAGGTGACATCAAATATCAAGTATAAAAATGCATAGAACATTTACATTTACATTAACGGCGTTTAAAGAAGATTTCCAGGCGTGCATACATAATTTTGCTTTTGCTCCAAAATCTGCATTAGAAGCAGATGCTGCCTACGCATATGCTGTTAATGTGCAAACCCCGAATCTGCTCATTTTTCAAAGAGAAGCAATGCCATGGCCTTAGTAAAAGGATCCCTCAGTTCTTTTTCTTCCTTGTCATGTCATCTTTCTTCCCATTAATGAGGGCTATGTTCATTTCTATGCATATCGCGTTTTCCCTTTTATGTCCCTTTTCTCTATATACATTTCCCCCTTCGCATTCGCAGTGATAGGGGAACGGCAAGGCAGTGAATAGAGAAAAACCGTGAATAACTTTTCGTATGTTATTCACGGTTTTTCTGTTAAAAAAGAAACAAAACCGTGAATAACCTGAAGAAAGTGCGGCTGGGAGGATCGATTTTCTCTGTGCAACGCCGGCAGCAGCGATTTCCTGTGATGCAAATTTGGGGGTGGGGCCTTCGATCAAAAAACTGTGAATAACTAAAACTACGGACCGCAAAACCGCGAATATAGAGGGGGGAATGTAGTTCATTCCCCCCTGTGGACATATGTCCCTTCAGTCTGTTTTGTGTACTAATCTATCCTAGTAATGTTTGACCCACTAATTTAGTTATTTTATTTTTATTTTAATGCACCTCTCTTACTATTTTTATCAATGTGCACTGCCTAGAAGTCTGATTAGGTGGTATACAATTTTTTAAAACTAAACTTAGAAACATGATGGCAGATAAAGGCCAAATGGCCCATCTAGTCTGCTCATTTGCAGTAACCATTATCTCTTCCTCTCCCTATTGGCTATGGCTCTTAACATTTGCATCGCCTCTTTCTATAGGCTAAGGCTTTGTGCACCTGCATTGTGAGGTCATAGAGCTGCCCATCCGCAGTAGCTATTATCTCTTCCTCTCTCTGAGAGATCCCACGTGCGTATCCCAGGCCCTCTTGAATTCAGACACAGTCTCTGTCTCCACCACCTCTTCCAGGAGACTGTTCCACGCATCTACCACTTAAAACTTGTATGTACTTTTGGAATTTTCAAATTTTAAAAAGTGATAAGGCATGGGGAAGGGAGATAAGCAGTACCGTCGTGAAACAAAAAAGACCAGCGAATAACTAAAAGAAGGGATCGCCTACGGTTCCTCTTTCCCGTTGTCTTTTCAATGCACAGCTGCATTCCCCAGGTGCCTAACGGTCCAGTGAGCTCCCTATGAGTACAGACAAAATTCTGGCCCAGAATTAACGGAAGTGGCATAATGAGAAACGCTAATCCCCATTGAATTGGTTTCTCAGCCTGTTTTAAAGTATTCACCTGCTGAGGTTTCCATTTTGTGGAAGGAATCCTGAAGAACAGACGTAATTGGTTAAATTGTAAAGTAATTTGGCAAAAATCTGGAGGAGAGAAAAATCTATGCTCGCCTAGCTTCTCGTTTCACTAAAGAGTATCTGTAAATGAGAACAAATAAACTAGAAAAGGGAAGAGTCACTTAATAGTATTAAGGATTTTATGGTGATTACCTCTAACTTACTCGTTAGACCTTAATGAGTAGCAGTATCCTGAGAAACTGAACAAAATTTGATACAAGTGAAAATTGATTTTTTTTAAAAATTATAATCATAGTAGCTTTTGTTGACAAGAATACATTTCTTAGCTTGAGTGTCTGATTATTCTCAGAAAATAATATGACATTTTTCATGCTCTTTCTTCACCGCTTTCATCTACCTTATTCCACTCACATGTATCGATACCTGTATCCACATTATATCTCTCCTTTATTGTACACTTCCCCCTCAATATTCGTGGGGGTTAGGGGCAGAGCTGGCCCATGAATATTTAAAAAAACACAAATAATATTCGGGCCAGTTTTGATTCCCCCACCAACCTCTCAGCCTTCCCCCAGAATCCCAGACCTTACTTTAAGCCCTCTGAGACTCCCCGGAACCGTACCTGGTGGTCTAGCGGGCTTTCGGGGCAGGAGCGATCTTCCTACGCTCCTGCCCCGTGCAGATCACTGATAGGAAATGGCTGCCATGAGCCACTGATAGGAAATGGCTGCCTCGAGAGACCACCAGGTAAAGTTCCGGGGAGTCTCAGAGGGCTTAAAAATAGCTCCCCTCCAAATTAAAAATGATTAAAAATAAAACAATCATAAATAAACAAATCCGCGTATTCGGAGGGAGAAGTGTATATCATCTTGAACTAAATATGATGGGATATAAATAAAACTATTAATATTATTATCTACCAGCTCCTTTTACGAAGGTGCGCTAGCGGTTTTAATGCACGCTTGGCATGCTAACGCCTCTAAAGAGCTGGCATTAGTATTTTCCGTGTAAAGCGGGGTTAGTGCGCGTAGCATTGTTGCGCGCGCTAAAAACGCTAGCGCAACTTCGTAAAAGGAACCCTAGGTGTCAAAGTCGATCCTCAAGGGCCACAATCCAGTCGGGTTTTCAGGATTTCCCCATGCAAAGATTCACTGGGGAAACACTGCATGCAAATAGATATCATGCATATTCATTGGAGAAATCCTGAAAACCTGACTGGATTGCGGCCCTCGAGGACCGACTTTGACACCCCTGATCTAGGGCATGTTTTTAAAAGCGGGGTATAGTTTTGCAGTTACTGCGAAAGGTAAGATGCAGTAAGGGCCCGATTCCCTAAAGGCTGCCGATTTCAGCGGCCGCCGATCACGTGTCAATCACGCATCGGCATCCTTTAGAAAATTGAATTTTTTTTCAAACACTTTAAAAGTAGGTCAGAATTTTACAGGCCTACTTTTAAGGTTTCTGTCTCGTGCCTACGGAGGCATAAGGTCACTTACAGATGCCCAAGGCAACTTCTGGTGGAAATCATGCCACTGCTGGCCTTAGAAATCTGTAAGCATCCCTATGTGTCTCCGTAGACGTGAGACAGATGCCTATAATATAGGCGTCCACTGCATCCATTGTTTTAAAAAAAACATGCGTCCTGATTGACTGCTGAGATGGCAGTAGGATGCCCACTGTCACATACAATCAGGACACTGTTTGTAGAATCAGTCCCTAAGGACCTGATTTTGTATAGGATGCACGGTCTCAGCAGCTGCCTAAGTGGCTTTTAAGAATCACACACGGGCGTCCTATGCAGAATTGCCCCCCGATTTTCTATCCAGTGTCCATGTAACAGACATAGTTCAGAGAATCACATGGCTGCTCAGTTGATCGCAGCAAAGGAATCTCCCTGCCGCAATCAGCTGAGCAGCAGTGGCAGTGAACTCCTGACCCCCCCCCCACCCGCAAATTGTCCAGCAGGAGGGTTGCCCACTTCTACTTCCACCCCCAACTCCCCCCCCCCTCATTGCCTGCAGCAAGAGGGATGCCCATCCCTCTTGCCAGAACCTCTGAAACAACCTCTGACAAGAGGGATGCCCAATTCCTCCTGCCACCCCCCCCAAAAAAAAAAAACAATCCCTGGCAGGAGGGATGCCCACTCCCTCCTGTCAGCAACCTCTGAACCTCCACCCCCCCCCCAAAAAAAACCCCACCTGGACCCCCCCGACTTTTATCAGCAAGGCTGGCCAGAGGAATGTCTACTCCCTCTGGCCAGCAGGCCCGCTTCTTCCGAATGGCGGGTCTAACCCTTCCCGATACATCCTGGGATGCACAAATGAGGGGTCTGAGGCCATGATTGGCCCAGGTGCCTAAGGCCCCTCCCATAGTAGGGGCTTTAGGCGCCTGGGCCAACTGGAATCTTAGGTTTCCTTCCAAATGAATTCTGGGATGCACTGGGAATGGCCTAAGACTCTGATTGACCAGATACCTAAATCCACTCCCATCACGGCCCTAAGGAGACATCTAGGGCTGCTTAAGCTCGCCTAAGGTCACTTCCGGGTGAAATCATGCCCACGTCCAACCTTGGGCATGCTTAAGAGCCTAGGCACCGCCCTGCACCCATGGCAGATGCCTACAGTATAAGTGGCCTTCCTCTGTTTTGGTTGTTTTGGTCTGGTTGTTTTTTTAGAAAATATGCATTCTGATTGGCTGGTTAGAATGCTTACTACTGTGTAGAATCGGGATGCCATTTACAGAATTTGCCTCTAAGTTTGTGCCATAAATACAGTGGGCAGTCCCAGCATCTTCTCTGTATTTACCATATGAGACAGACATTTACTGCCTGGGCCCTGTGTTATATCCATTGGCAGACAGTGCCACATTACTTGCCAATGCACGTAATGCAAAACCACAACATGATGGTACAGCTATGGTGGAACAACTTGTACTTCTCCGGTCCAATCCCTTCCATCTTAATCAACAATCTCACCATCTGATATCCCCACTCTAATCAGCAATTTACTAACAATCAAGCTTTCCTAAAAAATCCCCCACAATAGCAGACATCCCCTACAGGTATCCTGCTACTCAACCTCTCCATTCCAAACAAGGCCTTCACAAGCCCTAAGCACCCCCCCTGCAATGCTCCAACAGAAAACCCTCCAGAGCAACACCATCCTCAATATGTGCCCTCTCCAGACCCTGTCGCTACCATCTGACCCCTGGATCTGAACTGGGGGTTTCCCTAGTAATCAAACATGCCAGGATAGAAGCACTTCCCCCCCCCACTCTGACAGTGCTCTGGGTTCAAAATAGCAGCGCTGCCATCTAGTGGTAGTCTCAAAAGTAGTTTGCAATATATGAAGCAACCGCCCAGGGAGTGCCACTGAAAATTTAGCTCCTCTCGCTAGATAGGCGCTGGAAGAGATTTCAAAGAGCAAGTGAAGTGCCTCAGCACCACCATCTGTTGATGAATTATGGATGTGGAGGCATTACTTTTCATTTAGCCCTGCTGGTCACTTTATGATTGAGAGATGGGAAGGGGCCCTGCGGAGAATCAATCTAGTCTATGCAAAGCAAATCTAATTGAAGTGAAGAAGGATGCCAGACAACCTCCCTCAGAGCTGCTCATGGTGTTCCTTTTAAATCCTGTTGTTGTTGTGAAACAGGACCGCAGGTACCCTAATGCACAGCAGGACACCCAGGATTGGTTTTAAATCTCCCTTTTTAAAACGGGACACTTAGCATATTCTTTTGTTGCTGAAGCGATGTGCAGCTACAAGGAGTACCTTTTTTTTTTGTCCGCATTCTGAACCATTTTTAATTCAAAAGGAGATTATTTGTGTTATTGAGGTCACTGTTGCATTCTTACTCTGATGGTATCGTACTGGCAGATGTAAAGGTTTCTAATGAGTCATTAAAATTCTTGGATCAAGGATTGTGGGGTGTTTTTTTTAATCAAAGCGCAGAAACATTACTTGGATTTAAGCTACAATGAGCTTCTTCAGGCCACAGAAAATGAGAACAAGAGTTGCTAGCAGTAATGTAATGATAATGGCAATATTATGATCCCGAAGAAAGCTTCCAGTATTATTTTTTGTTATGCTATTGGTGCTGATAAGGATATGATATCTGCCCTCTGGATCCTGGCCATTTTTTCTGCCCTGCTATTCTCTGTCAGCTACAGTTATAAAAATGGCCGCTTATCCTTCACTTATTCTACTATCAACCTTCCAGTCTTTTTAGAATAATTTTCAGTATGCTCCTCAGCTATTACATCTTTTAAGTACCCTTTATAGAATTAGCTCCTGCAATGGCATAGTTAGTGGGGAGGACTACCACAGGCGCCATCTTGGTGGGGGCGCTCTACCCCCCCTCATGCCATGCTCACACTCTCCCTTCACCACTCCCCGTACCTATTTAACATCTTCACCAGCGTGAGCAGCTTCTCCGGCCTGCTGCTCGCGGTGGCCTGGCTCCCTCTGAAATCAATTCCGGGTCACAGGGCCAGGAAGTGACATCAGAGGGAAAGCCGGTGTGCGAGCAGCAAACTGGAGACGCTGCTCATGCTGGTGAAAATTTTAAGAGGCACGGGGGGTGGGATGGGATAGCATGAGTGTGGTGCAGAAGGAGCAGGGAGAGGAGAGTATGTGTGTGTGGGGAGGGGTGGCACAGAGGGTGTGGAGGGGCAGAGAGGAGGGTGTGTGGGGGTTCAACCGCCCTGTACGCCTCCTACCCTCGCTACACCACTGAGCCCCTCTGTGTCTCTGCTCCCTAGGTTACAAACTACTGGTGATCTTTTAGGCAATCCCATTTCCCAACACACATTTTCTACTGCGCCATCTATGAAAACACCCCTCCAGTTGCCTAGTTGATGTAAGCCTTTCCTCATCCTTGTACAGTGTTCCCCCGCGAATTCATGGTTCGCAGACTCGCTCATTCGCGGTCTGCTCCGACCGCCTCTTCCTGCAGTAAAGTCGGGCTACACCAATCGGGAGCTGCATGTCAAAGCAGCTCCTGATTGGCGTAGCCTGACTTTACTGCAGGAAGAGGCGGTCGGAGCAGACCGCGAGCGATTTTCTTCACCTGCTGGCGCTCCAGCTGCCCTCTCCTGCCTCCCCCTGCATTTTGACTGGCGAAAAACCATACTTGCGGGTTTTTTTAAAAATTTGCAGGGGTTCCTAGAACGGAACCCCCATGAATTTCGGGGGAGTACTATATTGGAGAAAATGTGAAAGTCATTTTCTTGAAAGAAGCCCCAGCACTCTGTCCACTGACGGAGCCTGCTGATTTAATAAGTGGCTAGGGATCCTGAATCTATGACACCTTTTCCCATACACTTGCATTCTAGATTTGATGTAATTGTTGACCAGTATAGTCCCAATACATTTTGTTGCTCCAATGATAATTGTGAGCTAATGGTCTTCAAACTATATTGCATCCAGAGGCCAGAAAACTGATAGCAAATCCCACAGCTGTGATCTCCATAGCTATAAATCAGAGAGAATGAAACTTGACCTTGTCTTTTAAGAAAGTTAAAAACAGGCAGGTCGATATTCTAAGGCCTTGATACGCTCAGTATCAGGTAGTAAAAATAAGTGCTTTGCTTTTAAAAGTTGAAGAGGGGCCAGAGGAGAGGGCAGTTAGCAACGATATTCAGCTGCTATCTGCATATTTTAATTTATAGACATGGACCTGTGCCATCCAGAACTACGCACCCAATTTTGTACACTTGCCCAAGATACGTGTGCAAATTAATTGAGTAATAAGCCAATTAACATCCATAATTGGGTGCTAACAATCAATTACTGATGTCAATTGGTACTCATTAAAATTTGCACATACACCTTAGCTGTGCTATTCTATAAGGCAGGGGTGCCCAATAGGTCGATCGCGATCGACTGGTAGATCGCCAAGGCAAAGTGAGTCGATCGCGGAGCCCATCCCGGGCTCCGTGATGGACTCACTTTGTCTTGGCGATCTACCAGGCCGATCAGCCTTCCTCTCCCCGAAGTCAATTCTGCCGTTGAAAAGGAAGTTCTGGCCAGCCAATCACTGCCTGGCTGGGCCGGAACTTCCTCTCCGACGACAGAATTGACGTCGGGGAGAGGAATGCTGGTTGGCCCGATGCAGGGAAGCAGGGAGAGCTTGGGGTTGTGGCGGCGGCGGCTTTGGGGCCTGTTATTGGATGGCGGCGGTGGCGGCTTGGGGGCCTGTTCCCCGATGGCAGCAGCTTGGGGGAGGGCAGGGAGAAAGAAAGAAAGAGGGCAGGCAGGGAGACAGAAGGAAAGAAGAGAACCAAAAAAAAAGAAAGGGGGCATGAAGAGAAAAAAAGAAAGGGAGGCAGGGAGAGAGGAAGAAAAAGTTGGGGGAAGGAATGAGGTCTGGAGGAGAGGAAGGATACAGGCTGAAAAAAGGGAAGAAAGATTGGATGCACAGTCAGAAGAAGAAAGTGCAACCAGAGACTCATGAAATCACCAGACAACAAAGGTAGGAAAAATGATTTTATTTTCAATTTAGTGATCAAAATGTGTCTGAATTTATATCTGCTGTCTATATTTTACACTATGGTCCCCTTTTACTAAACCGCAATAGCGGTTTTTAGCGCACGGAGCCTATGAGCTTCGAGAATAGCGCTGGGCATTCAGCGCAGCTCCCTGCGCTAAAAACTGCTAACATGGTTTAGTAAAAAGGGAGGGGGTATGCCTATTTTTGTACGGTTGTTACTGAGGTGACAGTGCATAGAGTCATCTGCTTTGACCTCTTTGAAAAAATCCCAGAATAGGAATGATAATTCACATTTTCTCTGCGTACAGTGTGCTTTGTGTTTTTTTTTTAATTTTATTGTTGGTAGATCATTTTGTCTTGGTCATTTTAAAAGTAGCTCGCAAGCCCAAAAAGTGTGGGCACTCCTGCTATAAGGCGTGGCACCTAACTCTACTAACATGTGACTCAAAAGGGGGTGTGGCCATGGGTGTGTCAGGAGCATTCTGAAAAGCTGAGCTTGAAATTATAGAATAGGATCTTGCTGTGCCTAACTTGGGTGCTAGTATTTCAGCAGGCATAAGTCTAGCGTAGGGTAACCAGACATCCGAATTTCGGCTTTTCAAAACTCGGCACTTTGAAAAGCTTCCCATCAAAATTGCATCAGCAAGGGGCATCCGTTCATTCACGGATGCAACGCAGTGATGTCACATGTACACACATGTGACGTCAGTGTGTCGCATCCACGCATGCTTGGATGCCATCTGGCGGCGGGGCTGGGAGTGTTCCACAGGCATGAAACAGGTGGAATGGGGTGGAACTTGGTGGGTCGGGGGGGGCAGGGCCATGGGCCCAGATTTTCCTCCAGGAAAATCTGGTAACTGTAGTCTGGCGCCTAAAATTAAGCATGGTAATTGACGCTAAACACAATACCGTAAAGAATATGCACTCTCTATAGAGTCACGCTTAGCACCAATATTTTTGTGTGTGTGTCAAATGTTGACTGCCATTTACTGAAAAAACCAAAAAAATGACCCCAAAATATCCACAGAGAAGAAAATCCAGGAAACTCTGTGGAATGACGATCTTCCTCAATAGATTTTATTTGAAAATGTCAAAGTTCCAAAGGTACACTAAAATCATCCACATAAAGGTAAATTAATCCACATAAAAGCCTTAAAGGACCTAGTCCGCGAGGGATACAGGACCCAACACGGTCTGCGTTTCGACAAAAAGTCTTCTTCAGGGGTCCCTGGGGGTCCTATAATGGTGACTACGTGGAAAAGCAGTGTCTCACTTCCTGCTCACCACATATTAGCTTTCCCACATATTCACCATTTTAGGACCCCCAGGGACTCCTGAAGAAGACTTTTTGTCGAAACATGGACCGTGTTTTTGTCCTGCATCCCTAGCAGACTAGGTCCTTTAAGGCTTTTATGTGGATTACTTTAGTTTTATGTGGATGATTTTAGTGTACCTTTGGAACTTTGATACTTTCAAATAAAGTCCATTAAGGAACATCATCATTCCACAGAGTTTCTTTTGGTTTCTTGACATTTCCTGAATTTAGCCTGGAGTACATAAATAGCCATCCTAAACTTGCATGAATAAGTTATTCATTTTTAGGAGCACATATTCAGCGATCACATTTATACAGATAGGCTGGCTGAAGATCTGAATTAGGTTGTCAAGATATCTTTGTGGAGCACGCATATTTCACTGAGCATTTCTCCTATAGTAATTGCCCAGCTTTGGGTGTAAGGGGAGGGGGAGGGGCCACGAGGGGGCATTTGCTTCCTGCTGGATTTCTTAACGGCTTGCTTCTGCCTGTTACTGCTGCTATCCTACCATTTATAAGGTGATTCTCATCGACTTCACCCTCCCTATTATTCCCCCCTCCCACCTAGAGAATTCCTCCCTACACCCTATCACTTATCAGAGGCATAGCGAGAGTGAGCGGCGCCCGGGACGCTGGCACCCCACCCCACCCTTTTCTTCCCCCCTCCCCCGCCGCATGCATGCCCACTTTCCTTCCCCGTACCTCTTAAATTTTTCCAGCCTGAGCAGCATCGCAAACTCGCTGCCCGTGTCGGCTCTCCATCTGACATCACTTCCGGGGCGCGGGATCCAGAAGCGATGTCAAAGAGAGCCAACACCGGCGTGGGCGACAAGTTCCTGATGCTGCTTGTGCCGGAAAAATTAAAGAGGTACGAGGGAAGGAAAGGAGAGGTGCATGGATGCTGTCTCACCCGTGCCCCACGCCACGGTCCCTTATCCACCCTCATCCTGCCATTTCTCGTGCTCTCTGTTGCAATATGGCCAGTGTTTAGTGGTCCTACTTTCTATTTTGAACTCCTCAAGATCTCACACCAGAATAATACTTAGCTATGTCCTACTTGTAGCCGCTTTTAACTTTGCATCAATCATCAGACATGGGCAACTCCGGTCCTCGAGGGCCGGAATCCAGTCAGGTTTTTAGGATTTCTCCAATGAATATGCATGAGATCTATTTGCAGGCAGTGCTTTCAATGCATATTCATTGGGGAAATCCTGAAAACCCGATTGGATTCCGGCCCTCAAGGACCGGAGTTGCCCATGTCTGTTGTAGCTCAGTGATTTTCAACCAGTGTACCAGGGCACATTGGCGCGTCACCGAGGCCCTGATTCTGTAAATGGTGCCTAGCAGTGCCCAACTCCTAGACGCCACTCAGCGTGGTTGTCAATAAGCTGCTCGGCACTGTTTACAGAATCGTGCCTACCGACGCCTAATTCGACTTAGGTGGCCTAATGGTAGGCGTCAGTATATTAGGCCAGGGATCTTTCCTGTCCCAAAGAGGCCACTAGACCACTAGGGTTTTAAAGGTATGCCTGGGGAGGGTGGCCTGTTCCCTTGTACCGTGGCATTACCACGATATCGGTTCCCGTTCCTGTGGCAATACCAAAGTAATAGTCTACTGGTACTTCGGTTATACCGGACACGGTCCCCATTTACGTGGTAACTACCACGGCAATGGTTATCGTGTCACTCCCCATATCGATGTGACAGGTCCCTTTCCCGACGTGATAAGAGAGAGAGAAACGAACAAAGCAAAAATTTAAGATAAGTTTTTAGTCACGAAGATTGTTTTTATAATTTATTAAGCACTTTAAAGTATAAGAAAAATCAATATAAAAACAAAAAAACAAGGAAAATTAACACATTGAGAGGGCAAATGAAGAAGCCATAGCCATTATGAAACATTGGGTTACCAGAAAAACATGAGGTGACCAAATGGCATGTCTGAAGCCCTGATGGATTATTCAAAAATATCCAAGAATGTATGGGGCACTGATCTTGGGAATGTTCATTTGAATGATTGATCAATGCCATATGAACGACTGAGATAATTACTCCCCACTACCAGACACTCATGCTTTAGGGTGATTGAGCCTACCCTCAGGAACCACCTTCTTCCTTATATTAGAAGGCTCTTTTAACAAATTTGCCACTATTAAAATTCACTCCCTGATACTCAGCCTGCGATGGACAGCATTTTTTTTTGTCCACCGCCAGCCCTAAAATTAGAAACTCAATGTCGGGACCCTGACCGGGCTTCAACATTGAATTTCGGGGTTATTTAAAGCATGTTAGACCATGACCAGTTAAATTAACATTCAGACTTAACTGGCCATTGGTTAGTGGATAAAGATAGAACAGTTATATATGCGGTCTTATTTATACGCTAGACCTGGCCAGTTACATCTGAATACTGGGATGTAACTGGACTCAGACCCCAGAACACCCCTGGCATTGCTGGCTTGAAGTTCAGTGTTGACCAGTGTTGTCAGTGAAGAGCCACTAAAAATGACACGATAACCATGAACAAGTGAGCTAACCGGTTGTTGACCATTCCCACTTGGTTGACTCACTTTGACTATCAGCTGGCATCTTTATTTCCAAGGCCTTCCCTAATAACTAATGGAGATTATCCATATATTTCTATCTTCCACTTTGGAATCCAGCTAACCTTGGGGCAAAGTATTACCTTGCTTCCTGCCCTTATCCCATTTTTTTCCTCTTTACCATTGTAACCTTCCCTACTTGCATTTTTTTTTTTTTTTTCTTGCTGGGTAATATTCATCTTGTCTGTCTGTGCATGTCCTTGCCTTCCCCTTTCCCCTAGATTTTTTTTAGATTAATTGTACATGGTCAAATAGAGACAATCATGGGGTCTCAGCTTACGTTTTCTACTGTCCCCTACAGTTCCATAACTATGTAAACATAAGAACATAAGAACTGCCATCTCCGGATCAGACCCATGGTCCATCAAGTCCGGCGATCCGCACACGCGGAGGCCCAGTCAGGTATACACCTGATGTAGTTTTAGTCACCCATATCCCTCTATGCCTCTCATAAGGAGATGTGCATTTAATTTGCCTTTGAATCCCAGCACAGTGGATTCCTTGATAACCTCCTTTGGGAGAGCATTCCAGGCGTCTACCACTCGCTGCGTAAAACAGAACTTCCTGACATTTGTCCTGGACTTGTCCCCCCTTAGCTTCAAACCATGTCCTCTTGTCCGTGTCGCATTGGACAATGTAAATAATTTATTTTCCTGCTCTATTTTATCGATGCCTTTCAGCATTTTGAACGTCTCGATCATGTCCCCTCGCAGCCTTCTCTTCTCAAGGGAGAACAGTCCTAGTTTCTTGAGTCGTTCCTCATATTCCAAGTTCTCCATACCTCTTATTAACTTCGTTGCTCGTCTCTGCACCCTCTCTAACAGTTTTATATCCTTCTTTAGGTTGGGAGACCAATGTTGGACACAGTATTCCAAGTGTGGTCTGACCATTGCTCTATAAAGCGGTATTATGACTTTCTCCGATCTACTCGTGATTCCTTTCTTTATCATGCCTAACATTCTGTTTGCTTTCTTTGCCGCTGCCGCGCATTGTGCCGACGGCTTCAGGGTCCTATCTATCAGTACACCCAGGTCCTTTTCTTGTTCGCTCTTACCCAGAGTTGCGCCTGACATTCTATACTCGTATTCCTTATTCTTACTACCTAAATGCATTACTTTGCATTTCTCCACGGTTAGCAATGTCTCAAATAAAACTGTCCTTGATCTTGAAAAATGTACGGCCAGTGAATATCCTTACCACCTTTTCTTACCATGTTTCCGTTTTAATGTGTCCTTGTTCAGGTGTGATATACAGTAGGTTTTATATGATGGGGTCATGCTGTGAAGATACTCAACATTATTTGGGGAAAATAATTTATCTCCACCCCCCCCCCCGAGATGCACAACATTTTGGGGATTATTTTTTATCGTGTGAGCCAGATAGGGGAAGGATCTTTGGTCTTTATGGTGGCTTAATACAAAACTGCAATACGCATTACCATGTGCTTAGCACAGCAAAAAAAAAAAAAGGGGGGCTTACCATAAGAGGCATGAACTACCCAAGCTCGAAAAAATAAAATTTGTTTTTTAGCTCTAGGAATGGGGCTGGGGGCAGAGAGTGGGTGGGTTCTGTATTAATCAGTTGGCACGAGGACTTTGCCACATATTAAGCTATTAGCACAGGTCTAGCATGTTCCCTGCTTTCCACAAAATAGATGGCTAATGGGAAAATTGGCTTACGGCAACTAATACAGAATACAGTACTCCCCCTAAATTCACGGGGGTTCCGTTCCAGGAACCCCCACAATTTTTTTTTTTTTAAATGCAAATGCAGTTTTCACTTGTCAAAAGGCAGGGGAGGCAGGAGAGGGCAGCCGGAGCGCAGGCAGGTGAAGAAAATCACTCGCGGTCTGCTCCGACCGCCTCTTCCTGTAGTGAAGTTGGGCTACACCAATCAGGAGCTGCTTTGACATGCAGCTCCTGATTGGTGTAGCCCGACTTTACTCCAGGAAGAGGCGGTCGGAGCAGACTGTGAATGATTGAGTCCCGGGGCAACACTGTATGTAAAAATTGGCCATTTTACCCCAGTGATAACAATGACCTTAGTGTGAAGGGAATGACTTACAAAATGGTGTGCTAAGGCTACTTTTTTGCCACTGTTTGGTAAAAGAGCCCTTAAGCTAGACACCACTCATATAAATCTAAAAACATGGCTTTTTAAGAAATCCCTACAAGGGGTCCAGAAAGACTCAGACTAACAATTCAAGTCACCTGAAACAAAGTTTTCTATACCGTTCTCCCAGGGGAGCTCAAAACAGTTGACATGAATTTATTCAGGTACTCAAACATTTTTCCCTGTGTGTCCCGGTGGGCTCACAATCTATCTAATATGCCTGGTGCATTGGGAGACCAAGTGACCTGCCCAGGGTCACAAGGAGCAGTGCATGTCAGAACCCAGAACCTCAGGGTACCAAGGCCGCAGCTCCAATCCATGCACCACACTCTCAGACATAGTATGTTAGGAGGTAGCATGGCAAGCGTTGTCTAACAGGGATGGCAAAACATAGTCAACAAAGCATGGCAATGCACAACATGACAAACATGGCATGGTGAGAATCAACCTGGTGAGTCTACTATTACAAAGCATGGGTAGCAAAGCATGACATTGGTAAGGCAAGCATGCACGATGAAACACAGCATAGAAGACACGGAACAGCAAACATGGCCTGAGAGACCGAAGCATGGCAGACAGTGCGGCAGATCCAATATGGTAAATACGGCGCATAGACATAATAGGACAAAGAGAGAGAACAGCAGGGCAGACTGTGGAAGAACACTGCGTGAGATAATATGGCGCGGTCAGACATAGGACGGAGCGTATAGTGTTTTAGATTCGAGAAGTGGAGGGTCGTGCACTTTGTCAGATGCTCCAGGGAATGTCCCCCCCCTCTTTGACTAATGCGTGGCACAGGTTTTAGCGCCGGCAGTGGCAGTAACTGCTCCGACGCCCGTAGGAATTCTAGGCGCGTCGGAGCAGTTGCCGGCGCTAAAACCCGCGCGACGCGTCAGTAAACGTAGGGGTTGACGGGTTATTCACGTACGGAAAACAAAGGGCTCCTTTTACTGAGCTGCGATAGCGGTTTTAGCGCGCGCGCGGGATGCTAACGCCAGCATTGAGCTGGCGTTAGTTCTAGCCGCGTAGCACAGGTTTAGCGCACGCTAAAATCCTGCGTGGGCTAAAAACGCTATCGCAGCTTAGTAAAAGGAGCCCAAAATATTGAATGGAAGAGGCCAATCAAACCATGGTTACGTCCTCACTGAGGTGTCTCACTCTTTGCATACGTGACATGCTCTGAAGTAATGTACAAAAACTTTTTTTTTTCCGATTCATTCTTTAATAACACAAGTTTGATTCATCTTCAGGCATAAAAGAGAGCAGAAGAAAAGTGATAAATAATTAAGAAATAGCTCAATGTTGTTGTTTTTTTGGTATACAACTTGGCATTTATACAATGAGAAAATTAGATATCTTTGAAATAAAAAACAAATATCAGATCTTGTAAATTTGGAGTCAAGACTCAGCTGAAGAATGGAAGAATAAATTGTCAACATTGATATATATTTATTTCATATTCCTGTTTTCATTGCAGAAGCAAGTAACTATAAGAACATATTAATATTTGATATGGTTATTGGATACCTATGTGTATTGCTAGCTACTTTTTATGCTTAAATAATTAATATGGCTGAGCATGAGATGACGGCTAATGGCACTGAAATGGTTTAATATATTAAAACAATCTATGCTTGTAGAAACATTATTCTTCAAATTTACAATTTTAGAAATGAAAAAGATGCGTAAGTGAATTTCAATAGTTACCTTCCTTTACATGGTTCTAGATAATGTTCAGGTTTATATCTAATATACGAGGCTTCATCAATCTGCACCGAGATAAATATCGCAAATGCAGAGATCAATAGTAATAGACTCTTGTTATGATATATAGTTGGCATCTAAGTAGTCTATGTTATAGTTTAAAAAAAAAGTGTCTGGAATCTGTTGAACTCAGCAGTATATGCAATTGCAAAGGTTAGGAAAAAAGGAAAAAAAAAATAAAAAATAAATCCAGTGGCAGTGTTTTGTGCTGCTATATGAAAAACCTGGGTTTGATTATCAGATCAGGGTTTCTGTTCCCTGGACCAGGGGTAGGCAATTCCGGTCCTCGAGAGCCACAGGCAGGTCAGGTTTTCAGGATATCCACAATGAATATGTATGAGATGGATTTGCATGCACTGCCTCCTTGAGATGCAAATCTATCTCATGAATATTTATTGTGGAAATCCTGAAAATATGACCTGTCTGTGGCTCTCGAGGTCCAGAATTGCCTACCCCTGCCCTAGACCAGTGGTATTCAACCCAGTCCTCAGGGACTACCTGGCCAGTTGGGTTTTCAAGATATCCACAATGAATATGGATGACAGACTTTTGAAAACCCCGACTGGCCAGGTGGTCCCTGAGGACTGGGTTGAATGCCACTGTCCTAGACTAGTGTTTCTCAACTCGGTCCTGGAGTACCCCCTGGCCAGTCAGGTTTTCAGGATATCCACAATGAATATTCATGAAAGACATTTGTATATAATGGAGGCAGTGTATGCAAATCGAGTTTCTGCATATTCATTGTGGATATCCTTAAAATCTGACTGGCCAGGACCAAGTTGAGAAACACTGCCCTAGACCAAACAGGACTGGGGATGCTGTGGGGACTGTGTTCACAGTTCCTAGGTAAAGGGAGTCCCAGTCATCACGCAATGGTGATACCCAGTAGTCAGACTCAAACTTGACAATTGGAGAGTTTCAGATTCAGCCCTTGTTCCAATTAAGGACTCTCGTTGTATGGACTGGGCCAAGTAAACTGGAAGAGTGATTTTAAAATAGGGATGAGAAGCCATAAAATGTTTCTTTTGAGTCATTTCTGAGGAGATTCGTTTTGGTTGGGTGTTCCCCTCTATTATCATGGGAGACAACGCAAAAACATTTCAGTGCACACTCCCCATGAGCCGCTCCAAAGCAGACAGTCTTTCCCCTTCCTGAAGAACCTCTACCTTTCCAGAGTTCCTATGGGCCTACCTGAATATCTCAGGTGGTCTAATGGAGTCTGTTGGGGGTAGAAGCAATACTCAATCCAATATTGTAGCCTTGATCTCTCACCATAGTCTCATGGTGCAACAGTGACCTCTACTAGAAAGTGAGTCTATGGTCATAGCCACCATACTGGATTTAGTATGGCCATGGGCAAGAATGAATGGACACCACTTATCACCAAAAGATCCCATTAGACCACTAGGGATATTTAGGTAGATCTTGAGGGGGGGCGGACCTAAAGAGTGATGGGTGATAGAATTGCAGTGGGATATCTCAGCCACTGAGCAAAGAGGCCTGGATTGAGGAGGGACATATCCCTGATCTTGAGGGCAGCAGATTCAACCAAGGCCGCTATTCAGCCCACCATGCTCTGGCAGGCTAAACAATGGCAGGCAGACTCGTGAAACTGACAAACCCATGCTCACAAGCCAGCTACAAGAAACAACAGAGGAAATATTGTTGGCATTTCTTTTATCATTGTTAATGACTGCCCATTCCTAATTTAAAACAGAAGAAAACTCCTTGGATCAAATGAAGGCTCATAGCACTATAGTTCAAAGAAGGGATGGTTGTGATTGTACCAAAAGTCTAAAGGAGCAGGAAAAATCCACCGGGCCAAAAAAAAAAAAAAGACAGGTTGTTAGCCAGGTCCATCTAGCCCAGTCTAACAGTGACCAAGTCAGGTTACAAGTACCTGGAGGAATCCCAAAAAGTACCAGTGGGGAGTATGAGGTGCAGTGGTTTAAGCTACAGGCTCAGCACCCTGAGGTTGTGGGTTCAAACCCACGCTGCTCCTTGTGACCCTGGGCAAGTCACTTAATCCCCCCATTGCCCCAGGTACGTTAGATAGATTGTGAGCCCACCGGGACAGACAGGGAAAAATGCTTGAGTAAACCATTCTGAGCTCCCCTGGGAGAACGGTATAGAAGAGTGAATAAATAAATAAAATAAATACCAAGATTGTATGTTACTTACCCTAAGAGATAAACTGGGGCTATCTTAATAATAGTTTGTGGATCTTTCCTCCAGGAATTTGTCTAAATCTTTTTAAAACACATCTACCTTAACTGTTTATATCACTTGACCTGGCATCGAATTCCAGAACTTAACTATTAATTGAATTTTAAAAAAATCTATCTAAACATAGAAACTCGATGGCTGATAAAGGCCAAATGGACCATCCAATCTGCCCATCCATAGCATCCACTCTCTCTTCCTTTCCCTAAGCAATCCTACATGCCTGCCCCACACTTTCTTGAATTCAGATAAAGTCTTCGTTTCCACCACCTCTACTGGAAGGTTATGACATGCATCCACCATCCTTTTAGTAAAATAGTATTTCCTTAGATTATTCCTGAGCTTGCAACCTCTTAACTTCATCATGTACCCATTAATTCCAGACTTTTCCTTCATTTGAAAAAGCTCACCTCCTATGCATTAATTCCACAGAGATATTTAAACATCTCTATCATATCCCATCTTTCTTCCAGAGTGTACACATTGAAGTCTATAATTTTGTTCCCTTACTCTTTATGACAGAGATCACTGAATAATTTTGTAGACACCCTCTGGACCTACTCCATCCTGTTTATATCTTTCTGAAGACTTAGAGGGGACATGATAGAAACCTTCAAAATCCTAAAGGGCATTGAGGAAGGTGAATAAGGACAGATTCTTCAAACTGTGGGGGCCCACAACCACTAGGAGTCATTCGGAGAAATTAAAAGGGGGACAGGTTTAGAACAAATGCTAGGAAGTTCTTTTTTACCCAGAGGGTGGTGGACACATGGAACGCGCTTCCGGAAGATGCGATAGGCCAGAGCACTTTACAGGGGTTCAAGGAAGGTTTGGATAGGTTCCTGGAGGATAAGGGGATTGAGGAGTACAGATAGAACTAGAGGTAGGTCATAGAAAGGGTCAGAAACCACTTCACAGGTCATAGACCTGATGGGCCGCCGCGGGAGCGGACCGCTGGGCGAGATGGACCTCTGGTCTGACCCAGTGGAGGCAACTTCTTATGTTCTGATGTTCTTATGGTCTTCATAATTGCACACAATATTCTAAATAGAGCCTCATCAGAGACTTACACAAGGATACTATCATCGATCTTATCCTGCTGGACATTCCTCTCTCTGCATGACCCAGTATCCTTCTGGCTTTGACTGTCACTTTTTCTACCTGTTTGACCACCTTAACATTATTAGATAAGATCACCACCAAGTTCTACAACTTTTTCGTACACAGAAGTACTTCTTTTCCTATACTACGCCGTTCCTATACTCAAGTGCATGACCCTAGTGGTTAGAGCTGCTGTCAAAGCACCCTGAGGTTTTGGCTTCAATCCTGGTGTTGCCCCTTGTGACCCTAGGCAAGTCGCTTAACCCTCCGTTGCACAAGGAACCATAGTCTTAAAAGCATAAAAACGATTAGGGCCTGATTCTATAAATGATGCCTAACTCATAGGTGCCGTTAGGTGAGGCTGTTCGAATTAATTAAACTCTTTATGGGCAGGTACTGTTGTAGTTGCAAAAAGCATTATCTTTGTTTAAGGTGTGAAAAATAATATGGTGAATGTTTAAATTTTTATTAAAAAACTAGTATTTTAGCCCATTACATTAACGGGTGCTAGAATATATATCTATGTGTCTTTATTTCTGTCTCTCTCTCCCTCCTGCTGTCTATTTCTCTCTCTGGCCCCCTTTGTCTGTCTGTCTTTCTGTGTCTCTCCCTGCCCCTGTTTTTCTTTTTTCTTTCTATCTGTCTCTCTCCCTGCCTCCTATGCAGCAGCATTTCTCTCCCACCACTTCCCTGTGCAGCAGCCACAGCAGCATTCCCTCCCCCTCCATTTCCCTCCCCCCATACCACTTCTCTGTGCAGCAGCAGCGTTTCCCCTACCCCCCCTTTCCCTTCCCGCGGTCTAGCCGGCTCCCTTAGACCCTTACCGCCCCTCCCCTTTCCCTTCCCGCGGTCCCGACAAACCTTCCGATTCCAACAGCGTCTGCAGCACTCTACACACTGCTGCTTCGGGGCCTTCTACTGCTCAGCAAATCAGGGCAGTAGAAGGCCCCGAAGCAGCATGTGTAGAGTGCTGCAGACGCTGCTTGAATCGGAAGGTTTCAGGACCCGCAGCCCTTGCCGGACCCGAAGCGAGCTCTGGGGTTTTTTGGTTTTTTTACATGGGCTCAGCCGGAGCAGGAGGAGAAGCCTGGGAGGCAGGAATTAAAGTTTGTTCCCGCCCCCGCTGACGTCGCCCTGGCCAGTTCACATCCTTCAGACTGCAAGAGCTGCCGCAGCCGACAGGCTCCGCGCCGCCATGTGCATGCGCACTCCTACCTGCGGGTCCCTACAGCGCACGGAAAACGGGAGCACGCAGGTGGGAGTGCACATGTGCGCTTAGGGCTTTATTATATTAGATTATTACAGTAAAAGACACATTGACATTAATCCCCCCTCAAAATACTTCCCCTCGCTTTGAACACACTTACCCCATTGTTCTTACCACTTTCTGAAGCAGCTGTGGAAGTCCTCTTGCGTGAGTGTTTTTAGTTGCGCTGTCATGGCTGCCTTGATGTCCCGAATCGATTCAAAATGTTTACCTTTCAAGGTCATTTTGACTTTGGGAAAGAGTCATAAGTCACACATATCAGATCTGGTGAATAAGGTGGACGAGGACATACCGTAATGTTTTTATTTAACAGAAGTTGCTGTACCAAAAACAATGTGTGACATAGACCGTTGTTTACTACTACTATTAATTATTTCTTTAGCGCTACCAGACGTACGCAGCGCTGCACAGAGTCACAAAGAAGCAGAAAACAGTCCCTGCTTGAAAGAGCTTACAATCTAAACAGGCAAGACAGACAAACAGGATGTCATGGATACAGTTAAGGGGAATCTGCTGGCTGGGTTGGAGGACAGAGGGGAGTACAGGACAATGAAGCCATTGTGACATCACTGGCTCTTATTGGTGGAATGAGGCATTATGACATCACAATCTCAGCTCTGCTTCCCAAAGATTTTCTGGAGAGGAAATTGGTCTGTTCGGAATGGAGTGAAAGTTTATGGGGAATGATAGCCTTGAAAAAACCGTTTTAGAACACATGGGTGAAACATGTCGGTTCTTCCCCATTCTGTGAACTGAGACCAGAAATTGAGCTGACTAAAGCTAAGTAAACTTATTTTAGCCTATAAATTATTTAAGTAAAAAAGAATAAAAGTTTATCTATAAAAAGCATGAAAGAATATAAAAGCAAATTGAATATAAGGATCCAATGACGAGTGGAGGTGTAAAGCCGCCTACTATGAACATATATTGAGTGGGGAGGTGGCCTCGCTGAGGATCATATGATCTTAGAAATTGCAGAGTGAATTGGGCCTATATGTATAGGGATCGATAGTCCTTATATATTGTAGTTTAACTGAATCTTTAGGCTTACTGCCATAGGCAGCAGAACACTGTTTTGTTTGGGGGGGGAGAGGGGGGCCCAGGAGCTCCACCTTGTGCACAACCTCTCGGCAGCTCCCAAGTCCCCCACTCACCTCCTCCCGGCGCTATTGTTTTGAATCTTCGGGCATCCGCCACACAGCGTCCACGAGCAGGCCTGCCCACGGAAGTAGAAGGAAAGGTTCCGCGGGCAGGCCTTTTGATTGACGCTGCGTGGCAGCTGTCCAGAGATTTAAATTCATAACACTATGAGACATGAGGGAGATCCGACAACAGTCGGTGACCAAAAATTGGGGGGGAGGCCCTGGCCCCCGTGGCCTCCCCTGTTCCGCCGTCTATGCACACTGCCATTTAGGTCAGGGTTTTCTTGACCTAAATGGGCGTGCCTAAGTTAAACGATACCTAAAATCTGTCCTGAATCCACCTCTATCCATGCCTACTTGCTGGTAGGCACCTTGTTGTAGACACCTACATCAAAGTGGCATGTGCCTGCTGAGATAGATCCGTACTGGCTAATTAATTTTTTTAAATTGATGTTAATGGCACTTTCAATTATCGGTGCTGTTTAAGCCATTTAAAAAAAAAAATAGTTAGGTACCTAACCCCCTCGCCCCACCTTTTATAAAAATGTAACACGTTTTTTAGTGCCAAACACTGTGGTAACAGCTCCGATGCTCATAGAATTCCTACGAGCGTAACAGCTGTTACTGCCACGGCCGGTGCTAGAAACCACACTACGGTTTTGTAAAAGTGTGTGTGTGTGTGTGTGTTGGGGGTGTAAATCGGCTAGGCGCCTAACTTTACGCAACTTTATAAAGAATCAGGGCCTAAAAGCCTGACATGGCCATATTTCACCTTCTTAAGAGCTGTGTCAGGGGCAGATTGAAAACTGTTCAATAAATACAAATCATAAAACATATGAATGATATGTTATAATAATATCCTATATAATAAAACTCTAGCCGCGCATGCGCACTCCTATCTGCGTGCTTCCATGATCTGTAGGTCTGTGGCTGCAGGAGTGCGCATGCGCAAGTCCCCAGCCTTCTTCCCAGCACCTACCTACACTCGCCGGCAGGACTGGCCGCCAGTGCTGGACTCCCTGCTCTCCGTGTCGGCTCCTCTCACGAGCCGCACCAGTATCGGAGAAGGCTTCCGATGCTGGCGGGGATCAAGAGGAGCCACGGCAACACATCGCGGGGCGGGAAGGGAAACGCCAAAACACTCCAGTCACGAAGGGATGCCGCGGTCCCTACTACAACCCTGTGATTCCAGCAGCGTGTGCAGCACTCTACACATGCTGCTTCGGGGCCTTCTACTGCCCTGATTTGCTCTGCCGTGTCTCTGATGATGTCATCAGGGACGTGCCAGAGTAAATCAGGGCAGTAGAAGGCCCCAAAGCAGCGTATGTAGAGTGCTGTACACGCTGCTGGAGGCAGGTTTGTCGGGACAGCAGGAAGGGAAGGGGGGGGGCTAGGGGAAACACTGCTGCAGCACAGGGAAGTGGTGTGGGGGGGAGGGAACTAGACCTATGAGAGAGCAAAATTGTTTTGTTTTCTTTTTGCCTAGATAAAAAGTGAAATCACTTTGCAAATTCAGTAATATCTTGGAATTTTTATGAGCAACGATCATATAGCAGGATGCATTCAGCAATGACCACAGTTCTTTTTGAGCATCTGTAAAAATTTAGAGTGTTGGCATACTTCCATGGTAAGATGAGTCCTGCTTGAGCTAGAGCTGTCCAGTACACGGGCACCTCCAGGTTGTGTTAGCTCTGCGTGCCCTGCAGGTGTCGCTGTGGGGTGGGAAGGGAAGTGGGGGGGGGATCGAAATGCTGCTGTACAGGGAAGTAGGGTGGGGGGAAATGCTGCTGCACAGGGACATGGAGGGGGAGGGAATGCTGCTGTGGCTGCTGCACAGGGAAGTGGGGGGGGAGAGAAAGACAAACAGCGGAAGGAAGGGAGACAGAAAGAAAAGAAGAAAGACACAGGGGCAGGAAGAGACACAGAAAGACAGACAGACAAAGGGGGCCAGGGAGAGAGACAGAGAGAAACAAAGACAGCGGGAGGGACAGAGACACAGAAATAAAGAAAGACAGACAGACATATATTCTAGCACCCGTTAATGTAACGGGCTAAAATACTAGTGAATAATAAAACATAAGAATAAGTCACAGGCTACCATGTTGTTGTTAATGAGAACATGGCAACCTGAAAATATATAATAATCAATAAAGAGAATATGTAATAATCAAATCATAATTTTGAAACCATATATTTTACTTTAGAGCTTACTGCATCTTAGTGAAAAGGCCCCATAGTTATTGCACATAAAAATAATATTGCGCATTAGGTGTAGTTATAGAGGGCATCTACATTACCTTTTTTTTTCTTTTCAAAAGAGTGTGCAGCATTTGCACAGAGGGATCACTCTTTCAAAAGAATGCACTCTCTTCTTCTTATAGTGCATCAATTTAAACCCTGAGGATACGAGGTGAGAACATATCCTATAACACAGGGATCTCAAAGTCCCTCCTTGAGGACCGCAATCCAGTCAGGTTTTCAGGATTTCCCCAATGAATATGCATTGAAAGCAGTGCATGCACATAGATCTCATGCATATTCATTGGGGAAATCCTGAAAACCCGACTGGATTGCGGCCCTCAAGGAGGGACTTTGAGACCCCTGCTATAACAGAATATTTGAGCTGCTAGATTCTGTTACAGAGTATGAACGTAACCTGGAATTCACATACCTAACACTTAGGCATCCACAGTTAAAGCAGCCAAGGACCTGGCATAACTTGAGATGCATAAATGTAGGGTTGCCATACATCCGGGGAAACCCGGACATGTCCTCTTTTTGAGGGCTGTCCAGGCACCTGGAGGGATTTCCAAAACCCAGCAGTTTGTCCGGGTTTTGGAAATCCTGAGCCTGGAGGCTGTATCTGGAAGTCTTTGAACATGCTATAAATATCGTAGTTCATCCCCTTATCCTTTCGTTTTGGTCCTGTCTGTAGATTACTGTGTCCTGTTACTATCTGTATCCTGTTCATTTGATTAAGTATAGTCTTACGTCTCCCTTTTTTTTCTTTGTAAACTGCCTTGAAGTTTGATTTAGTGGTATAACAAATTTTTTTATTAAACTTGAAACTTGATATGCATGCACACATGCGTGGGATGTCCTTGCATCTAATTCCGTGCATGCACGAAGGCTTCCAAATGTGGCCTTCGAGCTTGGGGAGGTTTGTGTGGAGTCGGGGCTGGGGGGGGGAGGAACAGGGCAGAGCCGGAGGTGGAACGGGGCGTAATGGGGCGGAGCCAGGCATCTTCTTTTCTCGAAGAGGAAATCTGGCAACCCTACATAAATGCAACAAGGATATGCATAATTTACAGCATTCTATAAGTCAATGGTTCCCAACCCTGTCCTGGAGGATATACATGAGAGAGATTTGCATATAATGGAAGTGAGAGGCATGCAAATCTGCTCCATGCATATTCATTAGGGCTATCCTGAAAACCCGATTAGCCTGGTGTTCCTCCAGGACAGGGTTGGGAACCACTGCTATAAGTTACATGCATTAGCAGAAGCTCACCCATGCTTTAACTATGCTCCGCCTACTGTATGCTTCCTTTCATTTACATGCTAAGAAAGTTATGTGCATCATTGCAGAATAGCATTTAGGTGACCTGATGGTACTTTCACAGGTAAGTATACCTCATTTAGGGCTCCTTTTATGAAGCTGAGGTAGAGCGTTTTACCAAAGGCCGGTGAGGTAAATGCTCTAACACTCATAGGAATTGAATGAGCAATGGAGCAGCCCATGGTAAAATGTTCTATCACTGCTTCATAAAAGGATCCTTTAGAATATTGTATACAATTCTGGAGACCACAACTCCAAAAAGATATAAACAGGATGGAGTTGATCCAGAGGAAGATTACTAAAATAGTTGGTGGTCTACTCTACACCATAAGGGGACAGACTCAAAGATCTCAACATGTATACTTTGGAGGAAAGGCAGGAGAGGGGAGATATGATAGAGACATTTAAATATCTATGTGAAACAAATACACATGAGACAATTCTCTTTCAGTTGAAAGGAAACTCTAGAGTGAGAAGGCACAGGATCAAGTTAAGAGGTGATAGGATCAGGAGTAATCTAAGGAAATACGTTTTTTACAGACAGGGTGGTAGAAGTTTGGAATAGTCTCTCAGTAGAGGTGGTGGAGACAAAGAACTGTGTCTGAATTCAAGAAATAATGGGGCAGGCACGCGGGGTCTCCTAGGAAGAGGAGGAGATAGTGGATGCTGCAAATGGGCAGACTGGATGGGCCATTTGGCCTTTATCTGCCATCATGTTACAAAGTTTCTATAACCATAAAGTTCTATGACATCACAATGCAGGTATAAAAGCCTTAGCTTATAGGAAGAGGAGATGCAAATGTTAAGAACCTTAGCCAATAGGGAGAGGAGGAGATAGTGGATGCTGCGGATGGGCAGACTGGATGGGCCATTTGGCTTTTATCTGCCATCATGTTTCTCTGTGTGAAAGAGGCACCTTAACATAGGTGCTGATTTAATAGAATTTGGGCTAAACTTGAGCTAAACTTCCTCCAGAGTCTGCACACTGCACCATAAAGCTGATTTATTCAAAAGGTTTCTGCTCTGTGTTGACAAAAGTTCAAGTTAACATGCCATTAGTTAATTGTTTTCTTCAGTAATCTTTAAACCAAAAGGGTTACTGATGCAAATAATTTGATGTGCTTTGCTCCTGCTGAGTAAATGATGCCTCTGTGGCTATGCAAGTTTTCCAAATAAATACTCTGGCATTTTTTTAGATGTAAATGCTAGGGATTCAGTCAGAGTTCACTGCATCAACTTGTTTCAAACATTAAATATTTTTTACTTGACTTGCATTCGGTCAGTTCATTTTTAAAAAACACAAAATCAATTCATTTTTTATTAATTAAATATAAGTTTTCTATTAAGAATTTTCTTTCTTGAGGTCAGCACTACCGGGGCAAACAAGATGGGCGAATTGCTTGTATCTGTTTTCATTTTTGAAGCAGATAGGCAATGTTCTGGGCATCATCATCGACTCCACTTTGTCTTTCAACGACCACCTCAATTCCTTGGCAAAAAAATGCTATTTCAGCCTTCACATGCTGAGGAAAGTAAGATCCTATTTCCATCAAAATCACTTTACTGTTCTCGTCCAATCTATCATCCTGTCCAGATTGGACTACTGCAACTCAATCTACCTAAGCCTTACCAAGAAAAGCCTTCATAGACTTCAGCGGATCCAGAATGCCGCGGCCAAGCTCATCTTTGCAAAAAGTAAATTCGACCATGTCTCACTGCTCCTGTCCAAGCTCCACTGGCTTCCGACTATCGCCAGGGTCCACTTTAAATGCGCCTGTCTAACTTTCAAAATCCTCCATGGCATCCTCCCTCCCTTCATCCCACTCTCCTGTAACTCCTTAAATCTTAATACCACCAGACCCACTCACAAACTTAAATTATCCTCTCCTTCATTAAAAGGCATTTCCCACGCAGGAAAACTAGGGACTTCCCTCCCCTTCAGACTCACTGAGCTCTGGAACAACCTTACCTCCCCCCTCTGGACCCTGAGCTCTCTCCAACTCTTCAGCAAACATCTGGAAACCTGGCTGTTTTCAAAAATGTAATACTTACCCCATCTTTGGTATCGTAAGCCCCCCAATCACCCTTTCTCTATACCCTTTAACCTTCATGGAGTTCCTTTCTCTCTCAACTCCTGTAAACTGTGCCGAGCTCTACGATTGTGGAGATGATGCGGTATATAAACCTAAGGTTTAGTTTAGTTTAGTTTAGTTTAGATAGGCGTCTCAAAATGGTCAAAACACATCCATCTGCTAAAAAAAAAAAAAAAGGTCTAAATTGCGATTTTCACAAAGACAAAATTTGAACATTTTACATGGAGTTCATACAAACTTCAGTCTGGCCTTGATGTTTCTCTTAGAGAGCGAAGGTTTCCTCCTTGCACACCTCCCATGCAAGTTAAATTTGTGCAGTCTCTTTTTGATTGTAGAGGCATGGACTTTCGCGTCAACAGTACAAGAGCCTGCTGTAGGTCCCGTGATGACATTTTTGGGTTTCTGGAGACTTCTGTTAGCATCTTACGGTCTGCTCTGGGGGTCAACTTGCTTAGACAGCCAGACCTAGGCATGCTGGCAATTGTTTGGAAAGTCCTCCACTTGTACACTATTTTCCAGACTGTGGAATGGCTAATGTTAAATTATTTTGAGATCTTTTTAAATCCCTTATCAAACTTATAAGCTGCTACAATCTTCTTTCAGAAAGCCTCAGACAGTTCTTTTGATCTTACCAAGGTGTTCACTCTCACTGCAGCAGTCATGAGCACACCAAACTAAATGTCCGTCCAAATGCTGAGTAACGATGTTCTAATCATGTGCACCTGATGTGATACACCTGTGTGTGATTTGAGCCACTTTAAGTGGGAGGATATATGGGGGTGTCCTAATTTGTTCCTCAGTTAGAATACACATTTTTGTAGATATTGTTTGTTTCATGAGTAAATCAAGGACATTTTTTTTTGTTTACCTGCAATTACATCATTTTCTTTTCCAGAGATAAATTAAAAAAAAAAAAGATTTTTCATCGATATGCAAACATTTCTTATGAAAGAACTGAATATTTCATGGGGTGTCCTAATTTTTTCACATGACTGTATGTAGAATTGAGCTCTAGTAGAACATGCTAATTCACATACTAATCGCAACCACACTTTATTAAAAGGGTACATTCATCTCTTTTGCCCATCTCTAATTGTGACAGGGCCACTGTCTGACTGTTATTAATTCAGACTTCAAAGATCGGCCTCAATGCAAGATATTGGGTACTAGATGGGGTTTTTTAGTTTTTTTTTTTTTAATACAACTATGCTATTGAACTTTTAATCTTTGAAATAAATTTAAATGCAATTTCATCCTTTATTTATGCTTCCAAAGAAGGCCAGCTCAAGTTTTTTTTTTAAAGATTTATTCTATGCAAAAAGTTCAATTTAAATATATTTCAATATGTAGTCTTAGAAAAAAGCATTTGGAACTAGTTAAGGATGGCTATGAATCATTTGAGTTCAGTGAAATGCATTACTCTGAGGTTGTATTGCGGAATCAGCTGTAATGCAAACCCAGAAGCGCTAACATACATCATATAATGTGAGTTGCAAGATTCACTTACATCACTTGGCTATTTAGCATCGGGTTTTACTGATTCAAAAACCCGATTGTTATAGACTTGTCGGTAACCGACAGGTCTGCTGGGGTTTTTTTTTTTAAAATCTTTTTTTTTTATGGCACAAATATTTTGCATGTATTACACACACAAACTATCTGTCCCATAAAAAAAAAAATTAATCCCCCACAGCCGGCACTCCCACAATGAGCCCTGACAAATGTGCCCCCCCCCCCGACAAACAAATGGCCAATCAGGGACTTCCTTAGGCTCCTTCCTAAGGAAGTCTCTGATTGGCTCAGATGCCTCAGGCCCCTCCCAATGGAGGAGCCTGAGGCATCTGAACCAATCAGGGCCTTAGGACCCTCCCCGTGTCATCGGAAGAAAAGAGGAGCAGGAGGTGTTTTGGGTACCTCCTGATCCCAATGTTAAGGGTCAGGGCAGGGCGGGGAGGGAAGGGGGGCCTCTGGTGGCAGGAGGGACTGGGAATCCCGCCTGCCTTTTTCTTTGAAGGGAGATATTTCTGGGCAAGAGGGAGTGGGCATCCTTCCTGCCATTTTATGGGGGTTTGGGGAGGGGGGTGGTGGTTCAGGGGTGCTAGCGTGGGGGGGCAGCTTTTTTAATGGAACAGATTGTGCGTGTTTAAGTCACACAGAACATCTGTTCCATTAAAAAAAAGCAGAAGCCCTGACAGCAGTGACAGGAGGCTGTTTCCCCTGTCACTACTGTCAGGGCTCTGCGCATGTCAGTGGGTTTGCATGCAAATGATTCGTACCTCCGTGCAAATCATTTTGCATGCAAACTTAATAGTGAGTCGATCGAAGTTGGAAAATCGGCCAGAGAATCAGCCAACAGCGATGGAGTCGCTGTTGTTAGTGAATCTAGCCCTAGGTTTAAGATCTAGGTTTATTTAACTCCAAAGAGAAACTGTCCAAGTTATTTTTGTCTATGACATTAGACCTGGGAACGTAAACCATGGTCAGAAAATAATAATCTTTTTGGATGGAAGTCAAAACAGCACTTATTATTGACTAAGTATTTGATACGTGCTATGCAAAAACCACAGAAAACTTTAAAGAATGAATTACCTTATAAAACGGAAGTCTCACTTTTCCCATCAGGTTTTTACTGAATGTAATTTTCTTAACAGAATGATGAATTATGTTTGTCTCTCACAGTTTCTGACAGATGTTTCCGGCCAAACTGTAGATCGGCAGTACGTGCCCTGTGAACCTAACTAAGGGCCCCTTTTATTAAGGTGCGCTAGTGTTTTTAGTGCACGCAGGAAATTACCGCACGCTACACGGCTAGAACTAATGCCAACTCAATGCTGGCGTTAGGGTCTAGCACGCCAATACTCTTTCAGGGAGTAATTGCCAGACTGCCCACAGAGGATTTGGGTTTAATTACTTGTCTTTACAAATTCAAGCGCGAGGTGAGTTCCATTTCCAAAGTGGGTCATTTGCGTACGATCGTTCATCATCACAGCCAAATAATTCTACAAGCAAACCACATTTATGACATCACAAGAGCACAGTTTTAATCTCAACATGTTAAACACAATACATTTCAATTTTTAGACCTTTTCAGCCCAAAATAATAGATCCATTCAGACACCCATCTGGATCGTAATGTCCTCCTAGTCTGTCTACATATGTCACATCAGAATTAAATTAATCAAACAGCAACTGGACCCTTACGATGTACCTGTGAGGATCAACACCACCAAGCTCCTCAAAAGTGATTCCGTTGGCACATATCCCTCGTATTCCTCACAATAAGTGTATTCTCGCCAGATCCTCAGAAGTACCACCTAGGACTCAATTATTTTCATTGTCCCAGGATTTAAGTACCACTTCCTCCTGGATCATATTATAGTTTTTAAAATAAATATTTTAAATACTTTAAACCGCCCATAGCGTTCTTTATATATTAGAAGCACTTAGCTTTATGTGGTCTTCCTTTCAGGGACATTGGGGCCAACATGTTTCACACGATGGTTGTTTCAAGGCCAATCATGCCTTTGCTAGTTTAGCTCCACTGATAACAGACCACAGTGTCCATTACAAGATCCCACTGATAACAGACCACAGAATTTTATTTTATTTTTAAAAAATTAATTTCATAAGTATACGATGCACACACACAGTTGGACACAGAAATTTGGATGCAATATGTAGAATCCAGGGATAGTTTTTTTAAAAAAATGCATGGATGTGTGTAAATTCTGCATCTTCTTTTTTTTTTTTTTTTGTAAAATCTTTATTAATTTTCAAAACTAATACCAAGTGCCATGAACTATACAAACATTAATAAACAACATAAGTACTTAAATTCCATCAATACCGTTATAGAAGAAAAATATCCCTCCCCTTCCTTCCAGCAGTTCAATAAAAAAAATAAACCAAAACAATATCACCCCACCCACCCACCCGTCTTGGATATGTATAAAAATAAACAGAAAATTAAATAAAACCAATTATGTCAAATTAACAAAGGATGTCAACGGGCCCCACACCAATTTAAATACTTTGCTATGCCCCAAAATATCCGCATTCATCTTTTTGTATTTATAACCTAAACATAAACTGGCCCACCAAAACGAAAAGTTGAATCTCCATATAGGATAATCCAGTGGCATTATCCTATGATACTGTGATATTTGGTATGGAAATGAGAGCAAAAAGTAAGATTTCTGCGAATAACAATAAATTACTACTTATAATGACTGGTGTTGCCATTCAGCAAATTACATATAATTGGAAGGATTGGAGGAGATTAAATTACAACTTCTGGTGGAATTCTTTATGCCATATCTATAAAATGGAAAGGTTTATTGCATTACAACGGGGATATTTTAAGAAGTTTCAGGATGTGTGGAAACCATTGACAAAGTATTGTAAAGATTAATTTGAATTTGTTTCCCTTATATTTATCAACTTAAGGTATAGGGAGGGGGGAAGTTTATTATTATATGTTTTATATGATAATGGAATATATGGGAGGGAGGGATGGGAAAGGGGAAGGGATAAGAATTTATGAAATATATCAATGATTGTTTGTAAGTGATATATTTATTGTTAATATGAATGAATATATTTAACACGTAATGTATTTTTGAAAATGAATAAAGAATTAATTTTAAAAAAACGAGAAATTGAGGCAGTCGCAATTTTTCCAATTGCATGTTATCATTTGCATCGCCATCCCTGTCATAATAAGGAAGAGTCTGCATTTGTAACGATCCATAGTAGGCTTAATATGCAGCAATGTTCCACAGATGATTGCCTCATACGTCAAAGTGATTGTTGAATCTAGTAGGAGATTAATCTGTCCCCATATTGACTTCCGGAAGCTGAGTATCAAAGGACAATAGAACAACAGATGATCCAGTGTCCCTATGTCTAAATCTTCAATCTAGCCACTATTACTGCCTGTCCATTTCCTGGTATTTTATAAAGGAGCTAAAAGTATATTCTGTACCTTCTTGCTCTCCACGTGATTTACGTATAATGAATGGTGAAGAAAAGTTATAAAGCATAAAACTATTGCATATGTATAAACAAAATAATCATGTTGTAAACTATTGCTAATGAATTTTCCAAGGGATTGAAAAAAGTCTGAGGCTCATTAAAGCAGTAGCTTACAGTATCACAGATGCATCATATTTTGGAATTATATTCAGAAATGCCTATTGTTGGGTTGAATAGAAATTGCAGATTTTTGTAAACAGCAATCTTCAAAATGCTGTGAGTATAGCAAGATTTTTGTTATGTTAATTATATGTTAACAATGCAAAAAGTTAAAACATAATTGCTGTAGTCAGTACCAGACAAGTGAAAACAGCATTTAAATGGAAACCTACATAGAGACCATACTTATAAATATTCTCTATAATCAGAACGAGTCATCTTTTGCGGTCATTAACCTTTTGATTTTCAAATTAGTTCCAGATGGGTGCAGTCTTACAATTAGGCTGATGGAAATTGTCCAAATATAATTTTAAATGGAGCTTTTAAAAACATGACGATGGAAGGCCTTCCATGGTTTAGTTCATATTCTTCCCATCTATCATCGTATGTCTTTTCAGTAGAGGAGATCTGAAGAAAAGCAGACCAAATTCTCCATCACATTTGTGAAGCGTTTCATGATCACATCAGAGATTTTTGTGAACTTTATGAAGTTAATTAAAATAAGAATAATTTATGAAACATCCTGTTCTGATACTCAAAATCTATTCCACGTTTCTTTCATTCACTAGAGTCTTTTCAATAATCTTTCATTATCGCTTAACGCAGCATGTGGTACTTTTCCCAATCCATGTGCAATACTACTGCTTTTTAGACCCTAGGGGCTCCTTTTACTAAGGTGCACTAGTGGTTTTAGCGTGCACTTAGCACACACTATATTGCCGTGCGTGCTACACACAAACGCCTCCATAAAGCTGGCATTAGATTTTTCATGTAGCGGCAATCTTCAGCGCGCGCTAAAAATGCTAGTGCACCTTACTAAAAGGAGCCCTAAGGGCTAGATTTATTAATTATTATTATTATTATTATTCTTTATTCTTATATACCGCCATACCCAGTGAGTTCTAGGCGGTTTACATCAATTAGCAAATGATCTGCATTGAATAGCAGATTTACAACAAAATTAGAAGTAGGTTTACAAAATTAGAAGCAGATTTACAGCATAATTAGAAGAATTTTTGACAGAAAATTGCAGGCCGAATTACGATAAATTACAGTGATTTGCCGCAGTCAGCCGTGAAGTTACAGCGATTCTTAACTGTCTGCACAGAGGGCAGGTTTACATCAATATTACAGAAATTGCAGGTTTGACCGAGCTAGGTAGGGGAGGTAGAGAGTGGGGGAGGGAGGGACTGGTGAAGGAGGAAGGGGGCAGCGGTGGGGTAAGTGTCCTGTGGGGTGAATGGGTTGTTAAGGGTCGTGTTTGCTGAAAAGGTACGTTTTTAGTAGTTTTCTGAATGATAGGTAAGTGGGGGCCTCGAGTATCATCTGTGCTAGCCATGGGTTCGACTTGGCTGCTTGGAAGGCAAAAGTTTTATCCAGGAATCTTTTGAGAGGGCAGTGTTTAGGCGAAGGGAAGGCGAACAATTGAGTTCTCCATGATGTCCTGTTGCTGCAGTAGAGGTTAAAGTGTGTGTTTATGTAACTTGGGGAGGAGCCGTTAACCGATTTGTAGCAGAAGCATGCAAATTTAAAGAGAATTCTAGATTCAAATGGTAGCCAGTGTAGTTGGTGATAGAAAGGGGTGACATGTTCCCATTTCTTTAGGCCAAAGATGAGGCGCACCGCGGTATTTTGGACTGTTTTTAGTCTCTTGGTAGTTTTCTTAGTGGCGTTAAGGTAGATGATATTGCAGTAGTCGAGGATGCTGAGGATGGAGGATTGTACAAGTAGGCGGAATGCATTGTCATAGAAGTGTTTTTTTATGGTGCGAAGTTTCCAAAGTACCGAGAAGCTTTTCCTAATTATGAGGTCGGTATGGTTATCTAGAGATAAGTTTTTGTCCAGCGTGACTCCCAGAATTTTTATGGTCGGATCAAGGGGGAAGGTCTTTCCTTTTAGTTGAATTGTGGTTTCCTTAATTTTATCTTTGGGGGAGGCTAGAAAAAATTTTGTTTTGTCTGGGTTTAATTTCAGTCTGAATGAAAGCATCCAGAGTTCTATCTGGTTGAGAGTGTTTGAGATGTGGTCGAGTAGTTCTTGTGAAAATCTGCCTCTCCGTGCCCGATCCGCGGCAGGCCTACCCATTCACCAAGGCTCAGCATGCAAATGGGGGCGATTGGAGGAACGCCCCCCACCAACCACATGGATCGCTAGTGAGCGATTCTGACACATGCGCAGAACATCTGCTTTTCCTGTAGATGGTCTGCACATGCACTCTGGAGTTGCCCCGGTGGGGGGGGGGGAGGGAGTGAGGGACGAGTGCAATGAATACGAAAGCTAGGACAGTGTTTAGCCGGGTTAGCATTGAGCCCCGGCAAAGGGGTTGCCAGCACTCATTCACGACCCATAAAAGTGCTTCAGATGCTTTAAATGGCAGAAAAGGAGTAAGGAGCTCACAACAGGCCTCGCACGGGCACTTGGGAAACTTGCAGGGACGCTGGGTTTTGCCGCACCGACTCTCCTGCTCTCTGCCACCCTTCCCTGCAGTGCAGCCCCGCTTTTAGCCTGCGGGTTAAAACCACAGGCTCGCACTGCGGGAAAGGGCGGCAGAGACTAGGAGAGAGCAGGGCGGCCAGAGCAAGAAATCGGGGCAGAGAGCAGGAGATCGGGGCAGGGAGCAGGAGATCGGGGCAGGGTGCCAAGAGCAGGAGAGTCAAGCAGAGAGCAGGGTTTTAGCACAAGTGACTGGTCCCCACCAGTCGCTTGTTTTTTGATCGGCCAGCCAGTCGGTGTGCCAGAAGAAAGTTTAGTGAATCGTGTCCTTCCCGCTTTGCATGCCGTTTCCCCTCATTTGCATGCATGGATCGGGATTGGATCGGAGGATGATCGGTACACAGTGAATCAAGTCGGAGGAAAATTGGGTTGCAAAGGGGTCGCAAACCACTTGGTACACGATCGGTTTGCTTAGTGAATCTAGCCCTAATTCTCAAACCAATCTTTGGGGGCCTATCCAGCCAGTAGCGTATTAAGGGGGGGGGGGCGGTCCACGCCAGGTGCGGTCTTCCTAAGGATGCAGTACCCCTCCCCCTCTCCACCCCTCTTCCCCGCTCCTCTCCTTGCCATGCACACATGCCCCTTACCTTCCCTTGTACCTTTTTTTTAATTTACCTGGCACAAGGTTGCTGCCCGTGTCAGCATCGGTGCTTTCTCTGACATCACTTCCGGGACCTGCGCCTAGGAAATGAGGTCAAAGGGCGAGCCAACACCGATATGGTTATGCTGCTCTCACCGGAGAAGTTTAAAAGGTACGGGGAAAGGGAAGGGGGCATATAATTAATATGTAAGATCCAAAATTTACATGCTGTGTTTCCAGTGTCTGGGGATCCAGCTGATGTTCATCTGTCATGGGGATTCAGAAAATTTGTTGTTTAGGAGACCCTGGAGCTCATTTTTAAAAGAGAAAAACGTCCAAAAAAGTGTCATAAAGGGACAGATGAGCATTTTTCTCAACAAACTCTTCCAATTCGCTATTTTCAAAACCTAATTTCTAGACGGATGTCTATGCTGTTGAACAGTAATTTCTCTAAGGGCTCCTTTTACAAAGGCGCGCTAGCCAAAAACTACTGCCTGCTCAAGAGGAGGCGGTAATAGCTAGCGCGTCTGGTGGTTTAGCGTGCGCTATTACGCACGTTAAACCGCTAACGCGCCTTTGTAAAAGGAGCCCTAAATCTCAAGGAGGTGTGTTAGGGGCATGATATGGGTTGGTCTAGGGCAGGGGTAGGCAATTCTGGTCCACGAGAGCCGGAGCCAGGTCAGGTTTTCAGGATATCCACAATAAATATGCATGAGATATATTTGCATCTCAAGGAGGCAGTGCATGCAAATCCATCTCATACATAGTCATTGTGGATATCCTGAAAACTTGACCTGGCTCCGGCTCTCGAGGACAGGAATTGCCTACCCCTGGTCTAGGGCAGGCTTATGACCTGGATGTTTTTCTGCCATAATCAAACATTAAGGAATAGGTCCAGGTCAGAATTTGGATGACTGAGCCTAGACCTATGGGCCTCTCCCCTCCACACACACTGGCCCCCTTTCACCCTCCTCCCCCCCCCCCCCAAGATGTGAATGAAGTACATACCTGTCCGTATAATAGCTTCAAATGATATAGAACAGGGGTCTCAAAGTCCCTCTTTGAGGTCCGCAGTCCAGTTGGGTTTTCAGGATTTCCCCAATGAATATGCATGAGATCTATGTGCATGCACTGCTTTCAATGCATATTCATTGGGGAAATTCTGAAAACCCGACTGGATTGCGGCCCTCAAGGAGGGACTTTGAGATCCCCGCAGTAGAGCAATGATCAGGTTCCTAGAGTAGTCTAATGTGTGGTGCAGTCAACTGTAAAGATAGGGACTCAGGCCCAAATCCTACTCTAACTACTATACTAATGGTGGACTATGTGAGCCCATGCGCCCAAACAGGAGATGTTACCTCATCACGGTAGAACAAAGGAAACAGAAAATGCGACCTGCTGTGCTCAATATCTTTATTCGCAATCAAGACTCAACACGGGAGTCTGATTCTCAATGTCGAACAATGTGTTGTATGAGAAGACAGTTGCAACACATTGTTCCAGATTGAGAATCAGACTCCTGATGCAAGCCGTACGGCTGAAACATGTACATGTCAAGTCTTGATTGTGAGTAAAGACACTGAGCACCGCAGGCTGCCTTTTCTGTTTCCTTTGGAATAAGCGAGCCCACCAAAACCCACCCAAAACTACTGGAACATATATGGGTCCTACCTGCAGGAATAAGGGCTGTTGTGGTGTAGAGTTGGGTTCAGTAGGTTTTGGAAGGTTTACCTTCATAGTGAGATGTGGACCTGGGCCTTTTATGTGAATGGCTCCAGGCCAGCTAAATAGCACTGAATATTTGGCAAAACAATTTGCTATTTGTAGTTCTGGTAGTTCTTCAGTCCTTAAAATATCTATTTCACATTTGTATTTTAGAAAGACCAAAGAAACTGAACTCCCGCTACAGAGGAGATGGCATGCAAGACAATGATAACACAGGCCAACAACAACAAAAAAAATGTCTCGGTGTCTTGGGTTTTTTGTCCTATACCTGGGGTTATTTGGGGCACCGATTCAGAAAATTGTATTGGAAAGACCACATCAGCTCTAGTTTCTTAGATATGGTAGAATTTATTAATTTATTTTTACCGCAATTTAAAAGATCTCTTCTGCAGAATCGGGATGTCATAATAAGCTTATGCTACTTTGACTTACCATAGAAAAACATAACCCACATTTCATAGCATCAATGAATAAAATCAAATCATATGCCTGGTCTTCATTTGCTCGTGTTGTGAAAAATTTTCTTGGCAACAAGAAGGCAAACAACTATACACAATTAGTAGAGGCTATGCTCTTTCATTTCAACAGGCTTGGCTATAATATGAGTGTTAAAGTCCATTATCTGCACAGACACTTAGATCACTTTCCAGAGAACCTTGGTGACTTAAGCGAAGAGTAAGGTGAAAGATTTCACCAAGACATTAAAAAAATGGAAGCCAGATAGCAAGGAAGATAGGATGCACACATGATGGCTTATGCTGGATTGTCCTGACAGATCCCACTCTAAGAAGTCTTACAAAAGGAGCTTCTTGTGTGTCGAATGACTGGAAAATTTGTATCATAAATGTGTGCTTTTTGGTATGAAATAAGTAGATTTTCATGTTATACATTTTTTTCTTTTAATTTTAATATGCTTCCTTCATGCATAAAATAAATTAATTTAAATACTATATTAAAATATCCTGATTTTTAATGAGCAAGCAGAGTGAAGGGTGGTATATGCCATATGTTCTGCATCTCAATACCTAGAGCTGATAGGAGAAAACGGGAACCATTTTTGGAATCAGCAGGTCAAATATACCCAGAAACAGGTCTAACATTTGAGGCACCAAAATGAGTGTTGGCGAGTGTAATGTTATGTGACAGTATCGTATCTTAAAAAAATATAATTTATGGTATTAAATGCATAACTCTTCTTTGCAGTAGGATAGCATGGCAGCTCAAACTGAAGAAGGCAATTCTAATTCCTTTCACCACCTTACAGGCTGTTCACGCGCAATAAAATGGAATGCCTTAAAGAAGAAACTAAGAGGGAGAGAATTTTTTACTTGACAGTGGCTGGATTTCAAGAGGATTTACTTTATTCATTGCATGTATTTGCCACTGGGGCCACAAAGAGAAGAGTGTTTTGACATATACCACTCAAGTGTGAAAGTAACCTTTAGCTTTAATGGTTTATTCAGGAACTATCCTGATGTTTTTAATTAGTTGATGCCTCAGTATGAAATGCGGTCCCCAATAGAACATAATACGCCCATAAAATGGTGCCGTTTTTAATTTCTCCAATTCTAATGTTGCACACAGTTTTCATTTCTGCATCCCAGCTGTAATTAGCCAGGGTAATTAGTGAAGCTGCATGGGTAGAAGTTGCAGCTGCTACAATATATATGTTTAATAAATTACTAAATGCATTACCAATACTACTAAATTTACTACAAATAAGACAGTAAACAGATTTAGATGTAAAATTCTTCCTGTTAAGGGGAAGAGTGTGGTGCAGTGGTTAAAAGCTACAGCCTCAGCACCCTGAGGTTGTGGGTTCAAACCCACGCTGCCCCAGGTACATTAGATAGATTGTGAGCCCGTCAGGACAGATAAGGAAAAATGCTTGGGTTCCTGAATAAATTCTTATAAACCGTTCTCAGCTCCCCTGTGAGAATGGTATAGAAAACTGAATAATTAGTGTGAAAAGCTTCAGCCTCTGATAACCAGAGCTAGTATTGTGACATCATAATGCCTCATTCCACCAATGCCTAAGAGCCAGCCTCATCAGTGATGTCACAATGGCTTGATTGTCCTATACTTGGCTCACTTTTACTGCATTTTGATTTCTAGAGTGGCGCAGTGGTTAAAGCTACAGCCTCAGCACCCTGAGGTTGTAGGTTCAATCCCATGCTGCTCCTTGTGACCCTGGGCAAGTCACTTAATCCCCCCCATTGCCCCAGGTACATTAGATAGATTACAAGCCCACCAGCATAGGCAGGGAAAATGCTTGAGTACCTGAATAAATTCATATAAACCGTTCTGAGCTCCACTGAGAGAACGGTATAGAAAATTGAATAAATAAAGTGAAGACAGATCCTCAGAACTGTGTAGAACGATCTAACAGGACCAAGTTGAAAAGTGTACATTCACCCCCGGATTCTATACATGGCGCCCTAAGGGCTCCTTTTACTATGCTGCGTTAGCATTTTTAGCGCACGTAGAATATTAGCGCGCGCAAACCCCTGCGCTACGTGAAAAACTAATGCCAGCTCAATGCTGGCGTTAGCGTCTAGTGTGCATGGCAATTCTGCACACGCTAAGCATGTGCTAAAACTGCTATCGCAGCTTAGTAAAAGGAGCCCTAAAAGGCACGCCAAAGTTGCACCTGCAACTTAATTGAGTAATGAGCCCTTACCTAGAAATAATTGGGCACTTATGACCAATTATTACAGTTAATTGGTTCCAATTAGGATTTTTGCGCACATCTAGCGATGTGCTGCTCTATTCTCGAACGAGGCTCAGCACCTAAACTTTTATAGCACATATCTGAAAAAAAAGGGCATGGCCAGGGGCGTTCTTAAGAGTTTTATGCAGATTTCCAGAGTATGGCTGGAACACGTCCAAGTTAGGTTTCAGAATTTACACATGGTTTTACAAGGCATAGGTTCAACGTCTAAAAGTTCAGTACAGAATTGGGGCTAAGTGCTATTCTCTAAAGTGTGTGTATCCTTTATTGAACTGTACTTAGCGCCAGGGCCGGATTTTCCTATAGGCTAACTAGGGCCTCAAGATCAAGAGGGGCCTACATTCAAATTGTTAGCAAAATTAAAATTACACTATTCTAAAAACAGTGAACACTAAAACACTGAATCGAAAATAAGGAGAAATTCTACGCTTCGGGATTGGAACCGGCTCCGGCTCCAACGGGGCGCCGACTCGGCTTCTCCCTTTCTTTTTCTCGCCCTGGGAGGAGGATCGAGGAGGGAAAGATGTCAGTCCTGAGTCGTGGCGCGTGGCGCGTGGCTCGTGGCCAGCGTGTTGTTTATGGTACGATGCAATGGAGGTCAGAAGCATGATAGTGCAGTATTTTTGTAGTTTTTCGTATGATTCTGGGTAATTCTAGTTAGACAAACATCTGTGTTAGTTAAGGACCACGCCCAAATAGAAGCGTACGAAAAACAGGTGAATAAAACATTTAAATATAATGTAGCTAAGGCCAGAGAAAAATATACTAAGGATTAACATAAGGGAAAGCATAATAATATCTGTGTATGTACTTTGCTGTTGAGCCAAATCATGGTGGAAATCAGGATTACATGGAATCCATTTTAGGTTCTTTGTGTGTACTATAACTGTCCTGTCTTAGGTCAGCATCTTGTGTCAGTGAATAGTTTCTGTTCTTTGTTCAGCTTCCCGCCTTTAGCCTCGTGGTTCTAATTGAAAACAGATGTGCTCAGGCTAGTTAGAAAAAGCATATTAGATTCCATATTCCAAGCTGAGATATAAAATGTATGAAGTATGAATGGCCAAGATATGAATGAAATTATGAATGTTTGGGGCCCATGAATGAAATATAAATGGTTTTATAAGCAGAAACATTAAGAAAAACTCTTGAGCACAACATCTGGAAATAATTAGTCAGTCTCCAGCATAGGAAGGGGGGGCATTGGAAGCCCATGCTTATCACTGTGTGTAACATGAAGCTGTCAGCTTTCCTCTTCCAGACTAAAGTTACTGTCAATTTAGGGAGAGGTTGAGAATTTATCAGCACCATGTTAATAATTATAGATTCTCTTGAATGTTATAATGTTAATTCAGAAATCAAAAGTAATTTTCTGAAAACTTTGTATAACTTTTAAACATGGAGGAATGTTTCTTTGTCTAAACTTTAAGACCACCCAGAGAAATGTTATTGGTCGTCAAACTTGATGATGTCACTAAACCAAAAGTTATATAATAGACTGTAATGAGATAGAAAAACGAGACCATTGTGAGAAGGCCAGTCTTTGGCCACGATGATGATCTCCCATGAGCGCAACGTAAGCAATTATGCTATTCTTTTGATCTAATAATGGGAAAATAGAACCAATAATTCAATAAATCCTGGTTATAATTTTAAAACCTTGCGCTGGTGTCATTTTGCATGTAGAATTATTTTCAAACCTGAAGCTTTCACAAATGGCGTCAATGCCCCATGCTCAATTGGTGCCGAAACCCGGGAACTAGCTAATTTGACGCCTTGAAAAAGCTTATAGGTTATTCATGGAAATTCTAGGAGCTCTGGAGATTTCGCATGGTTGTGTAACAAAAGGTGGTCACAGGTTGACTGGCTGCGCAGGAATATGGCGGAAATTAGAGATAAAACGGGACCGGAAAACTGGAAAATTGTGAGTATTACGCCTGTTTAAAGAAAAAAATAATAAAAAAAAAATTAAAAATAATAAAAAAAAAAATTAATTAAAAATAATAATAAAAAAATATTATTTAACAGTAAGGAGCATGCATGCTTGTATATATCTGTACATAAATTTGTGGGTAGAGGGATATGAAGTTAGTGGAAATTAAATATTAATGGAAAAAAGAAAAAGAAAAAATTAGAAATAAAAGTAACACAGAAAGAATGTAACAGCCCAGTGGAACAGCAAAGATGGCTTGTGAAAAGAAAGAAAAAAAATCCCTTGCAGTGCTGGCATTTTTCCATCTGGCTTTTAAACTGAGCAGTGCCCGTCTGAAAGAAGAAAAAAGTGCCCAGTAGAGAGCAGGTCTCCTCTGTGAACGTAAGTTTTTGCTTGTCTGATAACAGAAGTTAGTGTGTCTAAGCTTTGTCTTTGAACTAACTCTCTCTCTCTGTGAAAAAGAAAACTCTGTTTTAATCTGACTTTGAAAAGTTTCCCTCACCCGTCTCTTTGTTTGAAAAAACGGGCTGAGGGTAAGAAATTGTGTTTCTCAGCTTTGTCTTTCTAAACTCCAGTTCTGTCTCTCTCTGTCTTTTTTGCTTTGCCCTAACTTTTTCTCTTGTCTCTGGAAAAAGAAAAATAAAGTTAATGGCTTCCCGTTCCCTTGCTCTGCTGTTCCTTTGTTTGAAAGAGCGGGCTGCAAATGGGGGATTTTCACCCCCACCTTTTTCCTCCCTCTATGCCTTCTACAGAGCTATCACGTGTTCTCCTTTGTTCATTACCAGGAAGAGGGGAAGGGGGAGGAAAGAGGGGGAGGGAATAGCAGCAATGGAGTCCTTTGTCTCAGGGCTACAGATTTCCAACAGGTATTTGCTTATTAGTCAGTTAACGAATTTGATTCTTCTTTTTTGAGAAGTCTCGGAGCAAGTCTGTTTGCATATTAAAAGGGTTTATTGAGAACTGGTAGTTTGAATCCTATGTATGTAGTGTGAATGTCAGGATTCAATGTGGTCTCTCTCCGATAAAACTTTAACAGGGAAATGCATGCAGGTTGGAGTTCCGATCAGCCGGGTAATTGTTTATGTTCAGGAAAACAAAATGCAGTGTATTGGGAGAGCAGAGTTTACATAGCTAAGTGATCCCTGCGGTGTTAGGAACAATGGAGGTACTTTGGAAGAGTTTCAGAAGCTGTTTGTAGCCTAAGGGCTCTGTACAAGAAAGACGTTATGTAGCTTGAATTTTTCCCTTGTTCCTTTATTTTTTAAAAGAGTTATAAGAGTGTTGCAAGAAAAGAAATGTTGGGTCAGAATGTGATATTTATGAATTATGACCTGATTGTAAGGGATCTGATATGGAGAAGTTCGATAGGGAAGATGAGAGAAGAGAAAAGAATTCTGCTGGACTTGGGAATGAAAGGAAAAAGATTTATTCCAAAAAACAGATACCATGCTTAAAATCTCAGTGTTTCAAATTAATTTTGAATATGAATTTTTGTGCCCCTGCATGGTTTATAAAGTATTTTTAAACTTGTGCATTGTCCAAAATGTATGATTAGGGAGTAATTAAATTTAAATACATTTTAAAATTAAATTGGGAAGTTTAAAATAAAAAGATTAAGAAAAATAGAGGTTAAGTACCTATATTTTTTTTTGAAAATCGAAATAAATGTGAAACAAAGGGCTTAATAACCTTGTTACCAGAAAAGAACAATTATAATAAACTTTTATGTAAGTGGATGAATTCGGAATTGAAATTTTGCTTACTTTTTACAAGTAAGCTCTTCAGGATAGGAACCTAATAAAGAATATGGAATTGAGAATAATTCCCTGATGTTAGAAAAAAAGAAAGTCTAATTTTAACATGTAGAGAATGTGTCTGCATGTTTAAATTTTCCTGTAGCCATATTTTGGTACTACAGGACCCTGAAAAAAGTCTATTTAATCTGTATGTTTTGTGTTTCAGTTAAGAACCTTCTTTGAATCTTTTCAACAATTCTACACAGAAGACTCTGCAATACAAGAATTAGTACTGTTTGCAGAGGGGATAACGTGATAACGTGCATGTGTTTCTCTTTTCTTTGTTCTTTTGTTAATGAACATGTGCTTTCCTTCCAGGATTTACACTGATCAGCAGTACCACATTCCACCACTAGAGCTGTGGAGAACACAGAGAAAAAATTCCGATGCTGAATTTTCGGCGGGAATTTCAGTGTTCCTTTGTCTTCAACTAATGAGCTGTGATTACCTTTCAGTTGTACGGGTGTAAAGAAAAGCAGTTCCATAGTTACAGAAAAGCCAAGCTTGAATTATGAAAACGTTGCAGCATGAACTTTTTAAAGCCATGATTTAAATTTCACTGAAATTAATTTAGAGACTCCGACCTTACAAGTTGCTAAAACTATTTGCAAAAGACATTTCTGGACTCATATAAAAAATTTTGAACGAAAAAACAGACTTTATCTTAAACCATGTTACTTTAAATCACTTCATTTGAATTAGGTTTCTGAACTTTAATTATGCTTTTGCATAATTTCATAGACTTATTCTGATATTGTATTAATAACTGTATTTTCTTTATCATTGTCTTCATGCATTGTTCTCAGAAAATATTTTGTGTATCCTGTATTTTAAATTTTATTTCATATGACTGTATTTCTATACACAGTGGCAGCTTCTAAGCTGTAACACAGTGCCGCAATATTGTTTAATTGGGTTTAACAGCTGATATCATCAGTCCTTTTAATGATTTTAATTTAAATTTGAGAAATGAGTTCCTGCAACACACACAGAAAAAGAAAACTTATATCTGATGTGCATGCATTATCTGCACATGAGTACATTTCCATATTAAGCATATATTTGGGTTTTCTTAACACTGTGCATTATTTTACACTTTATTAATATAATTCCAAGATGTTATAACATAACACTTTTGAGCATAGGGACTAATTAAATTAGGTAATACTGAGGTTCTCTTTATCTTAGGGAAATCTAGGGTTCTATTTCTCTTTAGCTATACTTTCTCTAAATTTTCTGACTTTTAAACTTTAAAAGTACTGGAGTTTCATGAATACCTCTATGAATAAAACAACAGACGTCTCTGCTCTAGGACTGTACTTGCACCTAGAACAGACACTGCCTAACTACCACTGGAATGGTAAGTTTCCTATATGATATGGTTTAGACAGCAACTTACATAAATGTACACTTAGATGGGTTTTATCTAGAATAGTGGATGGGATTTGCTTGCATTCTCACTAGAGAATTCAAGTAAGCTTTGGGTAAGATCTTCTAGGCACCTGCCGTTGCAGGCCTAGGTAGTACATTTTTCTGGCTTTTGCTATCTAATTGGCATTTAAAAGAATATACTTGCACAGACACACACTGATCCATAAGAAGAACCGTACCCAAAGTAAACCTCAGCGCCACAGATAAGACCACGAGCTCAATTATGAATATTACTTCATAAATTCAGTAATATCCAAGAGGGGACTGAGTCGTGGCGCGTGGCGCGTGGCTCGTGGCCAGCGTGTTGTTTATGGTACGATGCAATGGAGGTCAGAAGCATGATAGTGCAGTATTTTTGTAGTTTTTCGTATGATTCTGGGTAATTCTAGTTAGACAAACATCTGTGTTAGTTAAGGACCACGCCCAAATAGAAGCGTACGAAAAACAGGTGAATAAAACATTTAAATATAATGTAGCTAAGGCCAGAGAAAAATATACTAAGGATTAATATAAGGGAAAGCATAATAATATCTGTGTATGTACTTTGCTGTTGAGCCAAATCATGGTGGAAATCAGGATTACATGGAATCCATTTTAGGTTCTTTGTGTGTACTATAACTGTCCTGTCTTAGGTCAGCATCTTGTGTCAGTGAATAGTTTCTGTTCTTTGTTCAGCTTCCCGCCTTTAGCCTCGTGGTTCTAATTGAAAACAGATGTGCTCAGGCTAGTTAGAAAAAGCATATTAGATTCCATATTCCAAGCTGAGATATAAAATGTATGAAGTATGAATGGCCAAGATATGAATGAAATTATGAATGTTTGGGGCCCATGAATGAAATATAAATGGTTTTATAAGCAGAAACATTAAGAAAAACTCTTGAGCACAACATCTGGAAATAATTAGTCAGTCTCCAGCATAGGAAGGGGGGGCATTGGAAGCCCATGCTTATCACTGTGTGTAACATGAAGCTGTCAGCTTTCCTCTTCCAGACTAAAGTTACTGTCAATTTAGGGAGAGGTTGAGAATTTATCAGCACCATGTTAATAATTATAGATTCTCTTGAATGTTATAATGTTAATTCAGAAATCAAAAGTAATTTTCTGAAAACTTTGTATAACTTTTAAACATGGAGGAATGTTTCTTTGTCTAAACTTTAAGACCACCCAGAGAAATGTTATTGGTCGTCAAACTTGATGATGTCACTAAACCAAAAGTTATGAGATAGAAAAACGAGACCATTGTGAGAAGGCCAGTCTTTGGCCACGATGATGATCTCCCATGAGCGCAACGTAAGCAATTATGCTATTCTTTTGATCTAATAATGGGAAAATAGAACCAATAATTCAATAAATCCTGGTTATAATTTTAAAACCTTGCGCTGGTGTCATTTTGCATGTAGAATTATTTTCAAACCTGAAGCTTTCACAAATGGCGTCAATGCCCCATGCTCAGTCCGGAAACAGCCGAGGGAAACCCCAGCCCCGCGGGGAGAGAGGCAAAATGTGGATCCGTCAGGAAAGGGTGGCCCAGACTGGCATCGGGGGGAGAGGGGTTTCAATGGAAGGGGGATGGGAGGCAGGCAGGCTGGCATCGGAGAGGGGGTGGGGGCGGGTTAATAGAAGGCAGGCAGGCAGGATGGCATGGGGGTATTCAATGGAAGGGGGATGGGAGACAGGCGGGCATCGGAGGTGAGGAAGGACTCACTGGGGGCACTATGGACATAGGAAGGGGCAATGTTGTGTGTTATGTTTGATTAGTTATTGTTACAAGTACTATATATGGTGCTGAGAATAAATGTCCAAAGAAGTGTTCTCGATTTTTTTTTTAATTTATTATCCGTGTCACATTTTTTATAAAGGTTAGTACCAATAACAACATGTTTCATTTAACATATTGATATATATCACAGTAACAATGTATTTTATTATCTCTCATGTAATTTACAAACTTAAAAATGGGAGGTGAAAGGGCCTCATAAGTGGAATAGCCTAGGGCCTCTTTTCATCTAAATCCGGCCCTGCTTAGCGCCAATGTTTTTGCGTGTCAAGTCCTCAGGAATCAATTCTATAAAGTTCGCCCAACTTTAGGTTCTAAAATTCAGGACACTGGGTACAAATTCTATCATGCCATCTGGGTGCCAGTTTGAGAGGGCCAGTCCGCTACTGGCAGAGCTGCACTGGCTGCCAGTTAAGAGCAGAGTCCAATTTATAGTCGCATGTATGGTCCACAAGGCTATATATGGGGAAAACCACACTGAACTAACATCTGCCATTCAAGACAAGCCTTCCTTCTACAACTCAAGATTGGACCAGTGCTGCAAACTGTCCTTCCCATGTCAAACCTGGGAGGAAAAAAAATTACTCTTTGAGTCTACCTTCGAGTTCCAAGGTAACCAAGATTTGGAATAGCCTTCCAGCCTGCTTGCAACAGATCCCTTCCTACCTTCAGTTCAGGAAATCACTAAAGACACATCTTCTCTCGCTGTAATCCAGGACTGGAACTCAATATTGTCTGATCCTTGATGTTATTGTAAGAATCCTTATTAATCTTGTTGTAAGCCACAATGATTCCTTGCTGATAATAGAGGGTATAGGAAAAAGTACGGGATTATAGAATTTAAATTTAGATTTGTATTTCTGTGTATAATCGGCTTTTATTCAAGGTGGAGTACAGAAACACACACATAATCAGAAAGACAAATAAAAGACATGAGAAACATCATACAATCTTGGCTTCCTTGATTTTCAGCCTTCTTGTCTAACCGCTAGACCTCCACTCTACGCTCAAAGACTGAAAATGGATGGAAGGGCTCACTGTTATAGTACAAAATTGTTTTCCTTATTGACCTTATGACAGGGGTGTCAAAGTCCCTCCTCGAGGGCCGCAATCCAGTCGGGTTTTCAGGATGTCCCCCATGAATAGGCATGAGATCTATTAGCAAAGAATGAAAGCAGTGCATGCAAATAGATCTCATGCATATTCATCGAGGAAATCCTGAAAGCCCGACTGGATTGCGGCCCTCGAGGAGGGACTTTGACACCCCTGCCCTAGCAGAATATGAATGACCTTTGCTGAGAGAAGAGAGTCCCTCTGAGTCAGGGATCTCAAAGCCCCTCCTCGAGGGCCGCAATCCAGTCAGGTTTTCAGGATTTCCCCAATGAATATGCATTGAAAGCAGTACATGCACATAGATCTCATGCATATTCATCAGGGAAATCCTGAAAACCCGACTGGATTGCGGCCCTCGAGGAGGGACTTTGACACCCCTGCCATAGGGAATGTCTAATCAAATGTATATGAATCTATTTATTGGAGTCTCATAATTCGGTCCTAAAACGGTCAGCACTCGGTTATGCTTGTCCAAGTCTCTCAATATTAAAACTGGAATTACACTGAAGCTCAAAACATGATTTGCTGCCAAAAGGAAGCTAAGACTTTTCCATAAAGTTACAAGAAGGCTTTAAGACGTGCCTCCAGCAACAGAAGCTGTAAAGTAAAAGGCAATCTCCCAAACACTGCATAGAGAAGACGTAAATCATTTCACGGGGAAGAATGATAGACTCATTTTAAATCCTTCTAGAAAATCCGCAGGCCGAAACTCAGCTGAGTAGCCATTTTATAACAGCCCTTGGCTATAGCTGTGAAAACCCACGAGGAAAAGAATGGTTAAGAGAAAAGTTTCAGGGGAAAAATTTAAAAAAAAAAAAAAAAAAAAAAGAATGCCAGTTTATGTTGCTAAGAAATTAAAACATAAATCTTCTGCTTTAACTGGGATTGATAACCTCTCATATTCTTTGTGTTGAGTTTCACGATTCTTCAAATGCTGTATTGCAAGAAAAACTGCTACAGTACAGTGTTTCCTGCGTTTAATTAAACAATGCATTAAAAAAAAAAAAAGAATTTACTGGACGGAATCAATTTTATTTTTTTTCAAAGTTTTAGTTTGTTAAAACTGATTCACGATTGTTATGTTGGATATGCAATCTTTTGCCACTGCTGGGTCAGACCAGTGGTCCATCGTGCCCAGCAGTCCGCTCCCGCGGCGGCCCTTAGGTCAAAGACCAGTGCCCTGAGTCTAGCCTTACCTGCGTCCGTTCTGGTTCAGCAGGAACTTGTCTAACTTTGGGCTCCTTTTACTAAGCTGCGTTAGCGGTTTTAGCGCGTGCTTAGCGCACGCTGCAATGCCACATGTGCTAGACGCTAACGCCTCCATAGAGCTGGCGTTAGTTTTTCCGTGTAGCATGGGGGTTAGCGCGCGCTAATCTGTAGCGTGCACTAAAAAACGCTACCACAGCTTAGTAAAAGGAGCCCTTTGTCTTGAATCCCTGGAGGGTGTTTTCCCCTATAACAGCCTCCGGAAGAGCGTTCCAGTTTTCCACCACTCTCTGGGTGAAGAAGAACTTCCTTACGTTTGTACAGAATCTGTCCCCTTTTAACTTTAGAGAGTGCCCTCTCGTTCTCTCTACCTTGGAGAGGGTGAACAATCTGTCTTTATCTACTAAATCTATTCCCTTCATTATCTTGAATGTTTTGATCATGTCCCCTCTCAGTCTCCTCTTTTCAAGGGAGAAGAGGCCCAGTTTCTCTAATCTCTCGCTGTACGGCAACTCCTCCAGCCCCTTAACCATCGTAGTTGCTCTTCTCTGGACCCTTTCGAGTAGTACCGTGTCCTTCTTCATGTACGGTGACCAGTGCTAGACGCAGTATTCCAAGTGAGGGCATACCATGGCCCGGTACAGCGGCATGATAACCTTTTCCGATCTGTTCGTGATCCCCTTCTTAATCATTCCTAGCATTCTGTTCGCCGCCGCACATTGCGTGAATGGCTTCATTGACTTGTCGACCAGTACTCCCATGTCTCTTTCCTGGGGAGGGGTCTCTCCAAGTACTGCACCAAACATCCTATATTCGTGTATAAGATTTTTGCTACCGACATGTTGAAAGGCATACACAGCGCTGTACATTTTAACATACAATAGACAGTCCCTGCTCAGAAGAGCTTACAATCTAAATTTGGACAGGACATTTCAGGGTCGGGGATATTATAGTGGGTATAGGTATCTATCAGCAGTGAGGGTTGACATTAATGGGATCTTATATTAAACAGCGTTAAGCACTAATGCATACTTAACATGGGGAAAAAGGCTTGCAGTAAAATATTGATACTATTTGGGTTTCTGCCAGATACTTGTGACCTTGTTTGGCTTTGTTGGAAGCAGGATACTGGGCTAGATGGACCATAGGGCTCACCCAGTATCATTGGCATAGTAAGGGAGGGATGAGGGGTGGACCACCCAGGGCGCCTTCTTCGTAAGGGGTGCTGGCGCCTATCCTGCTCTCCGCTCACCCCCCCATGTACCTCCACGAGTGTTCACTGGCATGAGAAGCATCATCCATTTGCTACTCACACCAACCTTCTGACGTCACTTCCTGGTCACAGGACCACAGGATGTGACATCAGAATACAATCGAGGCCAGCATGAGCAGCAGGTGGAAGATGTTTCTCGTGCCAGCGGACATTTCATGAGTCACAAGCAGCAGCCCTGGGATTTCTTCCCCCAACCTCCGCATGCTGAGGCAGCAGCTCTAACCACCAGGTCACACCCTCTTATGTCCAGCGATCGCTATATACTTAGATATTCAGTACTGGCCCAATGCTAAATATCAATCTGGTTGATATTCAGCTTGCATAAGGACCATTTTTTTTTTGTAATTTAACTGCCATAGCCAGAATTATTCTTGGATATGCTGGACCATGCCCAGACACCGGTATTGAGCATTCAGGGCTAATTCCCAAGATACTAGATGTCAAAACTTATGCGGGGCTCGGCTAGGGTTACCAGATTTTACGCCAGTAAAATCCGGACTCCTAGCTCCGCCCCCCAGGCCCGCCCAAGTTCCACCCATCCTTGCCCCATTATGCCCCAGCTCCAGACGTCTGGTAACCCTAGTCCCGGCTGCAGTGGCATACCAAGGGGGGGCAGGGGGGGGGGGCGATTCGCCCCGGGTGCCAGCCCGCCCCGGGTGCCAGCCCTGAAGGGGTGTTCTCGGCCTTGCTGTTCAGTCCCCCCCACCCTCGAAGGACCGCTCGCCCCACTGACCTTCCTGCACCACCTAAGAAGCAGCCCGCAGCAGGATCGCGACGTCAGCGATCCCTGAGCTGCTTGGGCGCTGCTTCCTGCGCCGTGGTCCCGCCCCTTCTCTGACGTCAGAGGAGCGGCGGGACTGCAGCGCAGGAAGCAGCGCAGGGATCGCTGACGTCGCGATCCTGCTGCGGGCTGCTTCATAGGTGGTGCGAGGAGGCCAGGGGGGCGAGCGGTCCTTCGGGGTGGGTCGGGGCATCAGGCCTTCAGGGTGGGGCGGGCTGGCGGGCAGGCAGGCTTTCAAGGGGGAGGGGGGTGACAGGCAGGCAGACAGGCCTTCAAGGGGGGGGACAGGCAGGCCTTCAAAGGGGGGGGACAGGCCTTCGGGGGGTGTGCAAACCTTCAAGGGGTGCAGGCCTTCAAGGGGGAGGGACAGGCCTTCAAGGGGGGGACAGGCCTACAAGGGGGTGGGACAGGCCTTCAAGGGGGGGACAGACCTTCGGTGGGGTGCAGGCCTTCGGGGGGGTGCAGGCCTTTGGGGGGTGCAGATCTTCAAGGGGGGGACAGGCAGGCAGGCCTTCAAGGGGGGACAGGCCTACAAGGGGGTGGGACAGGCCTACAAGGGGGTGGGACAGGCCTTCAATGGGGGGACAGGCCTTCGAAGGGGTGCAGGCCTTCAAGGGGGGGGACAGGCAGGCAGGCCTTCAAGGGGGGGGACAGGCCTACAAGGGGGTGGGACAGGCCTTCAAGTGGGGTGCAGGCCTTCAAGGGGGGACAGGCAGACCTTTAAGGGGGGACAGGCCTTTGGGGGGACCCTGGTTTAGAAGTACACGGAGGGAAAGGGGTGTTCAAAGAGACGTGCATATGCCAAACTTTGGGGGGGGGAAGAAATAATGGGTCTGAAAATAGAGGAGAGGGAGAGAGATGATGGAACATGGGATTTAGGGAGGGAAGGAACAGAAAGGGAGATAAATTGGACAGAAGGGATGGTGTGGAGGAGGGATAGAAAAACTGGATAGGAGGGTAATTGGGAAAAGAAAGGGAGAGATGGTGGACTCTGGGGTGGTGGGGAAGGAGGGAGAGATGCCGGATGAAAGGGTAGTTAAGAAAAGGTGGATCTGTGGAGGGAGATGAAAAAAAGGAAAGATACCAGACTTCCTGGGGAGGGAAGGGAAATGGAAAGGGAGGACAGAGTTGGCAGATGGATGGTTAGCATGCAGAAAGAAGAAAGGAGACCCTGGCAAGCAAGTTATCAGAAGAAAACCAGAGCCTTGGACCAACAAGATTTGAAATATAACCAGACAACAAAAGGTAGAAAAATTAATTTTATTTTCTGTTTTGTGATTACAATATGTCAGATTTGAAATGTGTATCCTGCCAGAGCTGGTGTTGGACTGCAAACGTGAGCTAGGATTTAACAGAGAGAGGAAAAGTCCTTTTTGTTTCTTTATTTTATTTACACCACAGCGCCAGTGTGGTTAAGAGAAGCCAAAGGGGGTGAAAAAGCTATAAAACCCACCAGGAGTTTTGAAAAAAATCACCCAACTGGGCAGGAAAATCAAATTGAAAAACCAATTCAATAGGCTGAATCGAATCGAAATTTTTTTTCCTGAATCTGGCAGCATTAGTTTGCGCTACTGTCTTAGACTTTAGGAGCTGGGATTGGGGAGAGATGGCATCCTCAGTACTTTATAATGCAAGTGAAACGAGGATTTGGTCAGACTTTTGAAGGGTCTGCAGAAAAAAAATATTGTATAGGCCGGGGACATGAGACAGCAGGAAATGGGAACTTTTCTTCCTTCTATTTTTGTGAATGGAAAGGCTGAAGATGTCAGAGAGTTCAGTTAAAATATGTGCTTTATAAGAAAATATAATAATGTGTTTTATAAAGTTTATAGCATAGCTGGCCTACCCAATGAGGTGTTCCTAGTGGTGGTGGTGACAGCGTGTCAATGTGTTGAGAGGAAGAGGTGGTCTGGGAAATTCTGCTGAGCAAACTCCGGGCCCATTTCCACCCCCCAGTTAGTCCACTCCACTCAACTCGTTCACACACTGAGTGGGTCTTTGGGTGTTGTTTTGGGATCTCTTCCAGTGGTTTATCAGTATCTCCTTCTGGTCCAAGGAAGGAAACTTTGTTATCCTTAGCATTGACCTACAGAATATGTTTGTAACAGCGCTGCTTGTATGGCATTAGGCTATGTAGTGATCAAAAGAAAAAAACAGACCTTTGCACATTTTTGCACTATATGGTGGGTGTATGAGGAGATTCACATTTCCTGCACAGCTAAGTCCATGTGAAGTTACCTTGTGCTGTATTTGACATCTAGCAAGGTCTCTGTTTGAAAGGAAAGATCTAAACTTAAAAATGAAGTGGCCAGAAGTTATGGTAAAAGCAGATAGTGTAGCTGGTTTTAAGAAAGATTTGGACAAATTCCTGGAGGAAAAGTCCATAATCTGTTATTAAGACATGGGGGAAGTGTCTGCTTGCCCTGGATCGGTAGCATGGAATGTTGCTACTCTTTGGGTTTTGACCAGGTATTAGTGTCCTGGATTGGCTACCATGAGAATGGGCTACTGGGCATGATGGACCATTGGTCTGACCCAGTTAGGCTATTCTTATGTTATGTTCTCATCTGTAAGGGCCTTTGTTTTCACTTCTTATTTTAATGTATTTTTTTTCTGGGAACTTATCAGTGTTTTTTATAATGGGAACAAAAATGGAAGAGAATTAATGTGTGTGGGATGAAGGGGTAACTAATTTCTTCAGCTAAATAATTCAATCCACCTCAACCAGACATAGGAGAACTCACGCACCATTCACACACCCTCCAACCAAAAACGTCAAAAGAAAAAAACAGTTCGACAACCTCCTAGCCATTCGAGCTGCAACACTCGACCCCCAACTCTACAACCTATTGACCTCGACCACAAACTACAAAACCTTCAAAAAAGAAATAAAAACCCTTCTATTCAAAAAACACATAAAACCGAACTAACACAATCAGAACTGTCCCAAGCATCACCTGCAACTACTCCATATGTACTTCTGATGTCATGACAATTCAGACATAATTTATGTTATGTTATGTTTGGAATATAAGAAAATTTTCACTGCCTGCTTCTATTCTGACCATTTATTCTGTTTCATAGTCATTACAAAAAAATATTTTTTTTTCATGGGGGGGTCAAAAAATGATGGGCCCCGGGTGCCACATACCCTAGGTACGCCACTGCCCGACTGACTATCAGCTGGGATCCACATAAATATTTGTTCCCCCTTCAGGATGCCTGCTCCCTCTTCCTCTCCCCCACCCCTCGAAGTCAACGAAACCTCCTGGAACTGAATATCTCTGCTAACCGGTTAGGTAGACATTCTGCCCTAAATCAGTCCCTGGACTGGCCACAAACTGGGATATTCAAAGACACTGTCCAGTTAACTGCCACTGAATATCTTTAGTTAGGCCCAGACATGCAATTTAAAAGGCCAGGGGCCTGCCCTGGCCCTTTAAATAGCTTTGGATATTGACCTCCAGTATTACATTTAAATGCCAGGGTCAGCGTTTCAAGTCAAAGCAGGCTGTGTGTTTCAAATCTGGGTGGGGAGGAGGGGGCAGGGATTTCTTAAAAATGCGATGACTGAACTATATAAATTACATTAGCATAGCTTGTTTTATTGGGAACATTTCTCTGTTTCACATTACTTTACAAAATTAATAGAGCTACTGATGTGCTTACAATACACAGTTATAGTAACTAATTTTGTGATAATAAAGGATGTGATTAATACACAACATGAATTAAATTAGCATAACAAGTTTTAGTGGAAATACTTTCCTCATATATTACTTTAAGAAATTAACGTGGCTGGTGCTGTGCGTACCAGAGACATTTACATTTAACTTATTGCCCTGATAATAAATGATTTCAAAATAGAAAAAAAAAAAAGGCCCAAAGCAGAGCTCAGACAAACAGATAAATCAAAAAGCTGCACCATAAGGATTATTGTAAACCAAAATCTAAATGTTAAAACTGAAGTAAAAGAGCCTTCATGTATGGGTCAGAACACCATCAAATGTAATCGGTACAAATAAAGGGCCTAGGATTACCAGATGTCCGGATTTCTCCGGATATGCCCTTCTTTTCGAGGACATGTCCAGGGGCCCGGATGGCTTTTCAAAACCCGGCTCTTTGTACGGGCTTTGAAAAGCTTCCTTGAAATCGCGTCAGACAGGAGGGCATCCACACACGCGCGGATACCCTCGTGCTCGATGAGAGCAGGCAGGGTGAGGGGTATGGCTAGGGCGGGATTAGGGGCGGGACTGGGATGTAACGAGGTGGGGATGGGTAGAACTGGGCGGGCTTGGGGGGTGGGTCTAGGAGGTCTGGATTTTACTAAAGTAAAATCTGGTGACCCTAAAAGGGCCTCTTTTACAAAGCCACGGTAGCGAATCCCACATGGCAAATGTGGCACAGCCCATTCAGTTCCTATAGGCTGTGTAGCATTTGCTGCGCCAGAACTCGCTGCTTACGGCTTTGTAAAAAGGGGCACAAAAGTAGGAGTTCACAAGAATCTTCCTTCACCTCCAAAGAGCAAAAAATTAGCACTTCCCCCCAGATTCTATAAAGGTAGCCTCCATGTTTGACGTTAATTAGCACTAATTAGAAATTATGTGTGGAACTGCCTATGTGTTATTCTATAACATTGAGTATCTAAATTATCCCATGCTCATCTCAGAAGAGGGTGTGGTACTACTAATGAAGCCGCCTAGGAATAGGCGGTTGAGAAATGTTTTAAATAAAAAAAATGTTAGCATACCAGGCGGCTATGTGGGAGAAACAAGTTAGCACTTATATATTACTTTCTACTGAGGTTGAGATAGACACTAAGGGCTAGCGTTTTTAGTGTGCGCTACAATGCCGCGTGCGCTAACCCCATGCTACACGGAAAATACTAACGCCAGCTCTATGGAGACGTTAGACTCTAGCGCACCTTCGTAAAAGGAGCCCTAAGAGGCTCTTAGTAAAAAGTTTAAAAAGTGGCCTAAATGGGTACTTGGACGATCAAAAAGCCTGATCGTCCAAGTACCCATAACCAAAGCTGGTTTTAGGCGTATCTAAAACCAGATTAAGCTTTTCCCCTGCCTCTAAATGCATAGAGCAAAAAGAGGCATTTTTAGAGGAGGGGAAAGGGCGGGAGATGGGCCGACCTACACATAGGCATACAGCAAGTATAATCAAAACATTTGACAGGTTGCCTAGTCGGTACTTATATGTTTTGACTTAGACCAAGACCCCTGCAGATCCCCACCCCTGACACTCCCCTGGTACCTTAAGAAAGTTGGCTAGATGGACGGGTCTCAAGCCCGTCCGTCCGGCAGGCCCACCATCCTCAGAATGGTGGGCCTTAGGGCCTGATTGGTCCAGGTGCCTGAAGCCCCTCCTACAGGTGGGGCCTGAGGTGCCTGGGCCAACTGGAATAGGCCCAGTTGCCTTAAGCCCCTCCTGTGAGCGGGACCTTATGCACATGGGCTGGGTTGGGCAGGAAGGCTTGGGCTTGGGCTCCCTCCTGCCCTGATCATGTCGGCAGGGGTGGGGAGTTGCCGGGCAGAAGGGCCTGGGCTCCCTCCTGCCCGATCCGATCGGGGGTGAGGGTTGGATCGTGGCAGGAGAGATTGGCTATCTCTCCTGCCACGATTGTTGCTTGGGGGGTGGCTTCTGTAACCGGTGTTCTTTTTGGCAGACACTGGTTACAGAATCCAGCTTTTAGGCGAAGGACTGGCTCCTCCTTCACCTAAAAAAAAAATGGTAAAAATGGTAAAAAAAATAATTGTGAAAATAAATAAATAAATAAATAATATATAAAAAAAAAAAGGAAAATTCATACAGCTGGCCACTCTATTAGGGAATGGGGACTTATTGAAGCAGAGATGCGTTTTGGCATCCCGTTTAAAGTTCGATTGGATATGTTACACCCTGAGGCAGCAGACTGTGAAACTCTGGCCACCGTTGGTGTACCGATCAAACAGAAGATAAGTGGAAAGATTTTTTCTTCTATCTCAAAGCACAAATAATATAAACAGCACCGTATGAGACTTTTATTCGTTTATAATAAAATAGAGGTTTTTTGCCAGTGAGGTTAACGCCTAACCACCTTTAACCACCCTTTGTGGTGGTGGGAGGGCCTCAGTCTGAGGCTTTTTCCTCTGTTTCTTTAAACTGTATATTAAACCTGATCCACATCTTTTTGTGAAAGTGTTTATTAGACTTATTGGGTTTTCACAATATCCGAGTTTTTTTGGCCATACTAATTAGTGTAACATAAACAAGTCACGTGTCTCTTAGTTTCTAGGGAAACCATAAACACCTTATCCCAGGGTTCTATACTTTTTGCCAACTTATACAAAAATAGAGACCAGGGCTTTATGAAAATGTTTTATTATAGATATAAAAATATAATTCATAAGCCAGCAGTAAATAATAACTAATTACTGTTCACACAATGTCCAAATACATACATGAAACTCATTAAATAATATCACACAATACTTGCTGAATAATAAGTAAATAGAACTAATTCTTATACACTAAATAATTCCTTATAATAATAATTCCTGATTAGCAGCAGTCTATTACAGTTTATCACTCGGAGTAATTAACGACTCTTTTCCTGATTAATCAATCAGAGATCTACCTAGCCCAGCTGATAAGGAAAATATGATTCCTAGCTCACTTTTCTGCAGGTCAAGCCCCAGGGAGATAGAATCAGTCCTTTCTTGGCATGGCACGATGTAGAATTTCTTCCGGTCAGGATTTCTTCCATTATTTACTGAAGTGAGCTGTAAACGTCTGTCAGCAATAGTTCCTTAAGTAATATGAACACTAGGACTGGATAAAAGTCCTGTTCCTTCACTCCCTGGAAGAGAGCTAATCACAAGAGGCAACTTCTCAGGTCTTAATTATTATAGAAAGTGTGCTGAGAAACCTATGTTAAGATGCAAGCTCCCTTACACCTCAGCACAGACTAATAATTAATTAGACACCTTCTCCTTAGTTCTCATCAGATGACCTCTCAGAACCAATCCAGAAACAGAACTTGGATGAATAGCCTTTCTGTGTAACATCTCATACAGGCCTTGGGAAGAGGCGCCTTCTTAGATAAGAACAGCATAGAAGCAGATGACTCACACAGCTTCACATGAGCTGAACATGTAGGCATAGTCAGATGTCCTTGACTAGAGAAACACACAGTTCTGGTGAACATACCTAGAATATATCTGACAGGCTGCAAAGATGATTTCTTTTTTTTCTCTTCTTGCATGGTTCGTGCTGGAAAAATTTCTTACAGACAATGGTTCATTCTTTATGACGTCAGTGAGACTAACCTCCAGGTGTGAGGAAGGAATCACCCCTACAGTAGCTATTACTGCAAATTCACGCTAATGGAAATCATGTATGCTAACAGTAGGTGGTGTGCCAAACATGTTTCTAAACAGTAAAAATGGCACTGCTTGGTTTTTTGTTTTTTTTTGTTACATAGAGCAGTTTGGATCCCAGTTTGGTTACAGAAATTAGATAGTTCCAAGTCTAATAGGTGTTGGAACTGTCATCTCGAACCTGGGACATTAGATCATTTATTATTTTTTTGTCCCTTGATACTTAAATTTTGGAGATCCATTTGGGTTCAGGTAAACAAAGTAATGGAAAATCCAGTGGCACTAACATATGACACTGTGCTATTTGGCACTATGATGAGAGCTAAAAGCTTCTCTTTATTATGACAGGGGTTGCCATACAGCTTATTCGAAGGAATTGGAAAAACTGGGATAGATTGAACTATTCCTTTTGGTGGTAGTCTCTGCGTCATGTTTTTAAGATGGAACGCAATATGGCCAGACATCAGAGATATTATAAGAAGTTTCTGAAGGTTTGGGAGCCATTGACAACATTTTTCAAAGAGTGATTGCCCTTTGGTCATACACATCCAGGGTGGGTGAGTTGGAATGTATTTTTCAATTTCTCAATTTGAGTGTAGTTCTTAGATATAATTATGGGGGAGAAGGGATGATAATCTTTTTGTCATAGATTATAATTATAATTGTATTTAAGTGCTTTTATAGAATGATATGATTGTATTTTATTTTGCACTTACTTATGGCTTTAAAATGAATTAAAAAAATTTTTAAAAATGGAACTGCTAATGAGGATCGATGAAGAGTGACACCTCGAGCGAATTATGCTATTCACGAGACCATCTGAGGATCCCAATAGTAACAAATGCAAATTGTTAAGAAGTAGCGGCAAGCCTGGTTCTTACTGAGTAGTGCCAGTATGAGATATGTGTTAGTGCTAATTTTCTATATAGTTACAGCATAGAAAAGTTCTTTGCCAGATCTTAAGAGTATTTACAGCCTCCTGGTTAATGTGCTAACTGCAGTCCATGTCCAATTCCAGTTGTAAGCTGCCCATTTCCATCTCCATAACAGCCTTTGTAGGTAAATTAATGTCTATTGTCATGTCAACATGGTAACGGTTACCACCCAGGGCAAGCTAACTGCTTAGCATATTTCAGAAAAAACCCCAAACCAATAACCTTAAGTAAATTAGAAGATAATTGCCACATTTCTTGAATGTACAATATCTAGTTTCAATTACAAAAGCAAAAGGACAAGTTTTCATGAGTTTTCACCACAAGCTTTATATAACCTGTCATCTGATTTACAGCTTTCAAATGTAGCACAGTACCGAAGCGTCTCGTCTTCATTTTCAATGAAAAACAACTGAATTAGAAGGTTCCTTTTACTAAGGTGCATTAGCGTTTAACGTGTGTGGTATTGTAGCGCACGTTAAAACCGCTAGCGTACCTTAGTAAAAGGAGCTCTAAGTTTACAATGCAATGCAATATAAATTCTAATTTCACGAAAAAATCATTACCTCTGTCTCAGTTCCGTACAGGTGACAGCTTAGGTTACCCATCTCACTTAAATATGTAATTCTTGCTACATTTAATTCTCTGTAATCCAAACATTGAAAGCTGTGAGTCGCTTATGTAATAATGAACAAAGGAAACAGATATCTTCCAACAGTTTAATAAAAGTGGCAGGAAAAGCTGTCAAATTGCATCCAACCCTTGCATAGTTTGACACATGACCTCAATTAAGTACTGGGCCTATTTCAAAAGACCTGATTTCATGGATACTCTGCTTGACAACAACAACAAAAAGTTTTAAATGACTGTTTTTACATTATGTTTATCCTAATTAAGCTCAGCAATAACTATGACCACGGATAATTTTCCATGTTATTAGTATCCGTATCTCTAGACGGTTTATTTCTAAAAGAAGAAAAAAAACCAAGACATTCAGCCGTGGAGTCAAAAGGCTAAGTGCAAAACAACCTAATTGACTGTGAAAGCCTAATTGACTGGCCTTTCACTTATAAATTACGCCACTCTATACACGATGGCCACCAATAATGGCATGAAATGTAACTATTTGATGAAAGGAGTCAAGATTTAGGATGCAACATGCTAACGCAAGCTGAAATCGAGTTCATGCTAAAGTTTCTGACTGCTAAGATCGTAAATGGAAAGCTAACCCCCCTCTTTTACTAAGGGCTCCTTTTACTAAGGTGCGCTAAGCATTTTAGCACGCGCTAATCACGCGCTAAATGCTAATGTGTGCATGTTAGTCCATGGATGCGTTAGCATTTAGCACGCACGTTGATTTAGTGCGCGCTAAAACACTTAGCGCACCTTAGTAAAACAGGGGGTAAGGTGCACTAACTGATTAGCATGCGCTAAACGCTAATGTGTCCATAGACTAACATGCTCATGCTAGCGTTTAGCATGCGCTAAATCGATTAGCACGCGCTAATCGGTTAGCACACCTTAGTAAAAGAGGGGGTAAGTGTTAGAAGCACACATTTTGCTAAGGATTACATATATTAGAGAAACAACTACTTTCCTTTGTTTTTTATTTACCAAGGGGTCCTTTTACTAAGGCATGCTAACCAATTTAGTGTGCGTTAATCTTTAAGGTGCACTAAATTGGTTAGTGCACCTTAGTAAAAGGACCCCCAAGTTTCAAATATTTATCAAGCATTTTAGAACTTGTGCAGTAAAAATAGGTCGGATCATATTTCTTACAAAAGTAGTCCTGAAACCACAAAAAAAAGAAGAAACATTTTTAACTGACCCTTCTCAAGTCCACAAAATTTGGATCCAAAATTACAACACGCGGTTTAAAGCATTTCTTTAACTATTTTAAGGGAAAAAAAAGAAAACAACGACTTTCCTAAGGGGTCCTTTTACTAAGGTGTGGGGAAAAGCGGCCTTAGCGTGCCCTAAGGTAGGTTCTTCCAGAGCCCTAAGGTAATTTGTTTCCGCAACTGAAAAATGGTCGATTTCTAATTTCTGGCATTATTTTATTCATTTATTTTAAAACTAGTATTTTAGCCCGTTACATTAATGGGTGCTAGAATATATGTCTGTGTGTCTTTATTTCTGTCTCTCTCTCCCTTCCACAGTCTGTCTCTCTCCCTGGCCCCCTTTGTCTGTCTGTCTTTCTGTGTCTCTCCCTGCCCCTGTGTCTTTCTTCTTTTCATTCTATCTGTCTCTCTCCCTGCCTCCTATGCAGCAGTATTTCTCTCCCACCACTTCCCTGTGCAGCAGCCACAACAGGATTCCCTCCCCCTCCATTTCCCTCCCCCCACACCACCTCCCTGTGCAGCAGCAGCATGTCTCCTACCCCTCCCTTCCCGCGGGCTGGCCGGCTCCCGTAGTCCCTTACCGCCCCCCCCCCCCCCTTCCCGAGGTCCCGACTAACCTTCTGATTCCAGCAGCGTCTGCAGCACTCTGTGTAGAGTGCTGCAGACGCTGCTTGAATCGGAAGGTTTCAGGACCAGCAGCCCTTGCCAGACCCGAAGCGAGCTCTGGAGAGGAAGAGAAGCCTGGGAGGCAGCAATTAAAGTCCGTTCTGGCCCCCGCTGACATCGCCCTGGCTAGTTAACATCCTTCAGACTGCAAGAGCCGCCGTGTCCGACAGGCTCTGCACCGCCGCGCGAATGCGCACTCCTACCTGCGGGTCCCTACAGCTCACGGAAAACGGGAGCACGCAGGTGTGAGTGCGCATGCGCACTTAGGGCTTTATTATATTAGATTTTCTATCCCGCTTGTATCCTAAAGCGGGTAACAAATGATACATACATAAAAGATAACAAACACTACAAAATTTATCAAAACATCAGTGTAAAATCATATCATAAAATCCATCATCTAATCTACATATCACATGGGAATTCTCTATCATCTATTAAAGTAATCAGGTTAAGAAAGCTCTCACAAATAACGATTTTTTGAAGGATTTAAAATCTGCACATAGGGGTCCTTTTACTAAGGCGCGCTAGCCGTTTCAGCACACGTTAAATGTTAATGCATCCATAGGATATAATAGATGCATTAGTGTTTAGTGTGCGCTAAAACGGCTAGCGAACCTTAGTAAAAGGACCCCATAGTCTTAATGTACCTTTCATTGCGTTCCCAAGTCTTGGGCTATAGATACAGCAGCCATACTGGCTTTTTTTTTTTTTAATGTACATCCTGGTTTCTGCACTAATGTCGTCAGTGTTTGGCCATAAAAAAATACTAGCGTGCATGTCCTTACCGGTATGGGCTCATGCGCTAATCATGTGCTAATCAGTGCATTGGCACTAAGGCCCTGTTTTACTAAGGTGCGCTAACCGATTAGTGCACGCTAAATGATAACGCGTGTATGTTAGTCTATGGACGCATTAGTGTTTATCACGTGCTAATTTGATTAGCGCGCGCTAATCGGTTAGCACACCTTAGTCAAACAGGAGGTAACTGGTTGGCATAGAAATGCCCTCTCTCCACTCCAGACATGTCCCCTCTGGAAAAAAAATAAAATTATTTTTTAGCTTATGGCATATGCGCAGAGAGCAAAATTAATGAAGGACATCTCAGCACGCCCTACAGTAAGAACTCTTAAGCACATGATGCACCGAGGAACAGGAGGGACCGAGCAACCCTCCTGCTTCCAACTTTTAGAGGTACAGGGAGGGGGATGGGGCATCCGTGTCCATTGCCAGGAGGGAGTGGGTATCCTTCCTAACATTTATTTTTTTGGGGGGAGGGAAGGAATGAGTTGGCATGATGGCAAGAGGGAGTCAGCATCCCTCCTGCTATATTTTTGATTGCAGTTGGAGGCGCGCCGATGGTAGGAGGGAGTGGGCATCCCTCCTGCTATTTTTTTTTTAGCGTTGTGGGGGAGCGTCGATAGCAGGAGGGTGTCGGCATACTGCCTGCCATATTTTTGATTGCAGTGGAGTTCCGAAGTTAGGAGGGAGTGGACATCCCTCCTGCCATTTTGGGGGGGTTCAGGGAAGATGGAAGGGAGGAGGCACTTTTTCAGGGGGGGGGAGGCTTTTTTTCTTTTTAATTTTATTGGCTTGATATTTTGCGTGTGTAATACACACAAAATATCAGTGCCATTTTTAAAAAAATGAAAAAGAAACAGGCAGACCTAGTCTGCAGCAGTCGGGTTTTAGGATAGTAAAACCCGATTCAAAATAGCCAAGCAATTGTTAGTGAATCAATCGCTTGGCTATTTTGCATGGGGTTTTACTAATTTGCATGGGTGGATCGGATTGGAGAGGGGATTCATCGGACAGCAGTTTAGTGAATCGGGTCGGGGAACACGAACGATTGCAAAACCAGTAAAACTGGTTTTGCGACCATCGGTACAGGATCGGTAAGTTTATTGAATCTAGGCCTTAAATCATGCTCAGTGGGCCAGACGCCAATATAATATGGAAATTAACTGGGCAGTAGTGGCTATTTTTGAAGTGGACCACAGAAGGGCATCCTAATGGTAGAGCCAGGGAGGAGGTGGCGGCTCTAGGGGTGTGGACAATATGTAGTTCCAGTGCCCAAATAGCTAAGTGACCACATAGGCCTGCATACAATGAAAACCTAAATTTGGCTGCTTATCTTTGCGGGTGTCAGCATTGAATATTGGCCAGCATCCTTATAGTTTTCAGTTAAGCCGAAGCAAATCATTCCCTAACTGGGCGAGCCTGGGGGCATGGCCATGGGTTCAGATTTTCCTTTGGGAAAAATTGGTAACCCTAATTGTAAAGGTCATACCTCCAGTTACCCGAGAACATAATTTATTGCACCATATGTTGTTCTGGAAGAATATTTTCCATTCTGTTTTATTTATTTTTTAATTTTTTTTTATTAACATCTCAAGATACCAACTATGGCCCTCTTTTACTAAGGTGCGCTAACCAATTAGCGCGCGCTAATCGCTAACGCGTGCATGCTAGTCAGTGGACGCGTTAGCATTTAGCATGCGCTAAGTTGATTAGCACGTGCTAATCAGTTAACGCACCTTAAGGCTCCTTTTACAAAGGTGCGCTAGCGTTTTTAGCGCACACACTGGATTAGCACGCGCTATAGCGCACACTAGCCGAAAAACTATCGCCTGCTCAAGAGGAGGCGGTAGCGGCTAGCGCACGCTATTCCGCACGTTGAGGCCCTAATGCACCTTCGTAAAAGGAGCCCGTAGTAAAAGAGGGGGTATGTTTCAAGGCTCGGTGTGCTGAATACTGTGCATTTTGACAATCGGAACAACTCAATGTCTATTTTCGGCCAAAGACTGAATTCAGTTGAAGTGTTTGGAAAGCATAATCCTTCCACACAGCGACTTCGCGTTTGGTTCTGTTTTCCTGGATGGAGTGTGCTGCTCTGTTATGTTTAAGGGACCCAGAAGACACTGGCTTTATGAGCTTTTAGGTAAACAACCATATGGCTCTTCTCTCTGTTCCGTCTATTCAGTGATAAGTCACTTAGCAATAAAATGCAAATTCAAAATTGGCAGGGTTCCTGTGATAACACTTTGAGGGATCAATTTTATTGGCAATTTTGATATTTTTAATATTTGAATTGTGCACTTTCAGATGTCATTAGCTCTTTCGGAATCTGAACGCAATGCTAATGAATTCACTGCAAAATGAGGTGAGATTTCCTGCAGCTGTGCGCAAAGACAAAAAAAAAAGCACATGAGAAGGCCACAAATTTGTCAACCTTCCATCCTGACGGATGGTAAACCACTACAGGATGTCAAATTTTCTAGAGTACAATTTAAGATTGTATTCTGCTGAATATTTTCTTTTAAATCCCCCCCCCCCCCCCCGCCTGTATGAAGCCGTGTTAGGCTTTTTTACCACCGCGTCTGGAGATAAAAGCTCCGACGCTCATAGATTTCCTAGGAACGGCAGAGCTAATACTGCCACAGCCGGCAATAAAAAGGCTTCAGAAAAGGGGGGCCTTAATTTGCAGCTTTGAAAATGGTGGACTTCGGTGAGCTTACGTTTGTTTTGGAAGGGGAAAGTTAACGGGTACATTTCTAACAGATTTATGGATAAAGGCCCTCTCTTTACAAATCGCTTTAGTGTGGGCCAGCGTGGTAAATGCCCCAAAGCCCATAGGGATTTTAAAGGCTTTGGAGCTCTTGCTGCGCGGAACGCACTAGTGCCGTTTCGTAAAAGGGGGGCTAAAGAGATATTGATGTATTAAAAAGAGGTATGAGCAACAAAAATTTACAGAATGAAATATCAAGAATCAAACTTGACTTCTGTGCCTTGACTGCAACCTGCACTTTCCAATCATATCTCTCAGGTGGTATCTTCTTCATTTTACGACCTGTGACATCTCCGAAAAATAAGGAACTACTTTTCAGAGTCTGACTTCACCCAACTACTCTATGCCTTAGTACGCTCCCGCGTGGATTACTGCAATGTGCTATTCGATGGTCTCATGGCGAAGAATGTACGACATCTCCAGCATGTTCAAAAGGCAGCGAGCAGGCTGCTAAAAAAAAACCTCGACTCCCTGGCTGCCCATAGCCAAACGTTGCGTCTTCAAGGGCCTGATGCTAGCGTTCAAATCCTTGCCCGACATGGTGCCAGGCTACGTGATGGCTAAGCTTCTTCCGTACGTGCTGAACTGGTCCCTCTGCTCCCAGGATGAAATATGCCTCAAAACGCCCCCTGGTCGCGCCCTTCAACTGCAAACCGCCAAACGACGGTTCTACTCCCGCTTCATGCCGAGCCACTGGAATCGATTGCCCCCACAGATCAGATACTTTGGAGGAATCCTCAGCTTTAGAAAAGCAATGAAAACACACCTTTTCACCGAACCCCCCCACCCCCACCCTTGACGAATGGATTACAAAGAAATGTATATTGGTGCAAGAACCAGTATTTGTCATGTAAGGAGAACTTCTATTGTAAAATCTTGCACTTTAACTATGGGAAATCTAACATGTAAACTGTCTGTGTGTGTCAAATTAGGATAAAACCTTGCTTTGTAAGGATAACTATGGCAAATTGTAACCGGTAAACTGTATACAGTGGTACCTTGGATTACGAGCATAATCCGTTCCAGGAGCATGCTCGTAATCCAAAGTGTTCGTTTATCAAAGCGACTTTCCTCATAAGAAATAATGGAAACTCGCTTTGATAGGTTCCCCCCCCCCCCCCCACGAGAACCGGCATTGCTCCCCCCGAAGGCCCCCCTGCGATCCGGCACCCCCCCCATCGCGATCCGGCACCCCTGACGCGATTGGGCACCCCCCCCAATGTGATCCTGCAACCCCCAACGCGATTGAGCACCCCCTCCCCCCCCCCCGCCGCTTCTTACCATCATCTGGGCCTTGGCACCGGCACCGGCATGTCCTGTGCGTTGGTGCACGTGCCCGAAGATTGGCCTCCTCTTCTTGCTGGGCCTTGAGCATCTGCGCATGCTCAAGGCCTGCGAGTTCACGCTCTCTCGGAGATCTCGGAGAGAACGTGAACTCGCAGGCCTTGAGCATGCAGATTGGCATGTCTGTGTGGCCAGTCCATTAAGACGCTGGTCCCTCCCACATAGGGGAGTGTGTGGCGCAGTGGTTAAAGGTACAGCCTCAGCACCCCAAGGCTGTGGGTTCAAACCCACACTTCTCCTTTTGACCTAGGGTAAGTCACTTACCCCCTCTTTTACTAAGGCGAGCTAGATGATTTAACGCACACTAACTGATTTAGCACGTGCTAATTGATTTAGTGCACGCTAACGATTAGCATGCGCTAAATGCTAACGTGCTCATTATAGTATATGGACGCATTAGCATTTAGCGCACGCTAAATCGATTAGCGCGCCTTAATAAAAGGACCTCTTAATCCGCCCATTGTTCCAGGTACATTAGATAGATTGTGAGCCCGTCAGGACAGACAGGGAAAAATGCTTAAGTACCTGAATAAATTAATGTAAACCATTCTGAGCTTCCTGCGGAGAACAGTATAAAAAAATTGAACAAATAAATAAAATCCAAATGGGCTTGATTTGGACATTTTGAACTTGGATATTTTTCTATTTGAAAATGACCCAAAATGTTAGACATCCTAAGGGCCAAGATGTCTAAATAGGTCATTAAAAAAAAAAAAATTGTTCATCTGGCGGTTTCCAAAATGGTCGTTTCCCCGCCCCGACTTTTGGACATTATGTGGGAGATATCCAAAGTCAGACTTAGATGCATTATTGAAAATGCCCCTCCATTAATAGTATATTTCAGAAACTGTTAAAGTCCTATCTTTTCCAAAAATTTATAGGGCTCCTTTTACAAACGTGCGCTAGCAGTTTTAGCGCGCGCTAGCTGTTATCGCCTCCTTTTAGGCAGGCGGTAATTTTTTGGCTAGCGCGCGCTAATCTTATGCGTGCTCTAAAAATGCTAGCGCACCTTAGTGAAAGGAGCCCATAGTAAACAATGTTTACAAATTGAAAAGTAAAAAGTTTGCAGGGTGACAACCTGCTTCTTTTGATATATAAGCCACGCTGAACTAGCAATGGCTAGCACGGGTTAAAAATAATCAAAGCCATGTAATGTACTGCTTCTTTTGAAATATACTGTCTTGCATTTTATCCCTGGTATGATCCTAATCAATATTTTAGACATTTAGGAATATATTTTCAAGGCCTTAGTAAGAAAATATATAAGTGAAACTGGAGATTAAAAAGTGAAAATATGACAGTGGATAAAGACCATATATTCTAGGGAACTCAAAGACCCTCCTTGAGGGCCACAATCCAGTTGGGCTTTCAGGATTTCCCCAATGAATATGCATGAGATCTATATGCATGCACTGCTTTCAATGCATATTCATTGGGGAAATCCTGAAAACCCAACTGGATTGTGGCCCTCAAGGAGGGACTTTGAGATCCCTGATATATTCTATCCAGTCTCCCCCCCCCAAAAAAAAAACAGGGAACAACAACCCCAAGAAAAATCAAGCAAAAAAGCAAGTGGAAAGTGGGATAGAGCTCGTCAACCTTGGAACCAACAAATTTTATTTATATAAACTCAAATTAAAATATATGAATAAGTACATGGATATAAAGTCCTATATCATAAGGGACCCATAACTACATAGATGTAATGTCCTTAGTTATAGATGATCCAACATGCAATTACAGGAGTATCCCCCCGTTATCTAAAGGAAAAGCTTAGTTCATCTGAGTATATATCACACCTAGGACTCCCTTTCTAAGGTGCGCTAGCGTTTTTAGCGCATGCACATAATTACCGCGCGCTACATCACACGGTACACTTTTAGAATAACGCCAGCTCAATGCTGGCGTTAAGGTCTAGCGCGCGTGGTGATTTAGCGTGCGCTATTCCGCACGTTAAGGCCATAAAGCACCTTAGTAAAAGGAGCCCCTAGTGTTTCATACAACACTGGATAATAAATCTAATGCATTGTTCTCTTGGTTTTGAAAACAACGAAGACTCGTTCATAAAATAATAATCCTTTTAAAATGCTTTGGTTTGCTGGGAAATACCTTTGATAAATAGGATCTAATAAGTTCCATAATGTTGTTTAGAAATTGAATTGAGATCAAGTTACACCATTAGCAAGTAAGAATCAAACAGGTTATCGAATGCATTTGTTTGGCTCAGCAGAAATGCATTACGCTTTGCAAAGGAATGCCATTAAGGAAAGATGTTTCCTATTCTCATCAGCTACCTTCAGCAGCAAATGAAATATTGAAAAGGCATTTTAAAAAGGTCCAAACAATCATTACCTGTTTCGACCCTAAACTCTATTCATTATTCTTTGTTAAGAAAGCGATGAACGTCTACCAGAAGAAGTAAACAAGACTGCACCTGCTGTATGAAGTAAACGAATGGGAATGCTGCAAAAAAAAAAAAAAAGAAAATGCTCTGTAGTGAAAAATGCGCCCCAATGCCCAGAGCAGAATTTGGGGCTCCTTTTACTAAGGTGCGCTAGCGTTTCTTTAGCGCGCGCAAACCCTGCGCTACATTGAAAATACTAACGCAAGCTCTATGGAGGCTTTAGCATCTAGCGCGCATGGCATTGTAGTGCGTGCTAAAACTGCTAACGCACCTTATTAAAAGGAGCCTTTAGTTGAATAGTTTAAAAAATTCCTCTGAGCAAGCTGGAAAATGTTAGGCTATTCTCCGGCAACAGCTAACACACCTTTATTAAACTGAAGAATGACTTGAATGCCACTCACGTGTTTCATTTCTTATTTAGGCCCTCTTTTACAAAGGTGCGCTAAGCGTATTAGCGTGTGCTAAATCAACGCGTGAGCTAACCGCTAACGCATCCAGAGGATAATATGCACGCATTAGCGTTTAGCGCATGGTTAACGCATGCTAATATTTATCGCGTGTTAGAAAGCATAGCGAACCTTAGTAAAAGAGGGGGTTAGTTGTCCAAGGATCATAGTCAAACATTTATTTTTGGCCACTCTGTAGTTTAGAATTGGTAGATGCAGAGGGGCCTTTTCAATATGGTGTCTAAATCCGAGTTTAGATGTTTTTGGAAGGGAGGCCATAAAATCAGGTAGAGAAAATGGCCATTTCTAGATGTGTTTGCCCTTAGTGCATCTATCTTTTTGACCATTTTCAGAGGAAAAAAAAATTGTCCAAGTAAAAAATCCACAGATGTAGGAGGGGCCAGCATTTGTAGTAGACTGACCGCATGGATCTCTCAGCAGAGCAGTGGTGCATCTTAGCGGGCACTGTCACATAAAAGGTCCCAGGTATACATCTCACCAAAATCCCCTTATGGTGTATGGTTAGGGTTAAAAGAGAGGATGGATTGAGTCATCCGGGTTTTACTTCCATTGCTTTCAATGGAAGTAAAACCCAGATGTTTCTATCTATCCTCATTGCTTCCATTAGAAGTAAAACCCGGATGTCTAAATCTGTCCTCCTTTTTCTGGAGCCATATGGTAACCCTATGTATGATGAGCCCACCAAAACTCACCCGAAACCTACTGGGCCCAACTGTACACCACACCAGTAGCCCTTATGCCTGCAGGTGTCACCTCTCTGTCAGAATTTCCCTGCGCCAGTTCAGTAGGCTCAGCCGGGACAGAGCTTACAGGAATGGGGCAGGGACAGGAAAAGACCTCACCTGGACTGAAAAATGAGTTCCCTTGGGGACGGGGTAAAAATTTGTCCTCAAGTCATTCTCTGCTGCAGAGCTTGCCTGTTCCTATTGAAAATAAGATAGTGCAACAGCACCTCCTCCTGGCAGGTGTGAAGGTGGAGGACTCCCGCTCAGCTTAGAGGGGCAAGAGACATGCAAAAGTCTGTAATTCATAGCCACTTTTGAGCTTAAAGAGATAAAGGAAATATTGATACGGAGTACAATGTTTGATCCATTGTCTTTTTTTTTTTTTTTTTTTTTTTGCTTATCTGTTTTAATGCTTTAATATATTTATCTATTTCCTTGTCTTTAGGGTGCTACAGCAGAATGTGTTCACGGATGGTGTAAGAATCCAGTATGATTAAGGCTGAACATCTGTTCACTAGAGATTGAACGAAAGGGGCATGAGCCGGGAGAGGGAGTGAAAGATCCTGATTGGAGAAAAGAAAGTGTTAAATATCTCAATGTAATTTTACTTTCCTTTGCTCCCTTTCCTCATGGTTCAATGCTAGTCTTTATTAGTTCGTAAACAACCATGACATTTTTTATCCTGAACTAACGCCAGGTCAATGCTGGTGTTAGCGTCTAGCGCAAGCGGCATTATAGTGTGCGCTATTCCGCGCGGTAATGCTCTAACGCAGCTTAGTAAAAGGAGCCCATTGTTTTAAATAATTTCTGTCTTAAGCAAAGGATATATGTGTGTTTTAAATTTAAAAAAAACCCCTTAAACCCTCCCCCATCCTATCCCTACCCCCTCATACAGAGAGTGCAGCATCATGCCACTCATCACATAAACATAAATAATAACAAAAAAATAAAGCTGAAAATTTCATTTGGAAATTCCAAGCAGTGGCTCAGAAAATATTTTTTTTAAACCCTAGGACGTTACCTTTTTTTTTTTTTTTTTTTGCCTCACCGTGTTTATGGTGAAAATAGATTGAAACTGTTTTATTGATGCAAACATCATCAAATAAAACAAATACAACATCAAGGCATTGATTACAACAATAATGCATCAAATATAATAAAATAATATACATAATAAAATAAACATATTCCACTTTCAATAAACCCCCACTTTATCTATATGTGACTATGTGTTTGAACCTTTCAATAACCTCTACCACCCCTCTCCACCCCCTCCCCGCCCCACCCAATGGTACTCTCTACCCTACCTTATCAAAACATACCAGTATTATTTTCATTCAATTAAATAAAAGCCCAATTAAGAGACCCAACTTAAAACCGCACTACGGCCCTTAGGATGTAAGTCTTGCAAATATGAATCCTAGGTTTGTAGAAACAACATCTTTCGCTTTCTAGTAAATCCAGCATCTCTAGCTTCCCAAATGGCCAACTGATGTAATTGGTTCCGCCAATGCCAAAACCTCGGAGGGTCAGGGATCGTCCAATATTGAAGTATACATTTTCTAGCCAGTAGACTCATTTTCCTACACAGCGCTTTATGTCCCTTAGGCAAATGGCCAAAACAGAACGACGTAGAGTTCCTACTCGTAAAACAGTAATAACTACATTATAAGATGGAACGTCTACCTATTCTCAAAAGGAATCTCATTAACTTTGATACTGGGAAAAGCAGTATGATTTTCAGTGCAGAGTTAGGAAACTAATAACTCAACAGTATATGAAGAGATTTTGTAGTGCATCAGCTTCGAGACCTCGCAGGCCTCTTCTTTGATTGAAGAGTCTTATGAGGTCTTGAAAGCTCATATACTACATTTTGAGGTATTTCTATCTAAAAAGACTCCAGCAGGATCAATATAGATATCATAAATAGAGAAACTAAAACTACAGCACATAAAAAGAAACTAGAGTTGTTCCAGTCAGACATTCTTTTTGGGACACAAGTTGACATAATAGAAAAAAAAAAAATGAGATATGTGAATTTCTATTGCTTTGCATCTAATATAATAAAACGGTAAGCCGCGCATGCGCACTTCCTATGCATGCGTCCGTTTTCCGTGAGCTGTAGCACACATAGGAAGTGCGCATGCGCAGCTTACGGTCCGGCCGCAAGTGACATGCGCGCCCTTCCCTGCTCTCCACCGCTGCCGGCCGCTAGCACCCCCTGCCTCCAGCGGCATAGGCAGCACTATAAACATGCTGCTTTGCGCCCTTCTCTGCCGATTTCCTCTGCCGTGTCTCTGATGACATCATCGGAGACAGACGCGGCAGAGGAAATCGCCAGTAGAAGGCCGCGAAGCAGCGTGTTTAAAGTGCTGCCTGCGCGGCTGGAGCCCCGAGGTTTGTCGGCGGTGGGAGGGTCAGGAGCAGGCCGGATCGACAACAGCAGTAGAAGAAGGGGGAGGGGCCGAACGGAGCAGGGAAGATAAGGTAAGAGAAGGGAAAGGGGGAGCAGGGAAGAGGTACTATTGGACTGGGGGAGCAAGGAAGAGGGACAGGGGGAGCAAGGAAGAGGAACGGGGAGCAGGGAAGAGGTGCTATTGGACCGGGGGATCAAGGAAGAGGGGAAGGGGGAGCAGGGAAGAGGTGCTATTGGACCGGGGGAGCAAGGAAGAGGGACGGGGAGCAAGGGAAGAGGTGCTATTGGACTGGGGGAGCAAGGAAGAGGGACAGGGGAGCAGGGAAGAGGTGCTACTGGACCGGGAGAGCAAGGAAGAGGGACAGGGAGCAGGGAAGAGGTGCTATTGGACCGGGGGAGCAAGGAAGAGGGACAGGGGGAGCAGGAAAGAGGTGCTACTGGGCTGGGGGGGGGGTAAAATTGGTTTGGAGCTGGTGCTGAGGGAAGGAGGCTTTACTAGCACCCGTTAATGTAACGGGCTTAAACACTAGTATGATTATAAAAGTTCTTACAATAAGAAGGCCTTTTTCACTACAAATATTTCTGCAAATCTATATAAAAATGTTGTTAGCATGCCTAGTAGACTTGCAAGCGTTCATTTTTCTGAAGCTAGAAGCATCATTGCATTCAGGCATGAAAATAAAATAATTAGGGCAACATTGAATGACGAAGTAGAAAATACTAGCATATGTAGAGCATTTGATATCATTATGTAAAAAAAAAAAAAAAGTTTGGGTTCCAGAAACAGTGGCTTTAACAAGTGACATCGATAGTTTTAGCTGCATACCAACAACCGGAGAAATTGAAGCTCGGGAGGAGGGGGGAGGGGGGAAGTTGAAGAAGAAATAAAAATTGTTAAATTGTGGCATCTTTACTGCATGACTTAGTGACTACGTTGTAAATACTCGGTGGTGACAATTGTTCAATTTTCTATCTAGCACTCACTATGGGACTGATTCTGTAATTGGGTGCCTAAAAAGATGGGCGTCTAAAATTGGGCACCTATTTCAGGTCAATCACACTTAGGCACCCATTACAGAAATGTAGGCCAGGGTTTTAAAAGCCTACATTATAGGTACCTATGCACTTTAGAGAATCGCGCCTAATGGGACCTGTATCCCTGCCCCTAAACATGCATACTTTGGAGTAGAGAATGACAAGGGAACAAATTTTTCCCTGTCCCCAAGGGAACTCATTTTCCCATCTGCCGAGTTTTTTTTCCTGTCCCTGCCCCATTCCTGCAAGCTCTGTCCTCATCTGCGCAAGCCTCAAACACTTTATAATCCTAAATAGCAACATTCCAGAGCTCAGATTGTGATATCATAATGCCTCATTCCACCAGTGCCTAAGCTCTGTCCTCATCTGCACAAGCCTCAAACACTTTAAAATCCTAAGTAGCAACATTCTAGAGCTCAGATTGTGATGTCATAATGCCTCATTCCACCAATGCCTAAGCTCCGTCCTCATCTGCACAAGCCTCAAACACTTTAAAATCCTAAGTAGCAACATTCTAGAGCTCAGATTGTGATGTCATAATGCCTCATTCCACCAATGCCTAAGCTCCATCCTCATCTGCACAAGCCTCAAACATTTTAAAATCATAAGTCCGGTTAAGGCAGAGCTTATAGGAATGGAGCAGAGCCAGGGTCAGCGACAAACCTCACAGGGATGGGAAGAGAAAATTGAGTTCCTGCAGGGACGGGGACAAATTTGTCCCCATGTCATTCTCTACTTTGGAGTTAAGCGCTGTTAGGCACCATAAGATAGACACCTATCTTATATAGAATCGCACCTAAGAAGATAGGTGCCTATCACCCAATTATTTTTTTTTTCAATTATGAGCTTATTAAAGCTCATAATTGAAGCCAATATACTACCCCCCCCCCCCCTTTATGAAGCTGCGTTAGGCTTTCTTATTGCTGGACATGGTGGTATTAGTTCCAACATTCAGAGGAATTCTATGAGCATCGGAGCTAATATCAGCATGGTCAGTGATAACAAAAAGCCTAATGCAGTTTCATAAAGGGGGCAGGGGTAAGTTAGTTGCCTAACTTAGGTGCCTATTTATTTAGGTGTCTATTTGCAATATCTTTAGGTACCTTTTATAGAATTTCCCTCTATATAGCTTTGATTATTCTTTAGGGGGCAATAATTAAACTAGAACATGCCAGTAAACTCGCACCAAAGTGAAAAGTTTTATAGGCAAATGTGAAGGGGAGCCTCAGAGATCTTGAAATTAGGCTAAAAATACCAAAATTCCAGATCGATAAGAATCTCAATCATTGGTTCCACCTCCATGGGATAAGCAAATAATTTAAATTTTTAAAAACTTTTTGTAAACGTTTTTTTCAACTTAAATATATAAGAAAAAGATAGTGCTGTAATTTTCAAAAGCACTTATCTTGATATATGTAGTCGTCAGCACTGCACTATGCTGTGAAACCCAATGGGGCCACTGTTTCACCCGAGTCGGCTTCGTCAGGGGATAGAATCTTTGCAGTACGGAATGGCTCAAAAGTATTGAATTCCTATTTTTGTATTTGATTTACTGATATTGCAATAATTAAACTACCTACATTGGTATAAATATTGCAACTTCATTTATTTGGGTACCTAATATTGCTTTCATTATTCCATAGATACAAAGGACAAGCTTTCCTGTTTTTACGTGAGCAAATGTTTACAAGGAAGTAGCACAGATTGATTTGAAAATGCAACCTACTTCATAGTTTGTTAAATATTTGCTATACCGCCAATACAAAACTCATTGGTCAAAGCGGTATACAATAATTAAAATAGGAATAAGAAATGAACGCTTGGTTTTACTAAATGGCAGTAGAGGTTTCTACCACAGACTAGCGAGGCAAATTCTACGCCACTCATAGAATTCCTATGAGCATCGGAGCATTTACCTCACTGGCCCATGGTAGAAACCTCTACCACCGTTTACTACTACTATTGTTTATTTCTATAGCGCTACCAGACGCACGCAGCACTGCACAGAGTCACAAAGAAGAAGAAAATAGTCCCTGCTCGAAAGAGCTTACAATTTAAACAGCCAAAACAAACAAACAGGATGTCATGGATACAGTTAAGGGGAACGGTTAATCAGCTGGCTGGGTTGGAGGGCTGAGGGGAGTACAGGACAATCAAACCATTGTGACATCATTAATGAGGTTGACTCTTATTGGTGGAATGAGGCATTGTGACATCACAAGCTCAGCTCTGCTTCCCAAAGACTGAAACTCTTCACACTACTACTACTACTATGAATTATTTCTATAGCGCTACTAGACGCACGCAGCGCTGTGCAGAGTCACAAAGAAGACAGTCCCTGCTCGAAAGAGCTTACAATCTAAACAGACAAGACAGACAAACAGGATGTCATGGATACAGTTAAGGGGAACGGTTAATCAGCTGGCTGGGTTGGAGGGCTGAGGGGAGTACAGGACAATCAAACCATTGTGACATCATTAATGAGGTTGACTCTTATTGGTGGAATGAGGCATTGTGACATCACAAGCTCAGCTCTGCTTCCCAAAGACTGAAACTCTTCACACAATACTACTACTATGAATTATTTCTATAGCGCTACCAGACGCACGCAGCGCTGTGCAGAGTCACAAAGAAGACAGTCCCTGCTCGAAAGAGCTTACAATCTAAACAGACAAGACAGACAAACAGGATGTCATGGATACAGTTAAGGGGAACGGTTAATCAGCTGGCTGGGTTGGAGGGCTGAGGGGAGTACAGGACAATCAAACCATTGTGACATCATTAATGAGGTTGACTCTTATTGGTGGAATGAGGCATTGTGACATCACAAGCTCAGCTCTGCTTCCCAAAGACTGAAACTCTTCACACAATACTACTACTATGAATTATTTCTATAGCGCTACCAGACGCACGCAGCGCTGTGCAGAGTCACAAAGAAGACAGTCCCTGCTCGAAAGAGCTTACAATCTAAACATTACATTACATTAGTGACTTCTATTCCATCTGTACCTTGCAGTTCTAAGCGGATTACAGTGTAAGATAGCTGAACATTTCCAGGAAGTTACAAATAACAGTATAAGGTAGCTGTACATTTCCAGGAAGTTACAATTTACAGTATAAGATAGCTGGACATTGCCAAGAAGTTGCCATTTAGGGAATGATTACAAAGATGCAGGGGATGCTTATATAGTGGATGCAAGGGAATTACAGAGTAAGGGTGTTGAATAAAAGGGAAGGGGGACATTTAGGATCACTAGGAGGGAAGAAGAGGTTTAGGGTTGGTTTCGTGATAGGGTCAGAGGGGGGATACAAGTAGAAGGGGGAGGCTTAGCTGATATTTTGTGTGGAAGGTGGAGGAAGCGTGGGGGGGGGGGGAAGAAGGTTGTATAGTTTTTTTGAAAAGCAGAGTTTTGATTTCTTTTCGGAATGATTTATAGTCACTTGTAGTTGTCAGCAGGTTGAGGATGGAGGGATCCAGCTTCCCTGTCTGCGTCGCCAGGAGGTCATCGTACATTTTTTTGCGCTGAGTTCCCTTAAGTGGTGGGTAGGAGAATAGGGTCTGGGTTCTTCTTGGTCTGGATATGCTGTTATGATTTAGCCGGTTGTTGAGATCGGTAGGTGCAGTTCCATTTGTTGCTTTGAATAAGAGACAGTAGAATTTGAATTGGATTCGAGCTCGTATCGGTAGCCAGTGTGAGTCTAGGTAGGCATTGGTGATATGATCAAATTTTCCGAGTGAATAGATCAGCCTGAGGGCTGTGTTTTGGATGGTCTGTAGTTGGTTTATCAAGATTGTGGGGCAAGGAAGATAGAGGATATTGCAGTAGTCCACTAGTCCTAGGACAAGTGATCTTTTTCGAAAAATTTTCTTATTTTTTGTAAGTTGCGCATGGTGAAAAATGCTTTTTGAGTGGTTTTGTTGCTTTGGATCTGCAGCCAAAACAGACAAACAGGATGTCATGGATACAGTTAAGAGGAACGGTTAATCAGCTGGATTGGTTGGAGGGCAGAGGGGAGTACAGAAAAATCAAGCCATTGTGACATCACTGATGAGGCTGGCTCTTATTGGTGGAATGAGGAAAGGTTAATCAGCTGGCTGGGTTGGAGGGCAGAGGGGAGAACATGAATGAAGCATTGTGACATCACAATCTCAGCTCAGCTTCCCAAAGACTGAAACAGAATGGCATGGATACAGTTAAGGGGAACGGTTAATCAGCTGGCTGGGTTGGAGGGCAGAGGAGTAGGGTAAAGGATTGAAGGCTATATAGAAAAGGTGGGTTTTCCGTCTGATTTTGGTAAACAGAGTGCTAAGTCAGATGCCTAGAACAGCTACTCACAACAATCTAGGCATCTCACTTCAGGCGTCTAGAAACAGGGCTTTTCTGTCTACACTTACCTGTGTATTTCACATATGTGTTTGGTAATTTTCAAAATCCCCAGTTTTCTATGTGCAATCCTACATTTTTGCATGGAAATGCCTTAGGAAATCACCCTCATAGTAAATACATAATTATTGTATGTTGCTTTTTTATACACAGTGTGAAAAGTAAGAATAAAGTCTCAGACTGAGCTGGGGCTGCCTGTGCAGCCAAACTTGTTCGGCAGAATCAAAGGGGGAAAAACAAGGCGGTTGATTGGTGGACTTGCATGCAACAGCTGTCTGGACCTATCGGTGGGATTTTGTTTCAATTTGGGTTTATTGGAGAAGGAGGTTTTCCTGTCCTGTTTTTTAATTATAATGGTTAGACTGCAAGGATGTCAAAGTCCCTCCTCGAGGGCCGCAATCCAGTCGGGTTTTCAGGATTTCCCCAATGAATATGCATGAGATCTATTAGCATACAATGAAAGCAGTGCATGCAAATAGATCTCATGCATATTCATTGGGGAAATCCTGAAAACCCGACTGGATTGCGGCCCTTGAGGAGGGACTTTGACACCCCTGGGTTAGAGGGAAGGCAAGTGTTGCAGTTTTTTGGCAACTGGAGATTTTGAGCCCTATAGAGTTCCAGTCAAATAAGAATTGGATTTATAATACTGAACATGGATGGGCCAGTATCTTGGACATTAATGCTGGAAAGCTGTAAAAGTCACCTAGTAATTGTATGGCCTTTGACCTGAACTATTTTGGCAGCAATGCAGGAGTTTGGTATGGCTTAGAATGCTGATGTGAAATTTGTAAAACAAAAAACAAAAAATAGACCCTATAGTCTAGTCCTATGTCTGCATATGTTATATTGGCCTGAGCCCTCATATTGGATTCATCGGTGCTACATATACTAACCACGGACATGCATAAGGGAGAAAATTTTAATTATTCCATCAAATGTAAACTAAGCGAAACCTCTCAACTAGAGTAAGGAGAACCCAGACTCCATTCACCTACCCCTCACTCAAAGGCACAAAACGCAAAAAGCTATATGACAACCTACTTGCTACACAGGCCGCGAAAATTGACCCCACCATATCCAAGCTGCTGACCACAACTACGGACTACAAAGCGTTTCGAAAAGATATAAAAACCATACTATTCAAAAAACACATCCCAATATTATAATCTACCATCATCTTCTCTCCCTTCATAACCTACTGCAACTCACAACCAACTGCAACTTCGTCCCCATAGGCAACATCTAATCTAGCTGCATCGGGCGTAAAGCCAATTCATATCTAGAAACACAGTCTCCCCAAATACCGAAAAAATCAGATATAGCAACCTAGGAACAGACGATTTTTGGTAACATAAGATTATGCGTTGTAATATTATGTAAATTAACATAAGGTTATGCGTTGTAATATAACATAAGGTTATGCTTTGTAATATCATGTAATGTAAGTTATGCAATGTACTGGAATAATAAGGTAAAATAACATAAAATAACTCTACGTAAAGTCTTGTAAAGTTATGTAAGATAAATTATGTAAGATAAATTATGTAAACTTAATGCAAGTTATGCAAGCACGGTAAGGATAATGTAAAGTAACACAAAGTAACTCCACGTAAAGTTATGTAAAGTTATGTACGTAAAGTTATGTACGAAAAGTTAAGTAAAGTTAGGTTTGCAAAGTTTGTAAAGTTATACAAATAATTGTATTGTCATCGCCTGGAAATGTCCAGCCATCTTCTAATGTAATCCGCTTAGAACCGCAAGGCACAAGCGGAATAGAAATCACTAATGTAATGTAATGTAATGTAAATGTAATCACAGTTTATTTCACATTTGTGGGCAAAATTCACCAAGGTATTATCTCCTAAATCCAGAATGAGTTATTAATGTCTACTACTGATAAGAATTTGCAAACATTACCACCAACTAAACAGGTCACCCAGAGTTGGACACCGGAATTTGCATGCAGATCCGAAATCCACGCTCAAATTAAGTTTCAGTTGGTGCTAGCAATCAATTACTGCTTAATTGACAATCAATTAGGCTGTTAATTGACCATAATTAGGGGCTGAAATCCCAAACTGGGATTTGGACATTTTAAGCACACGGAGGTCCATTTGAGCATTTTGAGATGGCCATATGCTTTGAAATAAAAGCGCTATAGTAAAATAATGTGTATTAATAGTGTTAGCACATATTAGTAACTCTTAAGAGTTCACTCAGGCTAATTAGTAGATATAATTGTTTGATTCAGAGCCACAGTAAACACAAGTATAGTGTAGCAAGTTGATTGATAACACTTCAAGAAATAATCACCTTCATAACAAATTGTAGAGAAGCTATGAAACTGCTAATGGCTGTAATCCAAAGAGTAAACCTGTTTGCATTCTTTTTCTGCTACTGCTTGGGTCACTATGAAAACCCATGTACTGTAAGATCTATTCTTTAAAATAACAATAGCACTTTCTTATAGAAACATGATGGCAGATAAAGGCCAAGTGGCCCATCCAATCTCCTTTCCCTATTGGCTGAGGATCTTTACACCTGCATTGTGATGTCATGGAACTTTATGGTTATAGAAAAATTGTAACATGATGGCAGATAAAGGCCAAATGGCCCATCCAGTCTCCTTTCCCTATTGGCTGAGGATCTTTACACCTGCATTGTGATGTCATGGAACTTTATGGCTATAGAAACATTGTAACATGATGGCAGATAAAGGCCAAATGGCCCATCCAGTCTCCTTTCCCTATTGGCTGAGGATCTTTACACCTGCATTGTGATGTCATGGAACTTTATGATTATAGAAACATTGTAACATGATAGCAGATAAAGGCCAAATGGCCCATCCAATCTGCCCATTCGCAGCAACCACTATGTCCTCCTCTCGACTTCATAATGACTAGATTGAAGCTGCAGACATTTACTTCTGCTCGAGAGCAGGTTAACTATTCACACACAAAATATCTATATAAATCTTCCGCCCAATATTCAGTGCTATTTAATTGGCAAGGAATGACTCCTGGCTGGTTAAATAGAACTTGGCCGACCATCTACTAATATTCAGTGGGAGATAGCTGGCTATCTTTGCTGACTATTAGCGCTCAGCGGATAAAGCATAGCTGGCTATATCATGTGATAGATGCAGATTTTAAATGCTGACTGGCCAAGTTTAATTGCCAAATTGGGCCACACAGATAGCTGATCTATCTTTGGTTGCTATAATTTAACCGGCCAGTGCTTGAAATCGACTCAGCTGGCTAACACCCCGCCCCTTTTTACTAAACTGCGGTAGAGGCCTCCAGAACGACTCAGAGCGCCAAATGCTCCGACACTCACAGAATTCCTATGAGCGTCGGAGCATTCAGCACCTCAGGCCGCAGTAGAAACCTCTACCATGGCCCAGTTAAAGAGGGCCTGAATTTGAGCCAGCCAAAAAAATACACCAGATATTCAGGGCTAGTCACCTGAAATGGCCTGTCACTGAATAGCCAGGTTCAGCACTGGCCACAGGAATACAGCAATTAAGGGAAAAATATGAGAAAAGTACAGCTAGGTTTTAGACACGTTAACAAAAAGTGCTAGGCAGGTACATGAGATAGTAACATAGTAACATAGTAGATGACGGCAGATAAAGACCCGAATGGTCCATCCAGTCTGCCCAAACTGATTCAATTTAAATTTTTTTTTTTTTAATTTTTCTTCTTAGCTATTTCTGGGCAAGAATCCAAAGCTTTACCCTGTACTGTGCTTGGGTTCCGAAATCTCTGTTAAGACTTACTCCAGCCCATCTACACCCTCCTAGCCATTGAAGCCCTCCCCAGCCCGTCCTCCACCAAATGGCCATCTACAGACACAGACCGTGCAAGTCTGCCCAGTACTGGCCTTAGTTCAATATTTAATCTTATTTTCTGATTCTAGATCCTTTGTGTTCATCCCACGCTTCTTTGAACTCAGTCACAGTTTTACTCTCCACCACCTCTCTCGAGAGCGCATTCCAGGCATCCACCACCCTCTCCGTAAAGTAGTATTTCCTAACATTGCCCCTGAATCTACCACCCCTCAACCTCAAATTATGTCCTCTGGTTTTACCATTTTCCTTTCTCTGATAAAAACAGAGGACATAATTTGAGGTTGAGGGGTGGTAGATTCAAAGGCAATGTTAGGAAATTCTACTTTACGGAGAGGGTGGTGGATGCCTGGAATGCGCTTCCGAGAGAGGTGGTGGAGAGTAAAACTGTGACTGAGTTCAAAGAAGCGTGGGATGAACACAGAGGATTTAGAATCAGAAAATAAGATTAAAAATTTAACTAAGGCTAGTACTGGGCAGACTTGCACGGTCTGTGTCTGTATATGGCCGTTTGGTGGGACATCTCGTAAAAGTACAGATAGCATTCAGTTGGTAACTTAACACTGAAGCAGGCCCTCAGCAGAATAGTACTAATTATAGTTAAAAGAAAATGCAGCATTCCTAGCTCAAATGCTGCAATTCCGTTAATCCATAACAGGCATTCTTGCCATTAGAAGTACAAGAGCTGCAATAAATTACAACACTTTCATATCCCGATAACTGGCATTCCTTTATAATTTTCTATGGAAAATGTCACAGAGAATGTCAGAAGGATTGTCTAGGCTAGTTTATTTTGATTTACTATCGTGGCAATGCATTTGGTATGACGGCTACAGATCAGCATATGCCTTTTAAATAGTGGAATAAATTAGATTGCAAAACCTTGCCAGATTTATGGCGAGCCCAGATAGTTGAATTAATTAAGATTTGGTGAATGTTTTCTGCGATAACTTCAAAGGCTCTTTCCACTTACTTTTTCTTTTTCCATGCAATAAGCAGAAGTGACATTCATGAATATTCATGCAAGGAAATTTATGACCGCTCCCTCTGTTTTAAGAAAGGGCTAATTAGAACACTTTAAGAAAGGGCAAGCTAATTTTCAAAGGGAAGCTCCCTACTGAGTTTCCCTTTGAAACTTCAGATAGCTGTGGGAATGCAGGGGATCTAGAGTCGCGTTTTTACGGTTAATAAGGCATAGGAAAGAATAGACTGATGGTTGGTGCAGTGGCCTGAGAACCAGGAGAGCTGAGTTCAACTCCCACTGTAGCTCCTTGCGAGTTAAGAACATAAGAATAGCCTTACTGGATCAGACCAATGGTCCATCAAGCCCAGTAGCCTGTCCTCACGGTGGCCAACCCAGGCCACTAGTACCTGGCCAAAACCCAAAGAGTAGCAACATTCCATGCAGAATCCCCAAAGAGTAGCAAGATTCTAGAATCCCAAAGTGTAACAAAAAATTCCGGAACCCCACATAGTAGCTACATTCCATGCGGAATCCTCAAAGAGGAGCAACATTCCATGCTACCGATCCAGGGCAAGCAGTGGCTTCCCCCGTGTCTTTCTCAATAACAAGACTATGGACTTTTCCTCCAGGAACTTGCCCAAACCTTTCTTAAAGTAGATTTCAAAAAAGTTAGTATTTTATCCCCAAGCTACATCATCCCTCACTTCTCCCTGAATCACAGCATCAAGGACTCCCGCAGAATCCAACTCTTCGCCTACCCCTCCCTAAAACTTTGCCACTCTAAAAAAATTCCTCGACAAAACCTTCGCCTTCCAAGCCACCCTGCTAAAGCCATGGTTATCCCAAATGGCCCTCAAGGCCCCCAACTACCTCGGCTTTAGAAAACTACTCAAAACCCGCCTCTTCCAAGACCAGGATCCTAATGCCCCTTCCTAACTAAATAACCCTCTCCCCTCTACTTCCTCTCCCTCACCCCCCCTGGCAACTTTGATCAATTTGATATTGAACCGCTTGTAACCCCGCTCAATTGATGTAAACCACTTGTAACTCTGTTTAATTGACGTGAACCGCCTAGAACTCTTCTGGGTATGGCGGTATACAAAAATAAAGTTATTATTATTATTATTACAAAAGACTTGAATATGCACATATATTTTGTAATAATTGCAAATGACTAAAAAAGGAGTGGCCAAGCAGAGGGGGGGAGGAGTGACCTTGTGGTTATAGCTGCTGCCTCACCACCCTGAGGGCCTGATTCAATAAATGGTGCCTAGATCGTAGGCACCTAGAAAAAAAAATGGCATCAGGCTTAGCAGCATCGATCAAATTGTGCTTAGCAGCACCTAAATTAGAGTTAAGTGCCTGTACTGCAAGCCGGGGGTTTTCTCGCTTACAATACAGGCACCTAGCGACGCCGAACTCTAACCACACCTATACTATGCCCCTAATCATGCCTATTTTTCAGTTAGACATCATTAGGCGTGACCAAGCGCCTACTGATGCCTAACTGAAATTCACGCAGAACTTTTTAATTAATGTGTTTTTTTTAAAATCATTTTTTGAGTTTTAATGGCATTTTCAATTAAGATGCCAATTAAGCTCAATTAAAGCAAATTAACTTCTGCGCAAATTTCAGTTAGGCCGCACCAGGCATCGCTGAACTAGGCACCTATTTGTATCTAACTTACCCCCTGTTTTACAAAAGTGCGTTAGACGTTTTAGTGCATGCTAAATATACGCATGTGCTAACCACTGATGCATCCATAGGCTAACATGAATGTGTTAGAGTTTAGTGCATGGTTAGCACACGCTAATATTTAGCGTGTGCTAAAACGATTGGCGTGCCTTTGTAAAAGAAGCTCTTACAAAGGTGCGCTATGCACTAAACACACGCTAAACGCTAACGTGTGCAAGTTATCCTATGGACATGTTAGCAGTTAGCGCGTGTGTTGATTCAGCATGCACTAAATCCACACTAAAATGCTTAGCACACCTTTGTAAAAGAGGGCCTTAGAGAATTTGGCCTTAACTGTATTGTAATGTAAGCTGTATGATAGAAAAATATTAGCATTATATTATCTGAATGTTCTAATGTGTGCTTACTAGGTGTGCAAGTAATAAAACAGTTTTATGGCTGCTTATCCTAGCAATAAGCAGTGGATTTCCCCAAGCCATCTCAATAATGGCCTAGGGACTTCTATTTTAGGAAATTGTCCAAGCCTTTTTTAAACCCTGCTAAGCTAACTGATTTCATCACATTCTCCAGCAACGAATTCCAGAATTTAATTACCCGTTGTGTGAAGAAATATTTTCTCCGGTTTGTTTTAAATCTACAATTTACCCCCCTCTTTTACAAAGGTGCGCTATGCTTTTTAGTGCGTGCATGTTATCCTATGGATGCGTCAGCGGTTAGCGCAAGCGTTGATTTAGCACGCGCTAAAATGCTTCGCATGCCTTTGTAAAAGAGAGGGTTAGTAGCATCATCACATGCCGCCTAGTCTTAGTACTGTATTTTTGGAAAGCGTGAACAAGCGATTCACATCTACCCTTTCTACTCCACTCATTATTTTATAGACCTCTATCATATCCCCCCTGGGCCGTCTCTTCTCCAAGCTGAAGAGCCCTAGTCGCTTTAGCCTTTCCTCATAGAGAAGTCATCCAATCCCTTTTATCATTTTTGCTGCCCTTCTCTGTACCTTTTCTAATTCCGCTATATCTTTTTTGAGAAATATGGATAGCAATAAAAAAAGGACTATAGTGGCCATAAGTCAGTATTGGGATTGTTAGCAAGGAGCAGAGAAGGAAGAGACAACGGCAGTAAAAACTTCTTTTGCTGTAATGAAGAAGTTAAGGACCATTCGTAAATATTTTGAACGTGTATTTAGACTCATTGTTTAGTGGTTACTTATGGCACAGTTTGATTATTGCAATGTTATCTCCTTAAAATCTCTTACGGATATGCTTAAGTGGGTTCAGAATGCCACTGTTTTTTTAATGATATTTAAAGCAGGCAAATATAAATCTTTTCCAAAGTTATATTTGGCACTTTATTGGCTCCCCATTGCAGCAAAAGTACTATTTAAAGGGTCCTTTTACAAAGGCAAGCTAAGTGTTTTAGCACGTGTTTCGCACGGGCTAAAACAACACGCACGCTAAATGCTATTGCGTCCATAGGATAACATGCATTTAATGTGTGGTTAGCACGCATTAATATGGTTCATAGACAACGGCGTGAAAAACAAAAGCGCGTGCCGACAATTGAGCTCAGCGCAGAGGTGCGTGCCGCACAAAATTACAGTTTTTAGGGGCTCCGACGGGGGTTTTTTATTGGGGAACCCCTCCAGTTTACTTAATAGACATCGCGCCGGCGTTATGGGGGGTTTGGGGGGTTGTAACCCTCCACATTTTACTGTAAACTGAACTTTTTCCCTAAAAACAGGGAAAAAGTTAAGTTTTCAGTAAAATGTGGGGGGTTACAACCCCCCACACCCCCACAACGCGGCGCGATGTCTATTAAGTAAAGTAGGGGGGTTCTCCCCCCATGCCCACCCGTCGGAGCCCTAAAAAGAGTAATTTAGAGCGACGCGTGCCTCCACGCTGCGCTCAATTGTCTGGGTGCGCCTTTGTCCTGGCGCACTTTTGACCCGACACCCACTAATATTTAGCGCACGCTAAAAACCATAGCGAACCTTTGTAAAAGAGGGGGTACGTTGTGCAATTTAATTAAAAAAAACATTTTCACGGGAATATGCCGGCAATCTTGAGTAGTATTTTTCAGCTTCCGAAAAAAGAATAGAATGCATGTCACCAGAAATCAAATGTTACTCAATTTTTCAGAAATGTGTGGGATCGCCTTCTTTAAACTGTATCCGTTCTCCTTAGTTTATCAGGCCTCATCAGTGTGAAGTTGCAACTCCCTCTATCTATCTTGTCCTGCCATGATGATAAAACAACTTCAGACCATACAAAACACCGCCCTCAGACTGATCTACTCCCTGAGAAAATATGATCACATTACAACTGCCTTCTTAGACTCTCACTGGCTACCCATACAAGCACGAATTCAATTCAAATTCTACTGCCTATTATTCAAAGCGTTAAATGGCTCTTCCCCCTCCTACCTAATCAACCGCTTAAACCAGATCTTCACCTCAAGACACAGAAGAACCCCGAACCCTTTTGCCTTCCCCCCACTCAAAGGCACACAGCGCAAGAAAATGTTTGACAACCTTCTGGCAACACAAGCAGCAAAACTCAACCATTCCATCTCTAACCTGCTGATGACAACGGGCGACCTCAAAACATTCCGAAAAGAAATCAAAACCCTGCTTTTCAAAAAATTCATCCAAATATCTTAACCCCTCTTCACCTACCTCCAGATAATTCTCCCCTATAAAATCCTCCCCAAATCACCTACCAAGTAAACAGATCCCTGAAATGTATTGTAATCTTACCTACTCCAAATGTATTCTATTTGTTTATATCACACAGTTCTGCACTGTCAATTTGCTATCCAACTTGTAAATCCCCTCGGAATCTTTCCAGCTATATCTCCTCTGTTGTTAAAAAAAAAAAAAATAATAAGTGTATCTTCACTGGAAAATGTCCAGTCAAATCTTTTGTAATCCGCCTTGAACTGCAAGGTATAGGCGGAATAGAAATCCGTAATGTAATGTAAGTTCCCTATTAGTATCCATTAGGTTAACAAATGATTATTTCCTATTTAGGCTATTGAAAACATGTTTTATTTCAGAAATATGTCATTTCTTAAGTTTTGTCCGATATTTATTTTTTTTGTTCCCTGTTTTGAACTTTTTCCAGCTTATGCAGATAATAAGTCCCTAATTTAGGCCCTCTTTTACTAAGCCGCAGTAGAGGATATGTTTCAGCTGCCCTGATTAGATGAGTAACTGAATGGAAAATAAAATTATTGATGAAAATTTACTGATTATTACGCGAGTCTGAATTGCATGAATCACTATGATTCTAACTCTTATAACTGATAAAGCATATTGTAAGCAAGCAGATATTGACAAATCTAGAAATGAAGAAAAATGTGTGTTTTCAAAGTTGATTTTTTTCTTAATCCCTTAAAGTCATATAGATATTGGTAATCAATAGCAATCCTGAATCTTTCATCCAAAGAAATTGTCCTGCATGAAGCTCATTTAATGGCTTCTGCAATGACTAGACACCATTCACTACGACTTTGACAATAAATCTATCCAGTCAGATATGAATAATGGTCACCTGCCTTGTTTTCTTTTTAGTTTTTTTTCCTGTAATCAATAAAGAGCAGTGATTGCATGCTCTTCTTACACTGAAACAGAGCAAACTATGACCTCCTGATGATCATAAAAGAATGCAAAACAGTTGGCTATAGCAAGACCTTTGTTTAGGGTTTTAAATTTTGCACAGGTAAGTGATTCTGTTTTATAACTAGTTTTCTTGCCTTTCTGTTTTGAAATGTTCAATTTGAAGACATATTCGATCCATTATAGTCATTTCTCTCACATTCTACTGTATATATAAGAACATAAGCAGTGCCTCTGCTGGTTCAGACCAGAGGTCTATCATGCCCAGCAGTCTGCTCACGCGGCGGCCCATCAGGTCCAGGACCTGTATAGTAACCCTCTATCTATACCCTTCATAGAAACATAGAAATAGACGGCAGATAAGGGCCACGGCCCATCTAGTCTGCCCACCCTAATGACCCTCCCCTACCTTTGCCTAGTGAATAGAACCCACGTGTCGATCCCATTTGGCCTTAAAGTCAGGCACGCTGCTGGCCTCAATCACCTGCAGTGGAAGACCATTCCAGTGATCAACCACCCTTTCAGTGAAAAAGAATTTCCTGGTGTCACCTCGTAGTTTCCCGCCCCTGATTTTCCACGGATGCCCTCTTGTTGCCGCAGGTCCCTTGAAAAAGAAGATGTCTTCCTCTGCCTCGACGCAGCCCATGAGATACTTGAACGTCTCGATCATGTCTCCCCTCTCTCTGCGCTCCTCGAGCGAGTATAGCTGTAATTTGTCTAACCGTTCTTCGTATGGGAGATCCTTGAGTCCCGAGACCATCCGGGTGGCCATTCTCTGCACCGACTCCAGTCTCAGTACATCCTTGCGATAATGCGGCCTCCAGAATTGCACACAGTATTCCAAGTGGGGCCTCACCATGGATCTATACAATGGCATAATGACTTACGGCTTACGGCTGACGAAACCCCTGCGTATGCAACCTATGATCTGTCTTGCCTTGGATGAAGCCTGCACCACCTGACTGGCAGCCTTCATGTCCTCACTGACGATCACCCCCAAGTCTCGTTCTGTTACCATTCTTGTTAGGATCTCACCATTAAGGGTATAAAGTCTTGCATGGATTTTGGCTGCCTAGGTGCATAACTTTGCATTTTTTGGCATTGAAGCTGATTTGCCAGGTCCTAGACCAGCGCTTCTATCCCCTTTTCCTTCAGGAAATCGTCCAATCCCTTCTTGAACCCCAAAACCGTACTCTGTCCTATCACGCCCTCTGGAAGCGCATTCCAGGCGTCCACCACCCTTTGGGTGAAGAAGAACTTTCTAGCACTGGTTCTGAATCCGTCCCCTCTTAATTTTTCCGAATGGCCTCTCGTTCTTGTAGTTTTCGAATGTTTGAAGAATCCATCCCTCTCCACTTTCTCCATGCCCAAATTTTTGTGCACTGGACCTGATTCTATAAAAGGTGCCTAGCGATGCTTAACCTAAATTCAATTAGCTTAAAAGGCATGGTAATTGGCCGCACCATTGAAATTAATTGAATAATTGATTAAAAAAAAAAAAAATTAAAGTGAAAAGGCTCAGAATTCCATGTGGCACCTAGCAATACCTAATTGGGGGTGCCTTCTGATGCCTAATGATGCCTACCTATAAAGTAGGTATGGTTGTGGCAGAGAATAGGTGTGGTTGACTTAATAAAAATAATAATAATAACTTTATTTTTCTATACTGCCATAGTCAAACTGACTTCTAGGCGGTTCGGTTCATAGACAACTCGGCGAAAGACAAAGGCGTGTGCCGACAACTGAGCGCAAGATGGAGGCGCGTGCTGAAGAAAATTACAGTTTTTAGGGGCTCTGATTGGGGGTTTTGTTGGGGAGCCCCCCAGTTTACTTAATAGAGATCGCGCCGGCATTGTGGGGGGTTTGGGGGGTTGTAATCCCGCACATTTTACTGTAAACTTAACTTTTTCCCTAAAAACAGGGAAAAAGTGAAGTTTTCAGTAAAATGTGGGGGGTTACAAGCCCCCACACCCCCCACAACGCCCCCACAATGTGGCACAATCTCTATTAAGTAAAGTTCCCCCCCACGACCCCCTCCGTCGGAGCCGTAAAAACAGTAATTTTCTGTGGCGCGCGCCTCCGTGCTGCGCTCAATTGTCTGCGCGCGCCTTTGTCCCGGCGCGCTTTTGACCCAACACCAGGCGGTTCACATAGAAAGAAGGCTGGACAATCAGCGAATTACAAAATGCAAGAAGAATGAAGTTAGGTATCACAAGGTGTCCGAGTTGCCGTACAGTAAAACCAGGCCTAATGTATTGGTGTCTACCTAGGCTCCACTAGTTGGGATTATATAAACAGTACCTAACAGTCGATTAACAATGGCACTGAACAGTGCCAACAATGTAGATAGCACTTAGTGGTGTTTATAGCAGTGGTTCCCAACCTTGTCCTGGAGGACCACCAGGCCAATCAGGTTTTCAGGATAGCCCTAATGAATATGCATGGAGCAGATTTGCATGCCTCTCACTTCCATTATATGCAAATCTCTCTCATGCATATTCATTAGGGCTAGCCTGATAACCCGATTGGCCTGCTGGTCCTCCAGGACAAGGTTGGGAACCAGTGGTTTATAGAATCAGCCATTAATCATCAATAATTGGTTACCAATTCTTGAAGTTGTCAGTGTTGTGATCCCAACAGCACAAGATCCTTGCCAGCCTTGTGCCTTTTATTAGAATGTAGATCAAAATGGTTCATAGACAACGGCGCGAAAGACAAAGGCGCGCCCAGACAATTCAGCGCAGCGCGGAGGCGCGTGCCGCTCTAAATTACTGTTTTTAGGGCTCCGACGGGGGTGTGTGGGGGGAGAACTCCCCCACTTTACTTAATAGACATCGCGCCAGCGTTATGGGGGGTTTCGATGGTTGTAACCCTCCACATTTTACTGTAAACTTAACTTTTTCCCTAAAAACAGGGAAAAAGTGAAGTTTTCAGTATAATGTGGGGGGTTACAACCCCCAAACCCCCCACAACGCCCCCACAACGCGGCGCGATGTCTATTAAGTAAAGTGGGGGGGTTCCCCCCCACGCCCCCCGTCGGAGCCCTAAAAACAGTAATTTAGAGCGGCGCGCGCCTCCGCGTTGCGTTCAATTCTCTGGGCGCGCCTTTGTCCCGGCACGCTTTTGACCTGACACCATCAAAATTGCACAAGCAGTTGTCAGTCAACATGTCATCTGATATCATATATCACTGATCTCATTGCCATTAATCAGGCCATTTTCATGTCAACAAAAACACATTACCATGCAAGAAACCACCCCCAAACATAGGCTCCAGGACCAGATGTGATCAGATATGATGACATTGTTCCACCGAAGATGCATAAAAGTTATCCCTAGGTCATCACATAATAGAGCATATTTGATCCTGCTTACCTATCACCCATTCTGCACCTAAAGGTTGTGTCCTTTCAAAACTTAGCTCCATGTTCTCTTTCTACATTGCTTTATAACCCTTGTTCACATTAGCCTCAAGGTTTCTGCAGAAGGCCAGAAAGTGCATTTCATAAGCAGCTTTATTTGTTTCTTATCAGGGCAGAGGACAAGAAAATTGTAAGAAAATTGAATCAACATAACATTCCGAATTGTGGAGTCCCGCAAGGCTCTCCACTATCCCCTATCCTTTTCAACATCTATATGTCCTCCCTAAAACTCCTCCACCTATCCCCCCTTGAAACAATTTACACTTATGCAGACGACATCCTCGTCCTCCTCGAGACCGATTCGAACCTCCCTCCCTTTATCCCTCTTTCTTGGAATTCCTCAAACCCTAATACCACCAGATCCTCCCACAAATTAAAACTATCCTTCCCCTCGCTAAAAGGCATTTCCCACACAGGAAAGCTAGGGACCTCCCTCCACTTCAAAATCACTGAGCTCTGAAACAACCTTACCTCCCCTCTTCGGAACTTGAGCTCTCTCCAAGTTTTCCGCAAACATCTGAAAACCTGGCTTTTCTCAAAAAATGTAAGTCTCCCTCCAACTTAGGAATCAAGGAAACTTATATCTTGGCATCCCAAGTCCTCTAAATTTTCTTCACACTTCTACCTCTAACCCTCTGTTGTAGTTCCTTCCTATTTCTCCTACTGTAAACCGCGTTGAGCTCTACGAACGTGGAGATGATGCGGTATACAAACCTAAGGATTAGATTAGATTAGATTCCCAAGGATTTTGATTCCACAGCAAGGTTCTGAGGGGGCCCATGATCCTCACCTAGTCCCTACTGGTCCCATCAAAGTTAATTGGCATCCATTAGAATTTGCACACACACACTCTAAGCTATTTTATAAAGCAGTGCACCTCTCATAGCATGTATCACAAAAGGCTCATGGGCACGGGCACACCAAGGGTGCTCTAACAAGTTGCATACATAGTTATAGAACACTAGCTCAGCATGCCCAATTTGGGCGCCAGAATTTATACCTGGTTTTCAGCAGGCATAAGTCCGGTACTTAAATTTTGGGCTCGTTGAAGCCGTCCACGCAATGTGCGGTGGTGACGAAAAGGGCGAACAGAATGCTAGGAATGATAAACAAGAGGATCACGAACAGATCGGAGAAGGTTATCATGCAGCTGTACCGGGCCATGGTGCGCCCTCACCTGGAGTACTGCGTCCAGCACTGATCGCCGTACATGAAGAAGGACACGGTACTACTCGACAGGGTCCAGAGAAGAGCGACTAAGATGGTTAAGGGGCTGGAGGAGTTGCCGTACAGTGAAAGATTAGAGAAACTGGGCCTTTTCTCCCTCCAACAGAGGAGATTGAGAGGAGACATGATCGAAACATTCAAGGTACTGAAGGGAATAGACTTAGTAGATAAGGACAGGTTGTTCACCCTCTCCAAGGTAGGGAGAACGAGAGGACACTCTCTAAAATTGAAAGGGGATAGATTCCTTACGAACATAAGGAAGTCCTTCTTCACCCAGAGAGTGGTAGAAAACTGGAACGCTCTTCCGGAGTCTGTCATAGGGGAAAACACCCTCCAGGGATTCAAATAGGGGAAAACACCCTCCAGGGATTCAAGGCAAAGTTAGACAAGTTCATAATGAACAAGGACGTACACTGGTAGGACTAATCTCAGTTAGGGTGCTGGTCTTTAACCAGAGGGACGCCGCATGAACAGACTGCTGGGCACGATGGACCACAGGTCTGACCCAGCAGCAGCAATTCTTATGTCATTATGTTCTTAATAATCAGTGTAAAGTATGATTCTATAAAAAGATGCGTACCCTTTATAGCATCCTACTTTAGCATTGATCTTTTCTGGTGGCTGTCTTTGAGCGTGATTTATAGAATCCATCCCTTTAGACACATACCCCCAAATCGTATAAAGTGTGTCTAAAATTAGGCACCTATATCAGCTAAATTGGTGCTGATTAGCACTCAATATTTCTTAATTGGCACTAAGTGGAGAAAAATTGAAAATTAGTTGCCTGACGTGGTAGGCATTAATCTACAACAGAGAGGTGCCCAGTGCAAAGTGCACAGTTAAAAAGCGGGCATGTTTAGGGATGGATCATGGGTTGGGCACCTAACTTAGGCCCTCTTTTACAAAGGCATGCTAAGAAAACTCTGGCACATAAAGGGTGCACCTAAATGTAAGAACGCTAAGCACCACCTAAGCATGTTTAGGCAGTGCTAAGCGGGATTCTATATTGGGTGTCTAACTTTTATAGAATCACACTTATTTATTTCAAAGCTACCGCTCATCCTACTGAATCCACTTTTCCTCATTAACGGCATCCTGTATTCACTGACTGTTCAATGTCTTCTTCACAATTTGTATCCAGCTATTCACTGGCTTTCCAACCATTTCAATGTAACATATTAATATTATATTGTAAGATCAATAAAGGAAATGGATCACTCGATTATTACATATAATGTAATTTTAAAACAGAGGAGAAAAGACCTCAAAAAACCCCTGGAGTATGATCAAACAGACCATAGCCAATTGGGGTTGGTTTTCATCACCGGTCAAAAACCCCTGTGTAATATTTTTGTGTGATTTTAATTCTTTATCAAATAAGTGATACATATTTTTATAAATAAATTTTTAAATTGCCAAAAATTGTTCTATCAGAATCTCTCTTGATTTTAGTTGAGCATAATAAACCAGCAGCTCTAAATAAGTTTCAAAATAGATAAAACATATTGCTTTTAAATGCCAAGCACTTATCTTAGTGACCCGACGAAGGTCCCATCCGTTTCGCTCCAACGGGCTTCTTCGGGGGTAACAATAAAGCTTGTATAGTGCCGGTATACAATAATTTGTCTAATTGCTCACATGTTCCGTGAAAACGCTAAATGCTCATGGTTCATTTCATCATATTATATTGTAACCTACGTATATCTTTCCTCTTGCCAATATGCACCATGTAATCACTGACCGCCCAGTGACCTCTTCTTTATCTGTACGCTGTAATTCGCTGACTGTACAGCTATTCTTCACTGTGAACCGCCTAGAAGTCGCAAGATTATGGCGGTATAGAAAAAATAAAGTTATTATTATTATTATTGAAAGTACCCCCTACATACTAACAGTTTACAGAATTAAAACCTACATAAAATCAACACCAAAATATTATGAAATTAAAATCTTCACTCATAGTTAAATTCTTTTACACTACAATCAGACAGATACATCACAGAAATGCTTTAACAAACAACTGGGTTTTTAGTTATTTCGGTTTGAGCATAATCGTAATTACCCTACTAAAGCATTCCACAACTTTGAAAACAACAAAGCAAAAAGCCATTGCCCTAGTAGCTGCATATCTCCGCTGCACTATCGGGTCCCATAACCTTTGATTTTCAGATCTAGTTGGCTGATATGGGATCACAACTTGGCAAAAGTACCACAGTATTTGACAATAAATAGTTTGATGAATCACAGAAATAACCTTATGCTGAACCAAAACGCTCCTGGAAGCCAGTATAATTTCTTCAAAACCGGCATAATATGTGCCATTCTATCCACACTCATAACTAGTCTGGCAGCAACATTTTGTAGGTGACATATATACAATCGGGCCATACTGGAACTGTTAGGCTTATCTATCCACAAAAATAAAAAAATAAAAATAACACTAGCAGCATTCTCTGGTGTCAGGTCAAAACTGCGGAAGACAAAGGCGCGCGCCGACAACTAAGCGCAAGACGGAGGCGCGAAGAAAATGACAGTTTTTAGGGGCTCCAACGGGGGTTTTTGTTGGGGAGCCCCCCACTTTACTTAATACAGATCGCGGTAGCGTTGTGGGTGGTTTGGAGGGTTGTAACCCCCTCATTATACTGTAAACTTAACTTTTTCCCTGTTTTTAGGGAAAAAGTGAAGTTTTTAGTAAAATGTGGGGGGTTACAACCCCCCAAACCCCCACAATGCCCCCACAACACGGCGCGATCTGTATAAAGTAAAGTGGGGGGTTCCCCCCCCACCCCCATCGGAGCCCCTAAAAACAGTTATTTTCGCTGCGCTCAGTTGTAGGCGCGCGCCTTTGTCTTCCGCGGTTTTGACCTGACACTGATGCTCCGACAATGGCTTATATTATAGATCGTTCATGTTGATAAGACCAAAGTAGTCAAGCATTTGTTGATTAAAGACAGGACTAGAAATAACCAAAGAAACATGTCCAAAGCGAAGAAAGAATATCAGAGACGTTTTCCCCATGCAATAGACGGTTAAATGCTAACTCTGGTTCTTTTTACTAGTCTTAGGGTGACAGCAGCCCTGCCGTCGTTTATCAGCATTAAGAGACGCCGGAGATTTGTCTCTGCTGTAACCTTCAGGCATAAATTGCTAGCCTGTAAATTGGGTTGGTTATTACTTATCTATAGTGACATTTATATTTAATATTAATTTGGGAATGATGTCTGTGCTTATTTCTATGTAAATGGTAATTCTGAAACAGATAGGGTAGGAGACAAGTCCTAGGTGAGATATTTTATTTGGCTAACTCAATATATTTGTGAGTAGCTATTGAGCTATAAACTTGTCATCAAGCTGGTCTAAACAGGTGATAATAAGGATGTTGCACAGACATTAAAACATACATCGATGATTATTTTAAAAGTCCAACTGGTCCAGTACTGGTCACCGTACCTCAAGAAGGACATGGCGAAACTTGAGAGGGTTCAGAGAAAAGTGACGAAAATGATAAAAGGTATGGAAAACCTTTCATACGCAGACAGGTTAGAAAGGCTGGGGCTCTTCTCCCTGGAAAAGTGGAAACTTAGAGGAGACATGATAGAGACTTACAAGATCATGAAGGGCATAGAGACGGTGGAGAGGGACAGATTCTTCAGCCTATTGGGAACCACAAGAACAAGGGGGCACTCGGAGAAATTGAAAGGGGACAGGTTTAGAACCAATGCCAGGAAATTCTTTTTCACTCAGAGGGTGGTGGACACCTGGAATGCGCTTCTGGAGGTTGTGATAGGACAGAGTACATTACGGGATTTCAAAGAAGGATTGGATAAATTCCTGAAGGATATGGGGATTGAGGGATACAGATAGAGGTAGAGATAGAATTATGAAAGGGTATAGATAGAAGGATAAAGGGGATTGAAGGGTTTTAGACAAAGGATCACCTTACAGGTCATGGACCTGATGGGCCGCTGCGGGAGCGGACTGCTGGGCGCGATGGACCTCTGGTCTGACCCAGCAGAGGCAACTTCTTATGTTCTTATATGTTCTTATTAAGGAGTTCAGTTTCTTTTACACATGGCTATGGGGTGTTTTCATAATTGCATGGCTATCCCCTGAATTCTACAAAAGACACTTTGGGCCGGATTCTCTATATGGCACCTATATCATCAGCCACCTGAAAAGCGGCCGCCGATTTAATGTCAATCACATGATGGCGCCAAATCACGCCTCTACTTTGATGCCAAATATTGTATTGGCGTCGTCATATGGAGAAGTATTACCATTGGACTCTACCGACGGTAAGGGAGCGGGAAACATAGGTTCAGCTTTGACTGATTTTGTAGCTGTTGGAAATCTGACACTTTTGTCCCCCATGAAGCCGCTAGAAAGACTGCGGGCGGTAACTCTGGACTCACTTTGGACAGCCATTGAAAACCTATCATCGGTACGCGCTCATTTTGTTTCAGTTTCTCTAAGGGCTCCTTATACGAAGCCGCGGCTTTATCGCATGCACCTTTCTAGCGCGCGCTAACCCCCACGCTAGCTGAATAACTACCACCTGCTCAAGAGGAGGCGGTAGCAACTAGCACGGCTGGCAAATTAGCACGCTCTATTACACACGTTAAAGAACTAATGCGGCGTTGTAAAAGGAGCCCTAAATCTTTCCGTTAAACGGCAACGAGATGATTGCACAGCAACATGCAACTACCCTAGAGAGGGTGGAAAATTTTCTAGAGACAAAAAACCCCCCAAAAAACGTTGTAGCTCAACAAGTGATAGATAAATCTTTGATTTTGAAAAAAAAAAAAAAAAAAAAGAGAACTTGGAAAATCAGAGTAAAAGCTTAAACTGAGATTTTTGAATTTTCCTATTTCTAGATTTATGACGCCCCAGGAACTTTAACAAAGAAATGTTCTGATTAGTATTCTAAAGATTCCCGAGTCTAATATTCCTCCATTTCAGAAGATTTACTATTTGGAAAAAAAATGGAGAAAGATCTTAAAGAAGAAAAGTAGGCTTTAGATGTTTCTGTATTGTTGGAATCATCTGAAATAGAACTTTCCGGTCAAGCAACAAGGTCTCTTTTGTATTTCATCAAGATAAAGAAATGGTGATGAAACTATAGTATAATCTTAAACAAATCTCCTATTTAAGGAGTAGGATACTTGTATATCTATTTCCTGATGTCTCAAGATGGACATAGATTTGGAGGAAGAATTTTTTTAAAAAATTATTAACCGATTTAGCGTGCGCTAATCGATTTAGCACGCACTAAATGCTAAGGCACCCATAGAATATAATGGGCACTTTAGCATTTAGCGTGCACTAATCTTTAGCACATGCTAAATCATTTAGCACGCTAACCCCCTCTTTTACTAATGCATAACATGGGTTATGCTCCTATGAGCATCGGAGCAGTTACCGCCACTGTCGGCGGTTAAACCCACGCTATGCGTTAGTAAAAGAGAGGGTAAATCAGTTAGCATGCACTAAATCAGTTAGTGTGCCTTAATAAAAGAATCATCAAGTATAATGGTAATAATTCAAAATGAAGGAAAAGATCTCAGAATTACCACTCCCAGGATAATAATGATATTGTCCAAAAGGGAATTGTGGCATGTGGTATCTTTCATTGATCAAAAAACCTTCATTATTCTTTATATATATATATTTGACTTAATTCGTCACTCATATCAAGATTAATTGAATGCTACCACTCCATAGCAATTTCAAGTTAAAAATAGAAATAAATTATTTTTGTATTTTTTAGTATTTTTAAGTTATATAAGACTGTGCAAAAAAGCCTAAAGTGCAAACGTTTTTAGTATAAAGTGGCTAGTGCAAACCTAGCCTACTAGTGCAAACAAGTTGTGCAAAAAAGCAAGACAAAACATCAAAGCACTTATCTTATAGACTTGATGTTATATGCAGCGACTTAAATATTTCGCCATGGTGTCCTGTGTATCATATCCAACGGGAACCCGTTTCGCCACAGTCAAGCGGCTTCTTCAGGGTTTTATTGATAAACGGGCTATAAATAAAGACATACACATTAGTACATTAGTACGAAATATCTAAAAAAGTCTAAAATAACTTTCAAAACGATTTAAAAAAAAAAACAGCTTACTTACTTATATCGCGTGCAATCCGGATTGTTGTTACACAAACCCGCTTGGAAAAAATGGCGCTTTAAAGCAAAGAACGCTAGCACATGCGCAATAGAATAACCTATTCAATTGGACAAAGTGTTTGTCTATTACGTATGAGCAAACAGGTCAGATAAAAACTGACCAATCTAAGGTGGTATTAAGGCCAGAGGGATGCATACTATTAAGGGTATAGATCCACCTTAACTCACGTTGCTGAAGTCTTTTTACTCTGTCACCGCCGCGTTGAGTCTTGGGCTCATCCGTCAATTTTAAAAATGGGCATTTTTTTCTCCTGGGTTTGTGAACGTCCTGCCCAAAACGTACAACTTTAGACTTATATGTCCCTCCACATGTTTAAATAATTGCACAGCATTTTGAAATTATATAAGGTGTTCCTTTTTTTCCAGAGACCACGGGGCCAGATTCTGTAAATGGCGCCTACATCGGCTGGTGCCTTAAAAAACGGTGCTATCCATATGTCAGTCATGCGTAGGTGCTGTTAACAGAATTGCGGCTACTGAAAAACTGGTAATGTAGGCCAGGATTTAATTACCGGCGTCTAAGTTTGACAGAGAATCACGTCTAATGGTGCCTAAGGTCATCACCCCTAACCATGCCTACTTTGAGCTTTGGCGCTGTTAAGTGCCATGCTTAAATGCGATTCCAACACCTACTTTTTTAAAATGGACTTTGTAATTGTTTTTTAATGGCCCGATCAATAAACACACCAATTAAAACCAATTAAAGCAATTAAGTTAGCCAGCGGTAGGGTGCCTGCTCCTGCCTAACTTGTGGCGCCATTTATAGGATCCGGGGGGGGGGCATATATGTAGCTAGACATAGGCCTTCTTTTACAAAGGTGCGCTAAGTATTTTAGTACGCATTTAGTGTGTGCTAAATCAATGCATGCGCTAACCGCTAATGCGTCCATAGGATAACGCGCATGCATTAGCGTTTAGCATGTGTTTAGCATGCGCTAATATTTTGCGCGTTCTAAAAAGCATAGCACGCCTTTGTAAAAGAGGAGGATAGATATATAGATAGGAAGGAATGTTTTTTTTAAAAAAATTTTAAAAATGTTCTTAGTTCTAATAGTTACTGATCTTATTAGGTTAAAATGTGACAGCCAAATGTATGATATGTGGAGACAAAATATTGTTCTAAATTAATATGCAGTGCAAACCTAAAACTGCATAATTACTGCTAAGTAATAATAGACCATCTGGATTCAAAGTAATATCAATGGGAGCCAAAAAACTGAGTTAAGGAATGAACTCTGCATATCTCATATTAATTTGGGTATTACTGGCCATTTGGAATATTAAGTAGGAGAAGAGAAATGGCCACTATTAGCCAATTTATTGACATACTGGGATTACGCTTAGAAAAAAAAAAAAAAAAAGAGGGAAGAAACATTCCACAAACTTGCAAAATGTATGACAAATATCTGTGAGAGACGGAGAGAGTGCAGGCATAATGGAAATCCATTAATTTAATGCAGCCTTTGCAAGACCCTACTGTAGGTCAAAACAACAACATCTTTAGCTCCTAAACATTAAAAATGTATTAGAAATAGCTTAAGAAACATTTACAGAATTCAGATACTTGTCTGATAGGCATGGGAAATACATACATTATTGTCTGATGCAACTAATGGCCAGAAGATACCATTAGTGCAGAAAAAAATAGAGCAAAGTCGGCAAGTCATCCACTGCTAACTGGTTTTGTCCACCACAGCAATCCCCAGGAAGCCATGGATTATTGGCAGCTGTGTAAATAATATCCGTGAACATTTCAACATCCTTTTCAGGCACCTGCTTTTTTGATGAAAAAATAGGATGTTGTCATCATATATGGGAAAAGTTATCATAAAATTCTCTCTGCCTCTCCTGCTTACACGCTGACCAAAAACCTTGTCACTGTAAATAAAGCAAGAATCAGGCCGGAGCAACTCGCGAGGCCTGCCACAAAAGGAGGGGGCCTCACGGGTCAGGGCGGATAAGTAATATGAAGTGATTCATCAATTTGGATTATGTGCACAGCTTCACTTTAATATTCATTATAAAAATTAGCCAATATTATACAGTGACTATCAAAAGTAACAACCAACATTCCACCTGGAGTCCCTGGTGGTCCTGAGGTGCAGCGGGCAGGAGCGAACTATTCGTGCTCCGGCCCCACTGCTAAGCCAGTCGCTGCTGTACCAAGCAGGAGCATGCTTTGGGCACTGCTGCTCAGTTTTGAACGGCTTCAGGCTGCCGCGAATTCTCACGAGACTCATTGCAGCCATTCAGTTTTTGTTAGCGCTGGGGGCGTGTTTAGGGGTGGATAGTAGACGTGCCCAATGCTAATCGGCTGGCGCAGCTATATCGCTGTATGCTAACCAATTAGCATGTAGATTGCGCATCAGCCCTAACGCCTACAAAATGGGTGTAGTTATACTCTCTCGAAGAGCGTAGGGAGAGGGGAGACATGATTGAGACATTTAAGTACATCACTGGCCGCATAGAGGTGGAAGACAACATTTTCTCTTTCAAGGGTCCGTCGGCCACAAGAGGACATCCGCTAAGAATCAGGGGCGGGAAATTTCATGGGGATACCAGGAAGTACTTCTCCACAGAAAGAGTGGTAGACCATTGGAACAAACTCCCAGAGCAAGTGATCGCGGCCAGCAGCATACAAGATTTTAAGAAAAAATGGGATGCCCACGTCGGATCTTTATGAGGGCAGTGTAGAGGTGATGCCACCTGTGAGCGACCCCTTAGGGGGTTGTTTGGGGAGGGTTAATGGAGTGGGCAGACTTGATGGGCTATGGCCCTTTTCTGCCGTCATCTTTCTATGTTTCTATATTCTAAGGGTTCATGTTCTAATGGCCATGTGCTAATGGGAAGATTAGCATGTGGTCGTTATTGCACAACTGGAAAATGTGGGCATTTTTCAGCTGGGCTAAAAGTGGCCTCGGCAAACGGGAAACTCGCTCGCTGGCGTGCAGGCCAAATTTTAGCGCAGATTATATAATAGAATATTAAGAACATAAGAATTGCCGCTGCTGGGTCAGACCCGTGGTCCATCCTGCCCAGCAGTCCACTTACGCGGCGGCCCCCAGTGCTCTAAATGACCTGCGTTCGTCCCAGTTTAGCAGGAACTTGTCCAGCTTAGTCCTGAAACCCTGGAGGGTGTTTTCCCCTACAACAGACTCCGGAAGAGCGTTCCAGCTCTCCACTACTCTCTGGGTGAAGAAGAACTTCCTTACGTTTGTACAGAATCTATCCCCTTTTAACTTTAGAGAGTGTCCTCTCGTTCTCCCTGCCTTGGAGAGTGTGAACAGTCTGTCTTTATCTGCTAAGCCTATTCCCTTCAGTATTTTGAATGTTTCGATCATGTCTCCTCTTATCTACCAAATATTGTAGCCATACATTTAAATGCAATGTATACTTCGTTCTAAGGTAACAATTTAATCTAAAAGCTCTTACACATCGAACTATGAAAGCATGTAATAGAGCTCCGAGGTCTCTTCTCTATCACTTTAAATGTATTGTACAAGTCTGATGTTCCCCACTGTGTATCGTTCCATAGCAATCATTTCCAGGAACATTATCATGAAAAAAAAAAAAAGAAGTTAATATTGTGAAACATTTCATTGTTATTATTCCCAATGTTAACATTTTAGAACTATTTAAATCTAATTTTAGTAGGTCTCCTTTTTGGCTTGGTACTATATCATAAAATCTAAAACTGGAATTGTTCTGCGGGTGGCACTTTGTAATCCAACTGTAATATAAACGAGGCACCAAATTGATTTTTTTTCTTTCTCTATCTCTGTTTTACAAACATTCATAACTTTGGCACTCACAAAATGCATCCCTCTTTTTATCACACAAAGAATTGCACAAAACCATTTAATGGAAGAAATTCTGGCCGCAGATTTAATTCCACAATTCAATATAACCAAACAACAATATACTTAACCAGTCCAACCTTAAACCCCCCACCCCACCCTCAGGTCAGTCATATTTCTCCCCCCAATTTATTGTAATGGTTCATCGGTGATGATCTAGCCTGCCTCCAGCCAAGCTTACGGAACATAACCCATCTGAATTAAAGTGATTCTTGCGGTGATGCCAAGATTTCACCTTTTGCTTGAGGTGGTGTCACACAAGAGCTTTCACATCACAGTAGCAACCCTTTATCCGAGAATTCTAATTCCTTTCCTGTATTTCCCTCCAACTAAACATGGCCGCCTGCCCAACTGACCTCCTACACATAGCGGCAATCCCCATCTCCCACCCCACAACAAACAGACCACCCCACAATCTTTCCAGCAAACCACACACATACTCCATAAGACAAGAAAGGAGGGGGGTATGCTATGTTTTATGTTCAATTAATTGCATTGCACTGAAAATCAATAAAGTTAAAAAAAAAAAAAAAAAGAAAGAAAGGAGGGGGGATGGGAGGATAAAAATCCAATCTTCCATATAAGAGGCATACACCCTGCCCTTCCACTTCAACCCTCCAAAAACCATTCTAGCGTGCCAACATTTCTCCATCACCAATCCCACTCTCTCACTTCCTTAACCAATCAAAAGTTACCATGCCATTCCTCCCATCGACTATCCTAGCAACTCCTCACATCAGTCCTTCACATCACAATTAACTCCTACCACCCTAACCTATCATTCACCTTAGCATCCCCACTTTTACCCCATCTCTTTCTTTCTAACTTTAACTTGTTCAGGATGCTGCTCTGCCAAGGTTATAAGCTTATAATTATCAATTCTGCTTTTTAGTACAATCTTGAGTTTTGTCTCAATTGGACTATTGCAATGTTACCTTCTTAGATTGCCCGAAATTTATAATTAACAAAACCCTCCAAACTCTACAGAATATAGCCATTAGTTTAATCTTCAGATTGAAGAAAAGTGATAAGATTACACCTTATCTACGTGAACTGCACTGGCTTCCTATAGAAGGGAAAATACTTTATAAATTCTATTGCATACTATTTACAATACGTTTTGGAGAAACTCTGGATTATATGCTTCAACTCTTTAACTTTTCCAATAATCCATAATGACACTTTTCAGTATTCAGTCATTAAGAATATAAGATACAACAGATCTTTTAACTCCACGTGGGCATATAAGCAGCAAAACTTTGGAATCCTTTACCGACTGATATTAACCAGTAATCTAATTTTAAGATTTTTTAAAAAGACCTATCTATTTAAAGAATTTCTTATTAATAATTCCTAAATATTGTAATACTATTTAATAATTTATATCGTCATAATTATTTTTGTAAACCGCTATGAACTTCATAAAGGTATTGGCGGTATATAAATAAAAATGGTATTGCATTGTATTGTTTTAAATACAGTGGGCCTCCCCTATCCTCCTTCATTGATTACTTACTACAGAATTATCACCCTAGGATTAATCATTCATTGTATGTTGAAATAGGCTTTTTTTTTTTTATGGTTTGTTTGCTTTGCTTTGTTGTTGGTTTTTTTTTTTAGCAAAGGATAAGTTATAAGGTTCTAGTAATGTTGGAGGCTCCGCTCCAGCCATTCACGGATGGATCCCTTCATATAATTCCTGAGATGGGCCACTGTCCTCTCCTGCACAGAGACAAGGGTAATGGGTAGAAGGAGAGAGATCCCCTTCCCTACCCACTTTCAATGAGATTAATATCTCCTAAGAAGAGTTGAAAACAAACTTCCCCAAAAAAACCCCAGTCTCCAAGCCCCAGGCCCCAGGCCTGGCTCCTTCCCCAATATCCAGCAAACTACTATCTGCTTCCCCACAGTAGAAAGTGCCTAGAAAAGAAAGCAAATCCTCCTTTTCATTCCTCAGCAAAAAGAAAATCATAGTCTGCTTCCATCAATGAAGCCTGTCCAGCAAAAGTTCTTGGTTTTTATTTGGTATGAAAAACAAAAACAAATATCAAAAAGAAAACATGGCTCTGAGGAGCCTGGCCAAGCTGTCTAGCAGATAGATCCCTTCCCCAAACTCTCGTGATAGGGCTGGATCTGCCTCTATTGTACCCTCCCTAGGGTTACCATATTTGACGATAGAGAAACCCAGATGCATGGCCCCACCATGTTCTGCATCCCAGCCCTGCCTTGTTCTGCCTCCAACCTGCCCTGTTCTGCCTCCACCCCCGATCCATCCACCTCTAGCCCCAGCCCCAAAAAGTATGTCTCTTTTTTTCCTGACCTCTAGATTGCATCTGGAAGGCCTCCAGCATGTGCAGATGCATGTGACCTCATCCGCGCAGGCTTGTTGAAGACCCTCCAGGCGCAGATGGAGCTCAGGGCTTTCCAAAATCCTGACAAACTGTTGGGTTTGGATAGTCCATCTGGGAACCCAGACAGTCCTCTAAAAGAAAGACATGTCTGGCTTTTCTCAGATGTCTGGTAACCCTAGACCTCCTCAGCTTTGCTAGTTGCACAAATGTGCTTTTCTGCTCTCTGAGTAGGAGTTTAAGGCCTAGGAAGAAAATGGAACCAAAGCAATCAGCAGTTTACTTACAGTAGAACTCCTTTTGTTGAGTAAATGTTGTCCTTGGCGGGCTGCAGTCACCTGGTTTGCAGCTTCCCAATCCATGTAATCCAAGACTGGGAAATGGGGTTGGAAATTGCCTCATAGTCCATTGCTTCAGATTCTGGCATCCCTGCTTGCTCTGTCTCTGGAGGTGCAGTAGGTAAAGGACTCCACCCCTTCTGGAGAAGTGATGCTACATATTGGTGGGTCAGCCAAGGGTTGTTTGGATCCTCCTTCAAGTTGCTTAGCAACCAGCGGTATAGTAAAGAGGGGTAGGGAGTCTTGGTGGGGGCACCATCACCCATTCTCCTTTCTGCCCCCCGTTCCTTCCTGACCCCCCCCCCCAACACCACCACCACCACGTGCCTGCACCCCCTTCCCTTGTACCTCTTTAATTTTCCCAGCATTAGAATCATCACAAACTTGCTGTCCACATCGGTGTCGGCTCTCTCTGAAGTCACTTCTGGATCCCACGCCCAGGAAGTGATGTCAGAGGGAGAGCTGACACAACGTGGGCAGCAAGTTCGTGATGCTTGCGCCAGAAAAATTAAAGAAGTATACAGTTTGGAACTGAGTTCCAAAGCGAGGGGGCGGAGACGGAAAAAATGTTGCTTCTCATAGTATTAATATGTCTTAATGAGGGGATTGAAAGCAGGTTTTGGTTAGATGATCGAAGAGAACCCTGAGAGGGGTGTGGGATCAGACGTATATTAATGAATTCAGGCTGCCCTGCTATTCGAGTTTTGAATGTCAGCAACATAATTTTGTAAGTGATACGGTGTTGTATAGGAAGCCAATGTGCTTTAAACAGAAGAGGCGTGACGCGATCAATTTTTTTTTGCATTAAAAATTATTTTGATTGCAGCATTATGGACTATTTCTAAGTGCCTAATTTCTTTCTTACTAATTCCTTTATGTATAGGGCATTACCATAGTCCAGACAAGAGATGACTAATGAGTGGATGAAGGTGTTTAAAGAAGAGGGTCAAGTAGCTTGGCAAGAGAACGTATCATGCAAAGACGGTAGAAACATTTCCGAACAACGGAGCTAATATGTTCATGGAAAGTTAGTTTCCCATCAAAGGTGATTCCAAGAAGCTGAGTGGTCTCAACAGACTGGATTGGGATGGATCTAAATTCTATGGGTGAGGGTAAAGTTAAACCGCTGTTGATTGGGAAAACCATAGATTTTGGAGACAAAGAAACCCCACCCAAACTTTTTGAGAAGAAAAATCTGTCAAATGTAAAGAATAATAAAAAAAATACATATGTAACAGCCTGAAAATAAATTATACATTCGCATGTGTCTTAATGTAAAAACTCCCTTCTAACAGAAGGGCAACAGGATAGAGAAGAAAATGTTTCTTTCTCTTCTGAGCTTCTTGAGACACATCAGGAAACATCTGTATTTTACAATTCAAAAATAGTCTCCCTATTTTTGAAAAACAAATTAATAAGTTCCTCTTTATTGGACACTAAGGCCCTGATTCTACAAAGTGCATCCCGATTTTAGGCAGCTGTAGGTATCCTACAGCTGTCTAATCAGCCAATCGGGATGCACGTTTTTAAAAAAAATGCTCCCCAGGCAGGCCGCCTATATTGAAGGCACCTCCGGGAGCCTAGGGAGGCCCGCAAGACGCCTAAGCTCGCCTAAGGGCCTTAGGCGGGCCTTAGGCGAACCTAGGCGGCCCTACGTGTCTCCCTAGTAGAGGAAGAGACGCTTACAATGTAGGCCAACAAAATGCTGGTCTACATTGTAAGTAGACGCGGCCGCTATACTTATTGCGGCAAGGGATCTCTCTGCTGCTATAAGTATAGCGGGCCGCGGCTGCCTGTCCGATTGCCGGCAGGAGGGTGCCCAAACCCTTCTGCCAGAAGATGCCCCCCCGACAATACTGACCCCCCCCCCCCCCCCGACACTACCGATCGCTGGCAGGAGGATGCCCAAACCCTCCTGCCAGAAGATGCCCCCCCCCCCGACAAGCAAGTCAGATGAAAGAGTACCTTGAAAAGATTGTGCTTGCTCCATTCGCAATGACCGAGAGAGCTCAAGCCCTTTTTTGTTCATGTTGCCAAGGACTGGGGGTGGAGGTACTGAGATGCCCCTGGGTCACTTGCCATAAGAATTAGCCTTACTGGGGCAGACCATTGGTCCATCTAGCAGAGCTCAGTAACCCTTTCTCATGGTGGCCAATCCAGATCACTAGTACCTGGCCAAGACCCAAGGAGCAGTAACATTCGAGCATCTCAAAGAGTAGCAACATTCTAGAACCCCAAAGAGTAGCTACATTCTAGAACCCCAAAGAGTAGCTACATTCTAGAACCCCAAAGAATAGCAACATTCTAGAACCCCAAAGAGTAGCTACATTCTAGAACCCCAAAGAGTAGCTACATTCCATGCTACCGATCCAGGGCAAGCAGAGGCTTCCCCTATGGTCTTAATAACAGACTATGGACTTTTCCTCCAGAAATTTGTCCAAACCTTTCTTAAAACCAGCTACGCATTCCTATTGCTGTGTGGGAAGAACACTTTTTTAAAACAGCAGTATCTCATGCGTCTCCTCCTGCCATAGAAACACAAAAGAAAATGAGCAGGGAAGTCATCTGTTTCTCATAGCAAAATCTTAATAAATAAAATAAAAAAAAGCTGCTAAGCCACAACATTTTTGCAGCTTAGTACTTTGATACCCCCTAGCTTAGATACCAAGACTAGTTTTTTAAAAAAATTACTGGCACTTTTGTCTGTAATGGTTGAAGACAGCAGTACCAGTTAACATATAACTAATGATACAGGCGATAGAACTGCATTAAGGGAAACAGTAAATTCACAGTTTGCCCTAGCAGAAATCTATCAGTTTTGATAGGATTCTAGACACATATTCAGAGACAATTTCACACCACGCTGTACAATTTTTTGTACCAAGTTTATAAATTGCCTTGTAAAATAATGCAACTGGAAATCCACCCCGCCCCCCAAAAAAACCCCAAAAACCATCAAACAGACATAGGGAGCTTTTTAAGAAACCTCTGCAAAATTTGTGGTTACTGCAGCTTAATGTGGGACTTTACTGCACCTTACCAGTAGCTGCAAATCTTACATGGCAGTTATTAGAGGCATTACCAGTATTTCCCATTGCAGGGTTGTATGTGGGGCTGTATAAAGAGAGGCGTAGTCAGTAGAAGGAAGAAGGTGTTGATGCCCCTGTACAGGTCATTGGTGAGGCCCCACTTGGAGTATTGTGTTCAGTTTTGGAGACCGTATCTGGCGAAAGACGTAAGAAGACTTGAGGCGGTCCAGAGGGCGACGAAAATGATAGGAGGCTTGCGCCAGAAGACGAATGAGGAGAGACTGGAAGCCCTGAATATGTATACCCTAGCGGAAAGGAGAGACAGGGGAGATATAACATAGTAACATAGTAACATAGTAGATGACGGCAGATAAAGACCCGGATGGTCCATCCAGTCTGCCCAACCTGATTCAATTTAAATTTTTTTTTTTTTTTTAATTTTTTCTTCTTAGCTATTTCTGGGCAAGAATCCAAAGCTTTACCCTGTATTGTGCTTGGGTTCCAACTGCCGAAATCTCTGTTAAGACTTACTCCAGCCCATCTACACCCTCCCAGCCATTAAAGCCCTCCCCTGCCCATCCTCCACCAAACGGCCATACACAGACACAGACCGTACAAGTCTGCCCAGTAACTGGCCTAGTTCAATCTTTAATATTATTTTCTGATTCTAAATCTTCTGTGTTCATCCCACGCTTCTTTGAACTCAGTCACAGTTTTACTCTCCACCACCTCTCTCGGGAGCGCATTCCAGGCATCCACCACCCTCTCCGTAAAGTAGAATTTCCTAACATTGCCCCTGAATCTACCACCCCTCAACCTCAAATTATGTCCTCTGGTTTTACCATTTTCCTTTCTCTGGAAAAGATTTTGTTCTACGTTAATACCCTTCGAGTATTTGAACGTCTGAATCATATCTCCCCTGTCTCTCCTTTCCTCTAGGGTATACATATTCAGGGCTTCCAGTCTCTCCTCATACGTCTTCTGGCACAAGCCTCCTATCATTTTCGTCGCCCTCCTCTGGACCGTCTCAAGTCTTCTTACGTCTTTCGCCAGATACAAAGTGCCAGTGCTTGTTCAAAAATTCATAAATACGTTTGAGAGATATAAAGTACTACTTAGCTTGGCTTAGAACCTGACTGTATCATTCCCCTCCGACGCATTTCGTTCTTCCTCAGGGTCGGGGATGATATATACAGAAATGCTCAAATTTTTAACGACTAGCTAATTACATAATGATCACGCCGAAGCAGCCAAAAACATATGCAGCACTGTACATTAGACATTCAAGAGACAGTTCCTGCTCAGTAGAGCTTACAATCTAATCAAGTAGACAAACAGGACAAGTAGGGGACTAGGGAGTTTCTCAGATAAGGAATAATAAAAAAGGCATGGGCGCTTTACAAGTGCGTGGGGGTTAGGAATTAAAAGCCGCCTCAAAATGGCGGGCTTTTAGTCTGGACTTGAATACTGCCAGGGACGGAGTTTGAAGTACAGAGTCGGGCACTCTGTCATTTAATAATTTGCACTTAGCATGCTTCATTCCAGTGCCTATCTTTATTTATTTATTTAACTAGTGTTTAAGCCCATTAGATTAACGGGTGCTAGATGTGAAATGTTAACATTTAATCAGGGAGTGGAAAGAAAAAAAAATGGGGGGGGGGGGCTCAGGGCGATGAAAGCTGTCTAATGTAACTCTTGAGCCCGTCCACGATTTAGGAGCAAGAGAGAGCGGGAGTGCAGGTTGACCGCCTCTCCTGCTTTTGAACCTGGGCAGAGGCAGAGCTGGGGAGGGAGGGAGTGACATCATCATCCCGAAGTGAATAAAATGGGAGAGCATTTCAAAGCCTCGGGCAGCGGCGGCTCCTTGACCAATCCGCGTTTACAACAGCCCCACACTCGCGGTCTGGTTGGCTCCCCCACCAAAGCCCTTCGCAGCGGCAGCCCCTCCCACATCCGCCCCCGCGTCCCAAGCCTCTCTGAAGGATGGCTCCCATGAAAATGCTACCCCTCTGTCCAAAGCTGCGGCGGCAGCCTCCCTCAAGAGGCGCATCAGCGTCGGAAGCCTTGTCTCCGACGTTGTGACGTCAGAGAGGTCTCCGACGCTGGTGCGGCTCCCGAGAGAAGCCACCGCCGCAGCTCCAGCCCCAAACAGAAAAACAACATCTCCATGGAGCCAGCCCCCGGAGAAGCCCCGGACACAGGGCCGGACGCAAGAGGAGCCGTCACCGCGAGAAACCCCAGCAAGGGAGCCAGCGAGACCGCGAGTGCGGGGCCGTTGCAAACAGCTGACTTCTTCGGCTTCCTCTATTATCTCCACCGCCGTAGTCTCTTTTTTTAATCTGGGGAAACCGCCGTGCAGAAAATGCCATTGCTGGAGAGCAGGGAGTGCCGCGTTTTAAAATTTATCTGCCGTGCGTGGGGCCGTAGTAAGAGTGCATGCGCACTCTTGCCGGCCACGGACCTACGGATCATGGAAGCACGCCGATAAGAGTGCACATGTGCCGCTAAGGGTTTTATTATAAGACATTGGTTGTCTATCCCATTTTCCCCAAAGAGCTCAGAATGGGTTACAAGTTAAGGCAGCAATCCATAGAGAATTATCCCTATGTATGCACATCCTATATCCTTATACATATTTTATAAAAGGCTACATGCTCAGTGAACCTTTTGTAAAATATTGAGGAAACTGTGCAAGTCCAAACTTGGACATCCATTTTCATATCTATTTTCTTTAACTTATACTATCATATCACAGAAAATGATTAAATCTAGAACTGTTAAATAAAGATCATTTCAACAGAAATTATCTGCTATTTTCGTGTGCCTTACGGAAACAAAATAGAACTTGCTCAGTTAATGCAATCGAGGGATCCTGCAGCTCATTAAGTTTCAGTGGGTTCTGTGCGTATGGTATCCTTTGCAACTTTTTATTATGCCAGTCTGGGTGAGGAGAAGCAGAAATTTACAAAACACGCTCATTACGCGATCACCCTGTGCATTGTCAATCCCCTTCAGTTATGTATTTGGGAATAAAACAAAACAAAACAATGGATGCATCTCATTTTCAATCTTTGCTTTAATCAGTACTTGTGCATCGAGAAACAGGAAAATAAAAATAAAAAAACCAGGAACTTTGAATTGCTAGGGGTCAGTGCCAATCTGGAATGAAGCCTACCATATATTATAGTAGTGGATGCCAGCTGATACATTTTCACTGTTTGCAAACATTGCTGTTCTAATGTGAAATCAGGCTAAGCCTGAGAACTTAATTAAGGGGGAAATGTGTTGTCCTGGCTGCATTAAAGGAAACAATTTGCTTGCAGTTTCTTTCGCTAAAAGTTATGGCTATTTGTCATCTGAAATGTCTAATTCTACTCAGCAAAGCAGAAATGCCGGCCTTTAGCTAAGCCAAGTCACATGTGTCACTAGAGACGGCAGAAGAATGGTTAGAGATGGACAATGTTTGTTTTATATTATCTCAGCCCCTTATGATTCAAAGGGAATCAAGTTAATTTAAAATGGAGGCAACCCATAAAGGTTGAATTGCCAAAAATGTGAACAGTGGCTCGCTGAAGTGGCTCATTTTGTCTGCATTCCCCTTGAAACACCATGAGAATATTATGGGGTCCTTTTACTAAAGAGTGGTGATTTTTTGCATTTGCTGGGCATCTACCCTGCAATTATCACACAAGGGTGATCCTGCAAGGGCACCGTGTTTTTTTAATCCCCCCTTTTACAAAACCGTAGCACGGTTTTTAGCGCCGGCCAAGGTGGTAACAGCTCCGACGCTCATAGAATTCCTATGAGCGTCGGAGCTGTTACTGCCGTAGCCAGCGCTCAAAACCATGCTACGGTTTTGTAAAAGGGGAGATAAGTAAAAAAAAAAAAGTGTTAGAAAAGGGAAGGGAGGACATCTTTACTTCAATGTGTCTGATTGTTGTCCTTCCATGTAAACGCTCTTTTCTTTCCTGTCAAGTCAATGGAGTCTTTTCCCTTTTTTCTTAATGTAGGGCTCCTTTTTCAAAGCCGCGGCAGAGGTTTCTTCCGCGGGCCGGCGAGGTGCATGCTCCGATGCTTATAGGAATTCTTTGAGCGTCAGAGCTTTTACCTCGCCGGCCCGCAGTAGAAACCTCTGCCGCAGCTTTGTAAAAGCCAGCACCAGATTTTATTGTAAGTTGCTATAATATGTTTTTTACAATTGGCGGAATATCAACAATTTTTTTTTTTAATAAAAATTTTTATTGAAAGAATCAAATAATCAGTACAATAGGATAATACAAAAATACATTCAATACAATAAGAATTATAATAAATTTCATACAAATTTAAATCATTCTTTCAAATTTAATTTCCATAAGATTTAATTCAATCTTATCTACACCCTCCTTAATTCCATCCCCTACCCACTATCTTCCCCTAAATGAAATCCCTCACCCTGGATGAAAGTTGACAAACTTTAATATCATTGATCCAGTTTGTACTGTATGTAAAATAAAATTGAAAAGAAGATAACGTTCAAATTATACTAAAACATTCAGGCCTTGATTCTATAAAAGGCGCCTACAGTTAGGCGCCGAGATCAGTTTTTTTAATTGGCTTAATCAGCACTGATAATTGACAGCACTGTTAAAAAAAACAAGAAAAAATGATTATACAAATTGATTTGTCGGTAGGCACCTAAATCGGTAGAAGCCTACCATTTCGCGGTAGGCGTCTATACCAAGGCATCTATCAGCGCCTACACAGAAAGTAAGCATGGTCTGGGCGGATTTGTGATAGAATTTGGGTGTGGAATGACTTAACCCCTCATCTGTTCGCCTTCCCTTCCCTAAAATTATGTCGTCTCAAAAGGTTCCTTGACAAAACCTTCTCCTTCCAGGCAGCTAAACTAAACTCATGGCTAGCCCAAATTGTACTCGACGCCCCCCCTACCTTGACTTCAGAAAAAAACTCAAAACTCACTTATTCCACGGACAGAACCCTTAACACACCCTCACACCTCTTCAACTCCCATCAATACAGGTGAACCACCTCCTTCTATCTTATCGTACCCTCTAAGCCTATTAACTTCAATAACCGGTATATTCCTGAAAATAAAATATTACCTTCCTATTGTACATTCTTGTATATTCCTTGTACATTCTTGTATATTCCTATCAACTTCAATGACCTCTACATTCCTAAAATGTTAATTCCAATGATCTCATCATTTGTAATCTTAATTAATTGCTGTGAACCGCCTAGAACTCTCTGGATATGGCGGTATACAAAATAAAGTTATTATTATTTACAAAGGTGCACTATGCTTTTTAGCGCACGCTAAATATTATCTCACGTTAAACATGCGCTAAACGCTAACACATGCATGTTATCCTATGGATGCATTAGCAGTTAGCGCACATGTTAATTGGCACGCACTAAATCCGCGCTAAAATGCTTAGCGCACCTTTGTAAAAGAGGGGGTTAGCCACCATCAGGCACCTATAGTAGCTGCACTGATTTAGGCCCAGAAAACCCCTGACCTAAATGGCAGCGCACCTATAGATTCAACACCTACCAGTACCTAAGAATGCTTAGAAGCCATTAGGCGCGATTCTAAAAACAACACCCAGTGGTCGATGGACATCCGCGCCAAATAGCGCCTAGGACTTAGACACCATTTATAAAATCAGGGCCTCAACGTCTTCATTCAATCCACAAAATAGCAAGGATTATATTTCAAAGATCCACTGTTGTTCAGGCTTATTTCAGGCTTATTTCAGGGGTCTCAAAGTCCCTCCTTGAGGGCCGCAATCCAGTCGGGTTTTCAGGATTTCCTCAATGAATATGCTTGCGATCTATGTGCATGCACTGCTTTCAATGCATATTCATTGGGGAAATCCTGAAAACCCGACTGGATTGCGGCCCTCAAGGAGGGACTTTGAGATCCCTGGCTTAATTGTTTATTCCCCCTCTAAAGTAGCCAAAGTGATCCAAAATAAACCGCCGAATCTATGTCCCTGTTGTGGCCAATGTGCCACTAATGCAGCATTCACATTCCCGGTGGTAATTCTGGAGGTATGCGCAATCAATCTGATCTTCATTGCTCTAGTGCAGGGGTAGGCAATTCCAGTCCACAATGAATATGTATGAGATAGATTTGCATCTCAAGGAAGCAGTGCATGCAAATCCATCTCATACATATTCATGGTGGAGATCCTGAAAATCTGACCTGGCTCCTGCTCTCGCGGACTGGAATTGCCTACCCCTGCTCTAGTGGTACATTCTACATATTTATTTATTTATTATTTTAAACGTTTCTATTCCGCTTAGCAACCGAAGCGGATTACATACATACATATCATGGATTAATTCACAAATTAAGCATACACCCAAATTAAGCATTATCAGGGAATACCTGTTTAAAAGAAAGCCTTAAGAAAGAAGTGAGTTTTCAAGGTGTTTTTTTTTAACTCTTAAGATCTTAGCACAGCTTCAGTGACTCATTTAAATCATTCCATAATCGCGGTTCTGCTATTGAAATTGCTGCTCTCCATGTTTTTTTTTTTAGAATGCACTCTAAGCCCATGCTCTAGGCTCAGCCTCAAAGCAGACTCAGATCTCAATATATCTTATTGCATGGACAACTAATAACATATTCCATGGCATGCAAATCTCTCTCTTGAATATTCATTGTGGATATCCTGAAAACCTTTCTAGCTGGGTTTCTTCCAGGACAGGGTTTAGAAACAACAACACTACAGTAGCACATGGGTGAGTGGGGATTGCTGCCACCCTCACTGCCCATGGACCCTTTAGGGTGAGATAGGAGTTTCAAGGGTGGGGGAGAAGATGTGAGCAGGACTCACTCTCCGATTATTTTGTATTATAGTTGAGTTTTGGGGAGGGGAGTTCTTTATGCATTTTAGAAAATGTACAGACCTGGGGGGGGGATCCAGCACAGTAGGCTGCCGGAGGTCAGAGGTACTTAGGGAGGGAGTGCAAAGAAGTTCTTTGTTAATTTACTGATGGAATAGAGAAATAGAGAGAGAGTTGGGGGGGCCCACTAGATAGCAAGGACTGGGAGCTCCATTGGACAATACAGGGGGGCCCTCTGATTCAGACTAGTAAGCCTTTTAAAAAGCAATCACTGCCTTGGAAATAGGGTTACCATATTTGGGGCCACGCCCCTTTCTGCCCCCATCTCTGCCTTGCTCCGTCTACAGCCTGCCCAGTTCTGTCTCAAGTCCTGCCCCCAGCCCCACCCCCTCAAAGCCTCATCTTCTTCCCCCAACGAGCTTCAGCCACGTCTGGAGGGCCTCAAGCATGTGTGGATATGTGTGATGTCATCCGTGAATGCTCAGAGGCCCTCCAGATGTGACCGGAGCTCATCGGGGTTTTCCAAAACCTGGACAAACTGCTGGATTTTGGAAAGTCTGTCCAGAAACCTGGACAGTCTTCTAAAAAGAGGACATGTCCAGGTTTTCCCAGACATCTGGTTTTGCTTGGAAATAACCTGATTGTTTTCTTTGATAGAGTTCTGAAATTGAAATTTAAAAATAGCTACACCTTCTGTTGTGAAAATTGCTCCACATAGCCTTTTCGCATGTTTGTTTTCATGATTTTAAGATGTTTCCTAAATTTCAGTAGACAGTCAATTTTGCATCATTTAAAAGTAAGGGACTCCATAATTTTGGACCAGTATCTCGGAAGAGTGAAGACCAAGAAGAGTTAACTGTTCAAAAGCAGGGAGCCTCAAGTAAATATTGATCCACTGATTGGATATTTTGTAAGACTATAAGAACATAAGAATAGTCTTACTGGGTCAGACCAATGGTCCATTAAGCCCAGGAGCCTATTCTTACGGTGGTAAATCCAGGTCCCTAGTACCTGGCCAAAACCCAAGGAGTAGCAACATTCCATCATTTCAAAGAATAGCAAGATTCTGGAACCCCAATGAGAGCGACATTGCAGAGCTGAGATTGTGATGTCATAATGCATCATTCCACAGTACCTCAGAGCCAACCCCATCAGTGATGTTACAGTGGCTTGATTGTCCTATACTTGGCACCAGTAAGGGCATAAGAACAGCCATATTGTGTCAGACCAATGGTCCATCAAGTTCAGTAGCCCGTTCTCAAGGTGGTCAATCCAGGTCCCTAGTACCTGGCCAAAACCCAAGGAGTAGCAATGCAACCTGAGAGAAGCAAAACTTGTGCAGTTGTCTAAAATTCAGTGTTTTTGCACAGTTTCAGGTGTTTTATAGTATTTTCCACATGAAACATGTTTTTCCTTTGACCAACAGCGGATGACAATACTTTTATTATGAAAGCAATAATTACATGGTTTGGAACGCTGCATGTAAATAGGACAATTTAGATTGCGGATTAGTGTATTCCATATCCTTTGTAATTGCTCTAAGATGTTAGGATTCTTAATGCATTGTAATCCTTTATTTATTATTATAAGTTGCCCTCACACTTGAATATAAAATATTTAGACACTGAGACATTTCTTCATAAACAAGGAGTCAATTGTAATTTCAATGCTCTGTCTGCTTTTTATAATAATTTTAAGTGAATTCCTTTACAAACAGATTCACAGAACTAAAGAACAGTGAAATCAAATGTGATTACTCTTAACAATATGACTTTATCCAGGTTAACACGGAAAAAATTACGCTCTTATTTTAGAAGCACTATTCAAGTAAATAGCATTTTAATGTATACCCTGAATAGACAGAAACGTGGGAGAGGGGACGTTTCTTAGGCTGCTCATGGGTAGTTATTATTACTGCTACCTCCCGGGAACCTCAAAAATAAGTTTGAAGGATTTAATAATAATAATAACTTTATTTTTCTATACCGCCATAGTCAAACTGACTTCTAGGCGGTTCACATAGAAAGAAGGCTGGACAATCAGCGAATTACAAAATGCAAAAAGAAGGATGTTACATAGTAAATTGGAGAAGCATGAATATATGAGAGAAGAAAGATGTTACATAATACATTGGGGTTGAAAGGGAAAGAATACCTGAGAGAAGTCATCTGATTAAGCAAGGAATTTGTCAAATAGAGCGGTTTTAATTGATTTTTGGAATGTGTTGTAGGTCTGTCTGGCTTTATTTATGTGGTTTCTCAGCCAGGATTGCTGTCTGTTTGCTTGGAACATGAAGGTTCTGTCTAGGAAGGATTTGTATTTGCAGCCTATGATCTTCGGGTATGCAAAGATGTTTTTGTTTCTGGTTGTTCGTGTGGGGTTGTGTAAAGTGAAGTGAGTTTGCAGGTAGGAAGGTGCTAGGCCCCAGACTTGTTTGAAGCAGATACAAGCAAATTTGAACAGTATACGCGCCTCCACAGGTAGCCAGTGTAATTTCTTGAAATGCAGTGACATCACACGCATGCGTCACACCTGTGCATGCTTGGAAGCCCTCCAAATGCAGTTCTGAGCTCAAGGAGAAGAGGTTCAGGAGGAGGGGCTGAGGCGGAATGGGGCATGACTTAGGTGGAACAGGGCAGGGATGAGTAGAACTTGGCGGGCCTGGGGGCGGGGCCATGTGTCTGGATTTTACAATTGTAAAATCTGGTAACCCTAATCTTGGAGGAAAATCACAGGCCGGACTGTCCACCTTCTTGTCTTTCACACAGTGGAACCTGGAGACTTTGCCTTCTGCAGATGATTGTGCAGTGATGACACTCATGTGACCCAAAATTTCAGAGGCTATCAATCAGCCTGTGGACAATGAGGAGTGAAATGGGACAACAAGGATCTTTCAGGGACTCTGTAGAAGCAGCTTGACCCAGTCCTTTACCAGAATTAATGACTTAGGTTTTTTGTTTTGTTACAGTTTATTCCAGTGATTTCGACTAAATTTTGTTAAATAATTATAGTGAGAAGTAAACAAAAAGAAAAAGAAAACGGGGATATATAAGTAGAAATCTGTACTTACCCCCAAATTCTATGAAAAGTGCTAAAAAAACCTCCTTGCCCAAATGTGAGCTTGCACCCAATTTGTGCAGGCAATTTAATTAACAAGACAATTGGTGCCAACAGTTGGAATCTTAATGCGCAATTATTAGCATTAATTAGGTTTAATAAAAAAAATGTATGCATCCAAACTTTGCATGAGCCAAAAAAGGAGGCGCAGAAATAGGAAAGTCACGGGCAGATCATGGCGTTCCCTGGATTTACACATGTAGTCATAGAATGAGGGGAATTTGTGCCTAATTTAGGGGGTGGGGATTTGCACCATGTTTCAGTTGGTGCAAATGGCCGCAGCTAAGGTTAGGTACAGGTCCCAAACTTAAGCACTATTTTATAAACTTAACTTTAAGTGCTGTTTATAGAATAGTGCTGAGCTGGTAGTTTTTTTTCCAGCGCAGATTTTTTTAGACACCATATACGGAATTTAGTCCAATGTGCATATGCTGAGAAGGTGTGGTTTGTGCAAGACTGGGGTGTTAATGTAAACCGGTGAATCATAAAGTGTGCGCCGCGGCGAGATTCCAGGTGTACTGCAAGGGATTGAGTTACTTTTGGCATTGGCACCTCTCATCCTCTCTGCCCCCCCCCAACAAACCTCGTCTCGTTTGCCTGAGCTCAGGGCCATGTCTGGAGGGCTTCTGAGCATGCGCGGACATCAACGCGATAACATCTTACACATGCGCACATGCGTGCAATGTTATAGCGTCAACGTCCACACATGCTCGGAGGCCCTCCAGATGTAGCCCTGAGCTTAGGGAAAATGAAATGAGGTTTGGGGGGGGTGCTGGGAGTAGAGTGGGGCAGGACGAGGTTGTGGGTGTGCCACAGAAAAACATTTACTCCGTCAGTGCGCCAGAGCAAAAAAAAAAAAAAAAAAAAAGGGTGGGACACAGATTTATACTAGGGGCTCTTTTATCAAACTGTAATAAAAAGTGGCTTCAGTGCACCATTACTCAGGTCTTTCTCGCGTGCTGAGGCTATTTTTACCACCTCAGTAAAATGGCCGAAAATTCTATTTTCTGTATTAAAAGGGGCTGCTGTAAAGTTCTCAGCCCAACCAAGAAGAGAATAATGTGGAGCCATGAAACTTACAAGTTATTCCACGCTTCTCTTGACACTTTTCGTTTCAATGAGAAAAAAATTATCACTCACTCCACATCATTCTCTTCTTGGTTGGGCTGATAACTTTGCAGTGGCCCCTCGTAATGTGCAAATGCTAATTTCCCCATTAGCATATGGCCATATCTACTTAAGCCTCTACCACCGCCTATTTTGGAAATGGTAAGGGCTCACACTAACCCTATGCTAGTCGATTAGCCAATGGCAATGTAGCTGTGCTAACCAATTAGTGCAGAACACGCCTAGTCTCCGCCCTTGACCCATGCAGAGTGCAAAATTACTGCAGGGTCCTTAAGCATGCCCTGTTTGCTGTGGTAAGCATGCACTAGTGATTACTGCAGCTTAGTAAAAGGGCCCCTGAATGTTTTAGAATCCTTTTATTTGTGCCAGTTGAATTTACTTTTTTTTAAAAAAAAATTATAATTATTTATTTATTACATAAACATAATAAAATTACAGAAATGAAAAGAAAATCAAATACAGGAAAAATAATCTAAACAATATTGCATTAAAGGGCCCTTTTACTAAGGCGCAATAACCAATTTAGCACGCACTAATCGATTTTATTCCATGGGCACCTTAGCATTTAGCATGCACTAATCTTTAGCGCTCTGTAAATCAGCGGACGCTAAATCGGTTAACGTGCCTTAGTAAAAAGACCCCTAAATCTAGCCCACATTATTGGGACTGCTTTGAAAAGTAACACGTGTATCTAATAGGAAATCATCCAGTGGAATTTACTTTTAGGTGCTTTGGAAACAAAAGTCAAACAAATTAAGTGCATGCAATTTTAAATGTAAAAAGTAATGTGGAATCAATGCGCATTACTCTTTATAGTTAAGAAATTTTTCACAAGTAATTTGGCTGTTGGTTAATTGCGTTTCACGTTCAGTGCAATACCTTAAATTCTCACATGAACATTTAATGATTCCTGGAAGTCTATTTAATGGTAACTCAAATAGCATTTTTTAAAAATTGTCCTTAATGGGACAGAGTACTACATATAGAGTCAATTTACATTTATAACATAGAAGCTAAGCTAAAATAACTGTGGCAGCTGAACCATATCATTATACTTGAAGCGGTCTATGAGACGCCAAGCATCAACACTGACTACTCTATCAACTAGACGATGGCCTGGAAACTTCTCCCTCGCAGCATTCTGGAGGTCATGCCGGGCCGATGCAATTCAGCAAACATGGTCTATTTGGTCCATTCCCTCTCCTTCTCTCAGCTCAATTACATGCCTTTGCTTTCTACAGAAACCTGCTGAGGTGCATCGCTCTACTTCTAACGTACCATCTGTTATTCAGTTTCACTGACTACAGCACTAGAGGCAACATGGTGGGCTTCAAAATAGTTCTGATGGAACCAGCGGCAAAGGAAAGCCCAAGAAAAGGAAGACACAAATGAAGGAATGTAAAGAAGTTGGAAAAGAAATGAAAAGATGGGAGGGGGGGAAAAAGATGCAAAGGAGAAGGGGCGAAAGAGCAAGGCATACAGTTAGTACAATGCAAATTCTTGTATAACGTGATTACCCATCAGTTTGGTTCCGTGTGGAGTACAAAAGGTTCAGAAACTAGTTACAAGTAGTAGCGCGGCCCTTTCCACCACCAACATCCCGATAAGTACATTTTGGCTTCTTGATTTTTCGATGTTTTGCAATTTCAGATTGATGCATTGCAGTTAAACAATCATGATACTCAAAGGTTAGGCATTAAGGAGAACGGAGTGCCGCCATGATGGTTCTCCAGTCCATTGGTCTTTTTCTTTCCAAAGTGACCAATGTACACAAGTACCATTTTGGTTTAAAGTCTGATAAGGGTACTTTAATCTAAGACATAATCCCCAAGCTGATTGAATTGTACTGGAAGGCCCTCTTTTCTTAAAGTGCGCTAAGCGTTTTAATGCGCATTTATCGCATGCTAAATCAACATGTGCACTAACCGCTAACGCGTCCATAGGATAACATGCAGACTTTAGTGTTTAGCATGTGTTAAAAAGCATAGTGCACCTTAGTAAAAGAGGAGGTAAGTGTAACATAACATAAGAGCAGATTTCTAGACTGCATAGCCGTAAGTTCAATGCGGTTATCAAAAGATTATGCTATGAGAAAATACAGGAATAATATGATATAGAGAAATTTAATTGATCAGAAATTTAGAAAGAAAAAAAAAAAAGTTTTCAACAGTTTTCTGAAATGTTCATAAGACGTGAATCTAATTAATAATGGACGGAAATCTTTGTCATAGCAAACTTCTTGGTAGGAAAGACATTGCCTGTGATGTTTCTTACTTTTACAGCCCTTGGCTGAAGGGAATGTAAATAGGGCATGAGATTTTCTACTATTCTTATGCGCCACAATAACAAATCTGTCGGCAAGATACAATGGGGCAACACCAAAAGCTGCTTTATAGTATAAGCATCCCCACTTAAAGATCACCCGGACCTCAACCAGAAGCCAATGCAGTTCATATTAATAGGGGGTTACGTGGTCATACTTCCTCATAAATCATTCTTATTGCTGTATTCTGAACCAGGGTCAATCTAGTCAAATTTTTCTTAGTACAGTGGTACCTTGGATTACGAGCATAATCCGTTCCAGGAGCATAATCCGTTCCAGGAGCATGGTCGTAATCCAAAATGCTCGTTTATCAAAGCGAGTTTCCCCATAGGAAATAATGGAAACTCACTTTGATACGTTCCCTCCCCCCCCCGATAACCGGCATCACTCCCCCCCCCCCCCGCTCGCAAAGGCCCCCTCGCTCCAACCGGCACCCCCCCCCCCTGGTGAGAGGGAGAATTAGAAGTCCTTTAACATGCGCAGATGCATGCTCAAGGCAGACAGAAGCCAGAAGATCTTCTAGGCACCGGCACAATCTGTGCCTGCGTGCCGATGCCAGACCGGGGGTGGGGGGGGGGTAAGTTTAAGTTGTTCGGGTGGGGGGGCCGGTTCACGTGGGGGGGGAGAGTTCCGTTTGGAGTGAGGGGGCCTTTGCGAGTGGGGGGGAGTGATGCCGGTTATCGGGAGGGGGGGGTGCTCGCAAATCGAGTCAACACTTGGTTTGCGAGTCAAAAGTGTGCTGAGTGTTTTGCTCGTCTTGCAAAACACTCGCAAACCGGGTTACTCGCAAACCGAGGTTTGACTGTACTTGTCAATTCCTCTATAATAAAACCCTAAGCACGCATGCGCACTTACAACGGCATGATCCCTGCTTCTGCGATGTGTAGCTCCGTGGCACTGTTTGACACGTTCAGCTGGAGCCTGCGGCGGTTTGTGTGTGGTGGACCCTTTTCCTTTTGGTTTCATTTCAGCGGGAGGTAGCGGCGGTGGACCGGTGGGAGGGGTGTTTGAAGTGGCAGTAGGCCAGACGGTAAGTAGCAGCAGCAGGGGCCGGTACGGAGGGGGGGGGGTGCAGGCTTCTGCTTCAGTGCTGGAGGGAGGCAGGCAGGCTTTAGCACGGCAGATAGGGAGGTAGGTAGGCTAGCTTGCTTCGGGGGAGGGGGTGGGACAAAGGCTGGAAGGCACTTAGGGGGGACATAGGAAGGAGCACTGGGGGCACTAAAGACATGGGAAGGGGCACTGGGGACACTAAGGACATGGGAAGGGGCACTAAGAACATAGGAAGGAGGCACTGGAGCACTAAGGACATGGGAAGGGGCACTAAGGACATAGGAAAGAGGCACTGGGGCACTAAGGACATGGGAAAGAAGGAGGGAGGGAATAGAAAGGGACAATTGTTGGGCCTGAGTGTAGAAAGCGGCCAAGGAGAGAGAGAGAAACAGAAAGAAAGAAAGACAGACAGCAGAAAAGGAGAGAGAGAGAAAGAAAGAAAGACAGCCAGACACATCTACTCTAGCACCCGTTAATGTAACAGGCTTAAACACTTGTATACAATATTACAATAGTCCAGTACACTCAGAAGTAGTGTCTGAACTAAAATTGTAAAAGCAGCGGCATTGAAGTAGGATCTAATGGGACGTAGTTTCCATAAGGTGTAGTAACCATTTTGAACCACTGTGTCTATCTGATTTTTCATGGTTAAGCACTGATCAAGAACAACTCCCAAGATTTTAATTGTAGGGCTTCTTGTATATGACATTGAACTGATCTTAATTATTGGTTCAAGAATTTTTTTTTTTCCTGGTTTAATTTCAATTTCAATTCCTGCATCCCGGATTCCATCGTGTATACTATCCTACAGGAGACCTTCTTCCAAAACTTGACTCTTGCATTTTGACCCAATAAGGAAAGATAATCAATTAGAAGCCAAAACATGAGTTCTTGGGGTAAATATTCAAAAAGACCTATCCAAGTATATTTCCTGACCTCGTTAAGCAAATGTCTCCCTTATGCTTGGTTAAATTTTGGACAGCTATCTCATTGACCATTCATGATTCTGCTGCTGCTGCAAAAAAGTGACATTCTCCCCCTTTTACAAAACTGCAAAAGCGTTTTTTAGCTTAGGCCAGCACACTGAATGCTCTGCACTGCTCCCAGCAAGGGTAATAACTTAAGGAAAAATTGCACACAGAGTTATAAAAGGTGCAGGAAAATGATTTCAGCTAGGACAGGACTAGATAAGCAAGCCCTGCTAGACTCTGTGAAGCCTTTGTTAGTCCCTGTGTGTGTGACTAGTTTTCGGACCATAAGACGCACCCACCTGTAGAGGAGGAAAAACTAAGAAAAAAAAATTTGGTTCAGAATTATTTTCTTCTTGGTTTTTCCTCCTCTACATATAGGTGTATCTGCTGGTCAGTTGCTGGGAAGCCCGCAGCCCGAAGCAGCCCAAAGCCCAAAACAGCCCAAAGAAGCAGTCTGCAACCCAAAGCGCCCCTCCCTTCCCCCCCGGCTGGACGACTGCCTTTCTCTGCACAGCAAGAGCAATGCACAATGCAGGAGCGTGACCTTTGCGCTTCCTGCCTGGTCCCGCGCCGCTCTGTGATTGGCTGCAGTCAGTAACTCGGCATTTCCTGCGGCCTATATATGGGGGCGACCTATACTTGGGGAAATATGGAATAACTTTTTAGTTTGCTAATATTTTGTCAACTTTGTGACCCTCTTCAGGGTGACAATATGTCCTCAAAAGATAATAATTCCATTAGTACGATTTGGTTCACCGCATTGCAGTTTTCTTACTGAAACAACATTTCCCTGATCAATAATTTTTTTTTTATCACTCTCCAATGTAGTAAGCATCTTTTAACGGGGAAAGAGATAGAGATTAGCAATGCAATGGCCGAATCTGAAAAAAATATATATACTGTATATATTGCTTGCTCTCCATAAAGATGTCTCATGAGTTACCTGTCTTGAAGCATAAATTAAAATGAATTTTTAAAACTTACAATAAAACGTAGACGCATGCTACCAAAGGTTCATTGCTATTCTCTACTAGTGGTACAGTAAACAGGTTTCTCTCATCAGCATTCGCTCAGTGCAGACTCCAAAAGCAATCAGTTCCAAATGATGTGCTGAAACTTTGACAAATCAATACCATATTTTTTTTAACCAAACTCAGTCTGACAAGGAGAGCAAGGATAACGTTAAAAGAAGACCTAATTATATAAACTATGACGGCAATCGTGAAATCAAAATAGAGCTACTGTTGCAACTGCTACTGTTTCAATAAAATCAATCATGTCTGTCATTTTGTTATTTTACTTGATGCCAAATAAGTTCGGCAGATGTAAAGGTAGATAATCCAGAAAATATTTAATTGAACCAGAAAGATGCTAGTGTTTTGTTTTGGTTTTTCTTCTTCTCAAATATTTTTTTTTTAAATTAATTTTACCAAGTAGATACATCAAATAAAACTAGCAACATAAATTAATTACATACATTAATACACTATTATATTGAAAACATCAGAATAGAGGAAATAACCTAAAACAAATTAGACAAATTAAACATAAAATAAAGCAAAATGCACAAGATCTGCGGATAATCTTTTCAGATATAGAAAAGTCAAGTGAGATTACAAAGTGTTTCTTCAGAAATCGTCTAGGGGGGCCCATTTCTTATTAAAGATGCTGGGTTTTAATAATAATGTGCCTAATAGAAAAGCAGCATAGTAAATGATGGCAGAAAAACACAATCTGGTGCATCCAATCTATACAATCCAATCTCCCAAACAACTAAACTAAACCTTAAATTTATATACCGCATCCTCTCCACGGAAGTGGAGCTCGGCATGGTTTACAAGAACTTAAAATATAAGAAGAGAAAGGAAAAGGTTTACTTGAGCTTATATATAGAATGGAAGAGTAAGGGGGAAAATAGAATTACATGTTAGAGAAGAGCAAGTTTTCAGTTGCTTGCGGAATAGTTGGAGAGAGCCCAGGTTCCGCAACGGGATAGTAAGGTCGTTCCAGAGACCTGTGATTTTGAAGAGAAGAGATTTTCCCAGTTTACCTGCAAAGAGGATACCGCGTATACTACAGTATAATCTCGTTATAACAGACTTCAAGGGACCTGGGAAAATTTTCCGTTATATCCAGAGTTGCATTTTTTAAAAACTTTATTTAGGTCAACTTGAAACAAAATCTTTATTTAGGTCAACTTGAAACAACGTACCATCAATGAACAACAGTCACTGCACAACCATATCAGCAACATCAAAAACAAAACTCAGCAAAACATTGGTAGGGCACGAAACGATTGCAAAACCAGAACATTAAAAGATGTTCTAAAGCACTGTGTCGCACTGTACTGGAAAGAAAAATACTCTGTCATTTTCTTCTGGGCTGCAGAAGAAAATTACAGCTAAAAGTGGCTCTCGGGACCAAAATGGTTGCCCGTTATATCCGAAAGTCCGTTATATGCGAGTCCGCTATATGCAATGATTTTCTGAATGTTTATAAAGGCGCACGGCCGGGACCAGCGGCCCTTGTCCACTATAGACAAGGTTCCGTTATAAGCGGGTCCGTTATAACGCGATTATACTGTAACGATCAATTCCTGGCCATGGAGTTCAAGCATTTGTAGACTTATTTTATCCAGGACGGTTTATGAAGTCTTTTTCAGTGCTCCAGCATCTTGAATAGAAGAAGATATACAGTACAATACCTACTTAATTCTCTTCAGCACTGAACTTTTTTTCTTGTGTTTAACCAGTAATTCTATCATGGCTACTGCTCAGACATTTATTTATTTCATTCAATTTTCTATACCGTTAGAACATAAGAACATAAGCAGTGCCTCCGCCGGGTCAGACCATAGGTCCATCCTGCCCGGCAGTCCGCTCCCGCGGCGGCCCAAACAGGTCACGACCTGTCTGAATCACCAGAAGGGGCTCCCTTGCCACCTTGGTTTCTCATTGAAGTCCTATCTTCCCATCGAAGTCCTAACCCTCTGGTCTTGCGCATGCACGACCTGGTTGGGTTTCTATACTTATTACCTGGTTAGCTTTCTATACTTGTGTTACATCCCAGCTCCTCCCTCAGTATCCCACGATCCCTTTATCCCTCAGGAATCCGTCCAATCCCTGTTTGAATCCCTGTACCGTACTCTGCCTGATCACTTCCTCCGGTAGCGCATTCCAAGTGTCCACGACCCTTTGGGTGAAAAAAAACTTCCTTGCATTTGTTTTGAACCTATCTCCCTTCAGTTTCTCCGAATGCCCCCTCGTACCTGTTGTCCCCTTCAGCCTGAAGAATCTGTCCCTATCCACCCTCTCTATGCCCCTCATGATCTTGAAGGTCTCTATCATATCTCCCCTGAGCCTCCTCTTTTCCAGAGAGAAGAGCCCCAGCCTATCCAACCTCTCGGCGTATGGGCAGTGTTCCAGCCCTCTTACCAGTTTCGTTGCTCTCCTTTGGACTCTCTCAAGTACCGCCATGTCCTTCTTGAGGTACGGCGACCAATATTGAACGCAGTATTCCAGATGCGGACGCACCATCTCCCAGGGGAGCTCAGAACAGTTTACATGAATTTACTCAGGTACTCAAACATTTTCCCCTGTCTGTCCCGGTGGGCTCACAATCTATCTAATGTACCTGGGGCAATGGGGGGATTAAGTGACTTGCCCAGGGTCACAAGGAGCAGTGCGGGGTTTGTACCCTCTACTTTAGAGTGCTGAGGCTGTAGCTTTAACCACTGCACCGCTCTAGAAATCAGAATGTAGCAAAGATGAGCCAAGTCTAGGGCAATTAGGCCATTATGACATCACTGAGGAGGTTGGCTCTTAGGCACTGGTGGAATGAGGCATTATGATGTCACAACACCAGCTCTGGTTATCAGAGGCTGAAGCTTTTCATGCTATTTATTTATTCAATTTTCTATACCGCTATCCCAGGGGAGGACAGAATTGTCTACATGAATTTACTCAGGTACTCAAGCATTTTCCCCTGTCTGTCCTGGCGAGCTCAAAAGCTATCTAATGTACCTGGGGCAATGGGGATATTAAGGGGTCCTTTTACTAAGGCACTCATCTAATATAATAAAATGCTAGGCCGCGCATGCGCACTAAAAAAACGTGTTCCCTGATCCGTCGCGAAAACACGAGTGCGCATGCGCGCGTTTTACGTCATCACCTACTCTCCACCTCGCGCCACTGATCACTGTCATCACCTGCTCTCCACCTCGCGCCACCGATCACTGGTCCTCCTGCACCATGCCACACCAGGCATGTCCGCAGCCAGCCTCGAGCTCCTGGGGGCCGGCGGTGCGAGCCGCCCGGCGGTGCTTTGCTGAGGTCCCGCCTCCCACTTCCGCACTACATGGCGCCACCAGACCTGGCCCTACACTGAGATCCGCGATCGGGTTGCCATGGAAACCCCGCCGCAGCCTCGCAGCTAGGTAGGGGGACAACAATCGCGCTTATGTTCAAGCCGCCGCCACGACTCCCCTCTCGAACCGCACCAGGATCGAGAGAGGAGCTGCGGCGGGGGCTTGAGCATAAGCGCCATTATTGTCCCCCTACCTAGCCGCGAGGCTGCGGCGGCCTTCCTCACCCGGCTCACATTGAATCCAAGTAAACAACCGGGGCTGCCTAAAGAAACAAAGTTTCACGATGCTTGGCCCGCCAAACAATTCCTGCCGTTGCCGAAATTTGCCCCACCGTTCCTTCCCTTCCTCAATCAGGTACAGTTCAGCTCCGCCTATGTTAAAAGGAGCTGCTTTGAAATTGGAGCCCTGCCGCCACCGTAACACGTTCCCTCTGCTGCGGTCCCATATGTCAGAGAAGGGGCGGGACCAAGGCAGAGGGGAAAGTGCTACGGCAGTGGCAGGCCTCCGATTTCGACACGGCTCCTTTTAATATTGGTGGATTCACTGCACCTGATGGAGGGAGGGAAGGAAAGGTGGTTGTGCGCTGTTGAGCCCCTCTTTAGCCTCAGACCCTCTCCTAACTGCTCCCTCCTGTCTCAGATCACTGGGGGGAGGTGCCTGTCTTCAGCTGCTGGGATGGAGGGAGGGAAGAAGAAAGAAGGGGCCCTGGCAAGCCAGTTATCAAAAGCCAACCATAGCCTGGGACCCCTACATGATATGAATAATGACCAGACAACAAAAGGTAAGAAAAATAATTTTATTTTCTGTTTTGTGATTACAATATGTCAGATTTGAAATGTGTCTTGAGGGAGGCTGACGCCGCGGCTTTGGACAGAGGGGTACCATTTTCGTGGGAGCCAGCCTTCGGAGAGGCTTGGGATGCGGGGACGGATGCGGGAGGGGCTGCCGCTGCGAAGGGCTTTGGTGGGGGAGCCAACCAAACTGCAAGTGTGGGGACGTTGTAAGCGCGGATTGGTCAAGGAGCCGCCGCTGCTGAAGCTTTGAAATTGCTCTCCCACCGTCACTCCCTCCCGCCCCGGCTCTGCCTCTGCCCCTGCCCAGCTTCAAAAGCAGGAGACATCTAGCACCCGTTAATCTAACGGGCTTAAACACTAGTAGAATATAATGACTAAGTGACTTGTGCAGGGTCACAAGGAGCAGTGTGGGCTTGAACCATTGTGCCACACTCTGACCTCCTGGGTTACCTACATTGCCTTATAGAAAGGCCTAGTTACAGAAATATTTGTATTCCTTTCTGTTCTGTTTAGGTGGCTTTTTGTTGTTGTTTTTTTATATTTAACTCAGTCCTTTTCCTTTGTAGCTTAATGAATATTCAGGTAGGTGACCCTGTGCTCACAGATTTTACAATATAATAACTTGATTTACTAACGTATTACCGTGTGATAATGCAGTTATATGCTAAGGAGCTTATTGACTGGGTTAAGATTTTGCACAGCACATATCGGGGGGGAGGGTATTTTCAATATGACTTCTAAATCCAATTTTAGACATTTTGCAGACAATCCAGTAAAATCCAAAAAATTCAGTAGCGAGTATGACCATTTTCAAAACAGGAAAACATCTCTTTTTTTTGTTTTGAAAATGCCATTTCTTAGATGTTTTTGTGCTCAATCCTCCTGATATTCATTCCGTATTTTTCCAACACAATGAAAAAAGTGGAACATAAGAAAAGCCCTCACTGGATCAGACCGAGGTCCATCCAGTCTGGCGATCCGCACACGCGGCGGCCCATTTAAGTACTCCAGATATACCATAGCCCTCAATACAATTTGCAAGAAGGTGTGCGCTTGAATCCCAGAACAGTAATCTCTGTCACAACATCCTCCGGGAGAGCATTCCAAATTCCCACCACGCGCTGTGTGAAAAAGTACTTCCTGATATCCGTCCTGAACCTGCTGCCACTCAGTTTCAGGCTATGACCTCTTGTCCGTTTCACCTCCGAAAAAGTTAGTAATGCTTCTTCTTGGTCTATTTTATCAAATCCCTTTATTAATTTAAAAGTCTCTATTAAATCCCCTCTCAGTCTTCTCTGCTCGAGGGTAAACAGTCCCAATTTCCTAAGGCGCTCTTTGTAGCTCAAATTCTCCAATCCCTTGACAAGTTTCGTGGCTCTCCTCTGTACCCTTTCCAGCAGAATTATATCTTTCTTGAGGTATGGAGACCAGTGTTGGACACAGTATTCCAATTGCGGTCTGACCATTGCTCTATAAAGTGGCATTATTACATCTTCCGATCTACTCGTGACCCCCTTCTTAATCATGCCCAACATTCTGTTTGCTTTCTTCGCCGCTACCGCGCATTGTGCCGAAGACTTTAGGGTTCTGTCAATCAGTACCCCCAAATCCCTTTCTTGTTCACATTTTTCTAATGTCACCCCCAACATCTTATACTTGTGTTCTTTGTCTTTTTTTTTTCCTAGATGCATCACCTTGCATTTGTTTATGTTAAAATTCATCTGCCACTTTGTTGCCCATGCTTCTAGCTTGTTCAGATCCTTCTGGAGTTCCGCGCAGTCCCTTTGAGAGTCAACAGCCCGACATAGTTTTGTATCGTCTGCAAACTTTATTATATTGCAAGTTGTTTCCTCCTCCAGGTCATTGCTGGACCACGCGTATAGCTCTCGATGGAGACTGCCCCAACTTTGTTGGCCGGGTCGAGAACATTTCAGAGGCACCCCTCCTAGATGTGCTAACCAAGGCTCCTTTTACAAAGCCACATTATGTTTTTTTTATTGCCCGCCGCAGCGGTATCAGCTCCGACGTTCATCGAATCCCTATGGGTGGCAGAGCTAATACCACCATGGCTGTCGATATAAAAGCCTAACGCAGCTTTGTATAAGGGGGCAAATAGCTTGCTGACATTACCACAATACTAACTGGTTACCTGTTCATAATATCAGAGTCCTTAGTGCTTCTTAAACTGGTGGCAGTAAGAGCTCCTGCAGGATTTTGTTTTTTTCAGTGACCATCCCCCCCTTTTACAAAACTGCGATAGCGGTTCTTAGCACAGGCCGGTGCGCTGACTGTTCTATGCTGTTCCCGATGCTCATAGGAACTCTATGAACATCGGAAGCAGCGTGGAACATTCAACGCGCCAGCCTGCGCTAAAACCACTATTGCAGTTTTGTAAAAAAAAAAAAAAAAAAAAAAGGGGGGAATTAGCACACTTCCATATAAGCAACAAATACAAATAAGCCCTTTATGATAGCCCTGCTAAAATTAGGTAGGAAAGTCTGGTGTAAGGGCAGGCTAAGCCCCTTTCTTAGTAAAAGGGCCCCTAAATGTTGGCCAGTTCTTAAATTTTGTTGATAAATTTTGAATAAGAACTTGGGGCACTCATTTTTACCTTTAATTTATTTTAAGGCACTTTATATAAAGGGGTTATTTTTAAACCCCCCACCCCCCTTTTACTAAACCATAGTAGAGGTTTCTATCGCGTCCAAGGTGCGGCAGCTGATTTAGCGCACGCTAAACGCTAACACGTCCATAGATTACAATGGGCGTGCTAGCATTTAGCACACACTAAATCAATTAGCGCGCCTTTGTAAAAGAGGGGGTAAATGTTTTGACTCTGCTCCAACGTTCACATGCTATCATTAAGCTAGATCTGAGGACCTTTTTCTCCTACAAATTAAAAAATGGGCAGGGCACCATGTTCATTTTTATTTTTTGGAATTTACGCTTTTTGGTTGAGAATGAATGAATTCCATTGCTCTTAATGTTGTCTGATCATTTATCTAGTGGAGTGGTAAAGGGCAGTGGTGATACCAAGTTGCTCCTAAGTCTTGTAGGCCAAGTTCAAAATGGTGCCGTCCGATTCCTAACAGTAGTCTGGTAGTCACTAAGAGTCAAGAGGTGATATTTTTAACTCATTTCCAGATGGGACAGAAGAGACATAAGTTCACTTCTGCCCTGTACGACTATACCACTAGGGAAGTGCAAAGTGGCCCATTAGTAGTGGTGTGATGTGAGGGATAAAGATCTTCTACAAGGGTGAATGTCTCTTATTTATGGAGAGGTCTGGGGTAGGAAGACTTTTTCAGGGGGAGGGGAGGCTGGAAGGCTTGACTGAGGTCTGGGGGAGCATGTTTGAAACGGTTAGTCTTTGACTGGAGGAAGATGGGTTACTAGGAAGGTTGCAAGGTGGATTGAAAATTGTGTTAATTACCAGAGGGCTACTGGGCTTGATGGACCTTTGGTCTGACCAAGTATGGCTGTTCTTATGCTCGTACGTGTGACAAGTATAGGATAATCAAGCTACTGTAACATCACTGATGAGGTTGGCTCTGAGGCACTGTGAAATGAGGCATTATGACATCACAATCTCAGTTCTAGAATGTTGCTCCCATTGGGGTTCCGGAATCTTGCTATTCTTTGAGATGCTGGATTTTGGCCTGGTACTAGTGACTTGGAAGGGCATCTGGGCTTGATGGAGCATTGGTCTGACCCAGTAAGGCTATTCTTATGTTCTTATGTTTCCATAGACTTCATAGATGGTGGATTTGTTGATGGCTCTCATGTTGCCACTTCTTCACTATGGTTTGTAGAAGTACTTGTTTTAAACGCTTAAGATAAACAGTGCGTAAATCAGTAAGAGGGAGAGCAATGATAGCTCATGTGAAATGCAGGAGCTGTCTACCCTGAGTAATGAATTTGACTGATAACTATCTTGTGCTCTAAATAACCAAACAAGTTTAATGCAAGCCTAGATCTTTAAATTATATTTTTGTATGTGACTGGCTGGCAAATAAATTTGATTCCATGCAAATATTTTGAAATAAATTAGTTGACAGCAAAACAGAGCCTGAATGACAATGATCTGCAGTCGTACACAGTATACAGAGGACGAAAATCCATTCAGTACATGGAAAAATGTCAGCTTTAATAAAGCAGTCGTGCAGTACCTCTCACACTGCTATCCTATAGTGATATGAAAAATTATAATAGTAGGAATACAAAAATTTCTAGATATAAATAACTTTTGTTATTAAATTTTCATCTTAGAGAAAAGAATCTATACAGCATATTTCAGTTGCTGGGAGGGGAATTATTGCTATCAACCAACATCAGAATTCCTAAAAAACAGCATTTTAAAAAATATCTTTAACCTGGGAGATACTTGGAGGAATGTCGGGAGAGGAGAGATATGATAGAGACATTTAAATACCAATGTGGCATAAATGTGCATGAGGTGAGTCTCTTTCATTCGAAAGGAAGCCCCAGAATGGGAGGGCATAGGATGACGTTACGAGGAATATTCTAAGGCAATACCTTTTTACAGAAAGGGTGGTAGATGTGTGGAATAGGCTCCAGGTAGAGGTGATAGAGACACAAACTGTCTGATTTAAATAACAATAATAATAACTTTATTCTTCTATACCGCCATAGTCAGATGACTTCTAGGCGGTTCACAGTGAGGAGAGCTGGACAATCAGCGAATTACGAAATGCATATAGTGAATGTACAACATATTATACAAGAAATAGAGAGAAGGAAAATTTAAGTTTAGTGTGACTTCTGTTTATGAGATAAATCTGTCAAATAGTACAGTTTTAATTTCTTTCCGGAAGGCACCATAGGTCAGCCAGGCTCCATTGATGTAGTTACCTAACCTAAGTGTGGGACAGGCACGTTGGATCTCTTAGGGAGACGAGGAGATAAAGCAATGTTACTTACCGTAACAGTTGTTATCCAGGGACAGCAGGCAGCTATTCTCACTAGTGGGTGATGTCATCAGACAGAGCCCCGGTACGGACGTCTCACAAGCACGTGTTGCTTGTAGAAACTTAAAGTTTCTAGATGCCCGCACCGCGCATGCGCCGGTGCCTTCCTACCCGGAGATCCGGGCGTGTCTCCTCAGTTCAGGTAGCTAGCCTGAGAAGCCAACCCAGGGGAGGTGGGTGGGACGTGAGAATAGCTGCCTGCTGTCCCTGGATAACAACTGTTACGGTAAGTAACATTGCTTTATCCCAGGACAAGCAGGCAGGTATTCTCACTAGTGGGTGACCTCCAAGCTAACCTCAGTGGGATGGAGGGGGAGTTGGCGACTTAAGAGAATAAATTTTTCAATACTGTTTGGCCAAACTGTCCATCCCGTCTGGAGAGGGTATCCAGACAATAATGTGAGGTGAATGTGTGAACCGAGGACCAGGTGGCAGCCTTGCAAATTTCCTCGATTGGTGTTGATCTGAGGAATGCTACTGAGGCTGCCATTGCTCTGACCTTATGGGCTGTGACCTTACAAGGAAGTGATAATCCAGCCTGGGCATAGCAGGAAGAGATACAAGCCGCCATCCAATTAGAGATGGTGCGCTTTGATACGGGTCTTCCCAACTTGTTAGGGTCGAAGGAGACAAAAAGTTGAGGAGTGGTTCTGTGTGGCTTGGTGCGATCCAGGTAGAAAGCCAAGGCACGTTTGCAGTCTAGAGTGTGAAGGGCCGATTCTCCGTGGTGAGAATGAGGCTTAGGGAAGAATACTGGAAGTACAATGGATTGGTTGAGATGAAATTCGGAGACCACCTTAGGCAGGAATTTCGGGTGAGTGCGGAGGACCACCTTGTCATGGTGGAATACTGTGAATGGTGGGTCCGCCATCAATGCCTGGAGTTCGCTGACTCTGCGAGCGGACGTAAGGGCTACAAGGAAAAGCACTTTCCAGGTGAGATACTTCAGAGGGGCCCTGTTGAGTGGTTCAAACGGGGGCTTCATGAGGTGGGAAAGGACTACATTGAGGTCCCAAACTACTGGGGGTGGTTTGAGAGGAGGGTTAACATGGAAGAGTCCTTTCATAAATCTGGCGACCACCGGATGGGCCGAGAGGGGTTTCCCTTGTAGGGGCTGGTGGAACGCCGCAATAGCGCTCAGGTGGACTCGTATGGATGTGGACTTGAGCCCAGATTGAGATAGGTGTAGGAGATAGTCCAGCACGGAGGATAAGGAAGCTCGCTGAGGTTCCGTTGACTTAGAAACACACCAAGAGGAGAATCTGGTCCATTTTTGGGAGTAGCATTGTCGAGTGGCGGGCTTCCTGGAAGCTTCCAAGACCTCCCTCACTTCTTGTGAGAATTGGTGAGGGGTTACGTTGAGAGGAACCAAGCTGTCAGGTGGAGAGCCTGCAGGTTGGGATGAAGTAGTGATCCTTGATGTTGAGTAAGCAGTGAAGGAAACACTGGAAGTGGTACTGGTTCCCTGCTGCTGAGTTGAAGTAGGAGGGAGAACCAAGGTTGTCTGGGCCACCGAGGAGCTATTAGAATCATGGTGGCCCGTTCGAGTTTCAGCTTGACCAGAGTCTTCTGGATCAGCGGGAATGGTGGGAACGCATATAGAAATAGTTTCCCCCAGTTCAGTAGAAAAGCATCTGCCTCGAGGCGATGAGGAGTGTAGATCCTGGAGCAAAACTGAGGCAGTTTGGCGTTGTGGGGAGCCGCAAAGAGGTCTATCTGGGGCGTCCCCCATTGCGTGAAAATTTGGTGAAGGGGGCTGGAATGGAGAGTCCATTCGTGCGGTTGTAGCAGACGGCTTAGTTTGTCTGCTAAGACGTTGTTCTCCCCCTGGATGTATACTGCTCTGAGTAGGGTGTTGTGGCGCACCGCCCAGTCCCAGACTCGTAGAGCTTCCTGGCAAAGGAGGGCCGAGCCCGTGCCTCCTTGCTTGTTGATATAATACATGGCGGCCTGATTGTCTGTGCGAATGAGGATTACCATGTCGTGGAGTAGGTGTTGGAAAGCTTGGAGCGCATTGAAGATGGCTCTGAGTTCCAGTAGATTGATTTGGTGTAGTCTTTCCGCACTGGTCCAGAATCCTTGGGTGCGGAGACCCTCCAGGTGGGCCCCCCATGCGTAGTTCGACGAATCGGTTGTGAGAACTTTCTGATGGGGGGGAGAGTGCATCAGCAAACCTCTGGATAGATTCGAAGAGGTCATCCACCAAAGTAGAGACTGCCGAAGAGCAGGTGTGACTAAGATGCGTTTGGATAGTGGATCGGACGTTTGGTTCCACTGTGATGCCAGGGTCCACTGGGGGATCCTGAGGTGGAGTCTGGCAAAGGGTGTCACATGTACTGTGGAGGCCATATGGCCCAGGAGTACCATCAGTTGTCTCGCCGGTAGGGTTTGGCGGGTAGACACCGACTGGCTGAGATGAAGAAGAGACTCCATGCGTTGCCGAGGCAGGAATGCTCGGAGTCGGGTGGTGTCCAGGACCGCTCCGATGAAGGGGAGGGACTGGGTGGGTTGTAGATGAGACTTGGAGAAGTTGATCTCGAAGCCCAAATTCTGGAGGAAGTAGGTTGTAGCCAAGGCCGCCGAAGTGACCTCTGGGGCTGACGGGGCCTTGATGAGCCAGTCGTCGAGGTATGGGAATACCTGTAGACCCCTGTCCCGGAGTGCTGCGGCCACTACCACCAGGCACTTTGTGAAGACTCTGGGGGACGAAGATAGGCCGAATGGTAGCACTCGATACTGTAGGTGCAGATTTCCCACCCGAAATCTGAGGAACTTTCGGGAGGCCGGGTGAATGGGGATGTGAGTGTAGGCCTCCTTGAGATCCAGGGAGCATAACCAGTCGTTCTGCTCGAGGAGGGGGTATAGAGAAGCCAAAGTCAACATGCGAAACTTCTCTTTGACCAGGAACTTGTTGAGGGCTCGAAGGTCTAAAATGGGTCGCAGGTCGCCCGTTTTCTTCGGGACGAGGAAGTACCGGGAGTAAAACCCTCGGTTCAATTGGTCTGACGGGACCGGCTCGACAGCCCGAAGCTGAAGTAAGGTTTGGACTTCCTGAAGAAGCAGGGCGGTCTGCGTCGAGCTTGAAGGATACTCTCTTGGAGGATGGTCCGGGGGGACCCGGTGGAATTGAAGAGAGTATCCTTCTCTTATGATGGTGAGGACCCATAGGTCCGTGGTTATGGCCTCCCATCGATGGTAAAAAAGATGGAGGCGGCCCCCTATGGGAGAGGCCGAGGTTATGCTCCCGGGGGGGGGCGTCAAAAGGGCTGGGGAGCCTTAGGTACCGCCGGTGGCTGAGGTTTTTGCTGAGACTTCTGGGGAGGTTGTCTCTTCGCAGGCTGTCTCGCAGCAGGCGTTTGTCTGGGCATGTAACGCCGCTGGTAAATCAGGGGTGGCCTGGAAGGTCGAGACTGTTGAGGTTTGGGTTTGGGCCGCAGGATGGATTGAAAGGATTTTTCATGATCCGACAGCTTCTTGGTAACAGTTTCGATAGACTCATCGAACAGGTCAGCTCCAGCACACGGTACGTTGGCGAGTCTGTCCTGTAGGTTGGGATCCATATCGATAGTACGGAGCCATGCCAGGCGACGCATAGCTACCGCGCTTGCGGCGGCGCGTGCCGAGAGTTCGAATGCATCGAAGGAGGATTGCATCAGCTGGAGGCGTAATTGGGAGAGGGAGGCTACCACTTCCTCGAACTCGAATCGAGCTTGGTTGTCTATGAACGGAGTGAACTTGCGGAGCACCGGCAAGAAGAACTCCAGATAGGAAGAGAAAAAGAAGTTGTAGTTTAGCACCCGTGACGCCATCATGGAGTTTTGGTAGAATTTTCTACCAAATTTGTCCATCGTTCTCCCCTCTCGGCCTGGCGGTACAGAGGCGTAGACCTGGGAGGGATGAGAGCGTTTAAGGGAGGACTCGACCAGTAGGGATTGGTGGGAGAGTTGAGGGCCCTCGAACCCTTTATGGTGCACGATGCGGTATCGAGCATCGAGTTTGCTGGGGATCGCCGGTATGGAATACGGCGTTTCGAAGCACTGCATGAAGGTCTGGTCCAGTAATTTATGCAAGGGGAGCCGAAGCGACTCTGTTGGAGGGTTAGGTAAATGCATGGTGTCCAGATACTCTTTGGAGTATCGGGAGCCCGTGTCAAGGGTCACATCCAGATCCTCCGCCATTTGTCGGAGGAATGATGAGAAGGACAATTGTTCCGCCAGCGTCGGTCTGTGGGACGGGCTGGAGGAGGAGGAGGCCTCCAGGTCCGTGGACATCGGGGAGTGACAAGGAGAATCGGGCACCAGTGTCTCCTCGTACTCCGGGCCCCTCGGGGGGGACACCTCTGATGAGGAGTATCCCCTACGTTGCAGTTTTTTCTGCGGTGACACCTCCGAATGGCGTGAGGAGTGCCAGGATGAGTGTCTCGATCGGTGCCCGTCTCGGTGGCGGGACGGGGATCGGGATCGTCTGTGCATCGCATGGTCTCCCGAGGCCCCCAAGTGGATAGGGCTGGAAGCAGTGGATCGCAACTGGGTTTGCGATGCGGGTTCTTGCGATGCTACCCAAGTCTGGTAAGGAGTACGGAAGAACTCTTCCTGACTATGCCCAGGGCTTCGAGTATCGATCGGAGGTCTGGTCCCATGTTGGCGCGGAGGCGTAATGGGTTCTAATGGCGGCATATCGGTAAGCGAGGCTTGCCGCGTGGGCATCGCCGCCCTCCCCCGTTCGTCCTCGTCGGTTGTCGAGGTCGAACGGTGTGGGGGAGGGGGAGGGGGCGGACCGCCCCTTTGGACCGGTACCGGGAGGTCACCCTGTATGGCAGCGATGAGCCCGGGTCCGATGGTCTGCATGAGCTCAACTAATTGAGCTTCCAGCATGGACCGTAGCGAAGCCGATAAGGAGGGATCCGCACGGTCATCGCGCTCCTTCGAGGTCGAGTGCTTCTGCTTAGTAGCTTTCGGCACTTTGATGACCACTGGTGGCACTGTGGAAGGAAGAGGTACCTGAACCGAGGAGACCGGGGCAGGCACCGACGTCGAGCTCGTGGATGGTGTCGGGATGAACGATGCCGGTTTCACCACACTCGATGCAGGAGGGGTCGATACCGGTTTCGCCCGAACCGGGGAGGTATCAGATGAAGTGGAGGCTGAGGGATCCTTAGCTGCGTCCATCTTGAACATCGATTCCCACAATAGGCAACGCCGCTTGAATGAGCGTGCCGTAAGGGTAGAGCAAGGCCTGCACGATTTCGGAATGTGGTCAGGGCCCAAACACTGCAAACAGCGCCGGTGAGGGTCCGTGAGTAAAATCGCGCGTTGGCACTTGCTGCACTTTTTAAACCCGGTGATTGGCCGGGACATAGGCCGGAAAATCTCCGCCGCGAGGTCGAAGCCAGTGGGCCTGAGCCACGTGGCCGGCCCGTTCGACCCGCCGGAGGAAATAATCTTCTTTTTTTTTTTTTTTTTTTTTACTGAAAAAGAAAAGAACTGTTAACTGTAATTAAAAGAAAACGAAAACGCGGACAAGGAAGGCAAATTTAACTGAATTCAGCTAGCGCATGAAGAAGTTGAACTTCTCAGCTCCGCGGAAAAGAAAAAACTGAGGAGACACGCCCGGATCTCCGGGTAGGAAGGCACCGGCGCATGCGCGGTGCGGGCATCTAGAAACTTTAAGTTTCTACAAGCAACACGTGCTTGTGAGACGTCCGTACCGGGGCTCTGTCTGATGACATCACCCACTAGTGAGAATACCTGCCTGCTTGTCCTGGGATAATGGATGCTGTGGAAGGGCAGACTGGTGGGTCATTTGGCTTTTATCTGTCAGTTTCCATGTTTCTATAACCACAAAGCTCTATGACCTCACAATGCAAGCATTAAGAGAATTATCCCTTCTTTTACTAAGGCGCGTTGACGTTACGAGGAATATTCTAAGGCAATACCTTTTTACAGAAAGGGTGGTAGATGTGTGGAATAGGCTCCAGGTAGAGGTGATAGAGACACAAACTGTCTGATTTAAATAACAATAATAATAACTTTATTCTTCTATACCGCCATAGTCAGATGACTTCTAGGCGGTTCACAGTGAAGAGAGCTGGACAATCAGCGAATTACGAAATGCATATAGTGAATGTACAACATATTATACAAGAAATAGAGAGAAGGAAAATTTAAGTTTAGTGTGACTTCTGTTTATGAGATAAATCTGTCAAATAGTACAGTTTTAATTTCTTTCCGGAAGGCACCATAGGTCAGCCAGGCTCCATTGATGTAGTTACCTAACCTAAGTGTGGGACAGGCACGTTGGATCTCTTAGGGAGACGAGGAGATAATGGATGCTGTGGAAGGGCAGACTGGTGGGTCATTTGGCTTTTATCTGTCAGTTTCCATGTTTCTATAACCACAAAGCTCTATGACCTCACAATGCAAGCATTAAGAGAATTATCCCTTCTTTTACTAAGGCGCGTTGACGTTACGAGGAATATTCTAAGGCAATACCTTTTTACAGAAAGGGTGGTAGATGTGTGGAATAGGCTCCAGGTAGAGGTGATAGAGACACAAACTGTCTGATTTAAATAACAATAATAATAACTTTATTCTTCTATACCGCCATAGTCAGATGACTTCTAGGCGGTTCACAGTGAAGAGAGCTGGACAATCAGCGAATTACGAAATGCATATAGTGAATGTACAACATATTATACAAGAAATAGAGAGAAGGAAAATTTAAGTTTAGTGTGACTTCTGTTTATGAGATAAATCTGTCAAATAGTACAGTTTTAATTTCTTTCCGGAAGGCACCATAGGTCAGCCAGGCTCCATTGATGTAGTTACCTAACCTAAGTGTGGGACAGGCACGTTGGATCTCTTAGGGAGACGAGGAGATAATGGATGCTGTGGAAGGGCAGACTGGTGGGTCATTTGGCTTTTATCTGTCAGTTTCCATGTTTCTATAACCACAAAGCTCTATGACCTCACAATGCAAGCATTAAGAGAATTATCCCTTCTTTTACTAAGGCGCGTTGACGTTACGAGGAATATTCTAAGGCAATACCTTTTTACAGAAAGGGTGGTAGATGTGTGGAATAGGCTCCAGGTAGAGGTGATAGAGACACAAACTGTCTGATTTAAATAACAATAATAATAACTTTATTCTTCTATACCGCCATAGTCAGATGACTTCTAGGCGGTTCACAGTGAGGAGAGCTGGACAATCAGCGAATTACGAAATGCATATAGTGAATGTACAACATATTATACAAGAAATAGAGAGAAGGAAAATTTAAGTTTAGTGTGACTTCTGTTTATGAGATAAATCTGTCAAATAGTACAGTTTTAATTTCTTTCCGGAAGGCACCATAGGTCAGCCAGGCTCCATTGATGTAGTTACCTAACCTAAGTGTGGGACAGGCACGTTGGATCTCTTAGGGAGACGAGGAGATAATGGATGCTGTGGAAGGGCAGACTGGTGGGTCATTTGGCTTTTATCTGTCAGTTTCCATGTTTCTATAACCACAAAGCTCTATGACCTCACAATGCAAGCATTAAGAGAATTATCCCTTCTTTTACTAAGGCGCGTTAACCGATTAGCGCACGCTAAGTGCTAATGCATCCATAGACTAACATGCATGTGTTAGCGTTTAGCTTGCGCTAAATCAATTAGCGCCCACTAATCGGTTAACGCACCTTGGTAAAAGAGGGCCTTAGTCTATAATCGTAAAGTTCTTTGACCTCACAATGCAGGTGTAAAGAGCCATGGAGGGACATAATCAAAAGTGTGCCTAAGTCTGAAGTTGGACGTTTGTGCAAGACGTTTGTGCAAGACGTCCACAAACCCAGCAGGAAAAATGTTCATTTTCAAAGCTGCCAACTTTTCAGCGGTCCCTCATAAGTTACGACAGGTCTATGGCTGGTGAAGTTGCTGGCATATAAATGTTAGGTGTACTGATACCAGGTTATGTGAGTACACTTCTCCCTCCGTATTCGCGGGGGTTAGGGGCAGAGCCGGCCCACGAATATTTAAAAAATGCAAATAATATTCGGGCTGGTTCTGCCCCTAACCCCAGCTTCCCCCAGCTATTTTAAGCCCTGAAAGACCCTCCCCCCCCCTTAAGCCTTACCTGGTGGTCTAGCAGGTTTTCGGGACAGGAGCGATCTTCTCACGCTCCTGCGCCGTGCAGATCGCTCACAGGAAATGGCTGCCTTGAGTCTCTCGAGCCACTTCCTGTGAACGATCTGCATGGGGCAGGAGCGTGGAAAGATCGCTCCTGCCCCAAAAACCCGCTAGACCACCAGGTAAGGCTTAAGGGGGGGGGGGGGGAGCTTACAGGGCTTAAAATAGCCTGAAAAATGAAAATGCCTTTTTTTTGTTTTAAAACTGCAAATAAGCGAATCCGTAGATACGGAATTCGCAAATACGGAGGGGGAAGTGTATTCTATAAACCGAGAATAGAGCTTAGAGATGTAAATGGGATGAAATTAAGTTTGGAGGGTAGAATGTTGAGTATGCATGCTAGGATTGGAGCATCAATGATATCGGTGGCTGGCGTAGAATTATGGAATGCCTTGCCTGGTTTTGTGTGAGGAGGATGAATTTTAAGAAAATGCTAAAACTCAATTATTTGCCAATGCCTTCTTATACTAAGGTATATTTCTGTTGATAATCACCTTTTAGAATTTTTTTGATTGCAATGTATGATTTAAAGTTTCAAGTTTTATTAGGATTTTATATACCGCCTATGAAAGTTATCTAAGCGGTTTTACAATCAGGTACTCAAGCTTGCTTGTATTTCTGAATTGATTGAATTTGCGCTCTATCCCTGTTTATAACAGGGACGATTAATGATGTTTAGACATGTCTATGTTATATGTGATAATCATAGGGAGACAAGATTTTATGTATGTGATATAGAAACTGCATAGTTGTATCCGGTATATAAATTTTTTTATTTTTTTTTTATTTTATTTTTTAACTTGATTGAATTTTTTTTTTTTAAATTATTATCCTTTATTTGTTTTTGACATCAAATACATAGTGCAAACATATGAACAATCAAGTAATATAACATACTGCATTCTATTCCAACAAATAATACAAAGCTGTTTAATCCTCCCCACCCCCCAACGTAACCCTCCCCCTGCCCCACCTGGATGTATATAACAATCATGAATCAAAGGGAAATAATGTTAATAATAATAATAATATTAAATAAGTCACAATCATAACTTACAATAATTTGTTAACGGGCCCCAAATTTCCTTGAATTTGCTATGGTATCTCCTCTTCAAAGAATTAATGTTTTCAAACTTGGCATAATGATTCCCATCAGAAACTATAATTTAAGGACTCCTTTTATCAAGCTGCGCTAGTGGTTTAACGCGCGTAATAGCGCGTGTTAAAACACCGGCCGCGCTAGCCACTACCGCCTCCTCTTGAGCAGGCGGTAGTTTTTGGCCAGCGCGGGGGTTAGCGTGTGATGAAACGTCAAGCCCGTTAACCCCACTAGCGCGACTTGATAAAAGGAGCCCTAAGTTATCCCAGCTTTTCCACTTTTTCATTATCAGCTGCATGGCTACTCCTGTCATGATGAGGAGCAATTTATTCCGGTTTGCATTAATTGGTTTCTTAGGTAATAGTATCGTTCCAAACAATATTATATCATATGATAACGAAAGTGGAACTTCCAATATCGTAATAATTTGACCCCAAATGGATTTCCAGAATTTGAGTATCAGGGGACAATAATATGCAAATGATCTAAAGTCCTTATATCAAGATGACAGTGCCAGCATCTATTAGAACTATCCAACCTTTGCAATCTAACCAGGGTGCAACAACTACATTCTCGAAACAAATTCGCTGTTCTGTTACAATTCGACCTCTCTGCTGCTTTCGATGTCGTTCACCACGATATACTACTTTATCAACTTTCCGAGATAGGAATTGATTCCACCGTTCTTAATTGGTTCTCAAACTTCCTTCGCTCTCGCTCCTACACTGTCAACTCTAATGGCACCATGTCCGCTCCTTGGTCTCCTTCTTGCGGTGTCCCTCAGGGATCACCCTATCCCCTATCCTTTTTAATATCTATATGTCCTCACTGAAGCTCTTCCAGCTTTCCCCCCTTGAAACAATCTACACATACGCCGATGATATCCTTGTCCTTCTTGAAACAGACCAGAACCTCACCAACCTCCATGATAACATAACATCCTGCATAATGAGACTCCACTCCTGGTCCCTCTCGGTACAGATGAAACTAAATGAATCAAAAACAAAATTACTCTGGCTCGGCCCAAAGTTAGAACACCTGCCTTCCCTCTTCGCACTATCCTCAGGTGCTGCCTTACACCTTGAGTTCTCAAGCAATGTCCTTGGCGTCATTATTGATTCCCCTCTCTCCCTCAACGACCACCTCAACTCCTTGACAAAATCATGCTTTTTCAGCCTCCACATGCTAAGGAAAGCAAGACCCTGCTTCCGCCAAAAACATTTTGCTGTCCTTGTCCAATCCATTATCCTCTCCAAACTTGACTACTGTAATGCCATTTACCTATGCTTAACAAAAAAAAGCCTCCAAAGACTCCAGCTTATTCAGAATACAGCAGCTAAGCTGATCTTTGCAATACGTAAATCTGACCACGTCTCCCCACTCCTGGCCAATCTTCACTGGCTCCCAGTGATTTCCAGAATCCAATTCAAATGCTCTTGCCTGGCTTTTAAGATTATTCATGGCATCCTTCCTTCTCTAATCCCACTTTCCTTCAACTCCTCGTGCCCTGACTCCACCAGGACCGCCCATAAATTAAAACTATCCTTCCCCTCACTACATGGTATTCTCCACGCAGGTAAACTGGGAAAATCACTTCTATTCAGAATCACAGGTCTCTGGAATGACCTTACCATCCCGCTGCGGAACCTGAGCTCCCTCCATTTATTCCGCAAGCAACTAAAAACCTGGCTCTTCTCTAACGTAATTTCTTTTTTCCCTTACTTTTCCACTCAACTTATAAACTTATGTAAACCTTTTCCTACCCTTTCTCATTTTTAAGTTCTTGTAAACCGTGCCGAGCTCTACTTCCGTGGAGATGATGCGGTACATAAACTTAAGGTTTATTTTAGTTTAGTTTAACAAGAAAAACCATGTCAGCCTCATAGATGCTGATACTGTACACCTCATCCTCCAATTCCAAATTCGTGGCCATTGAGATGCAGAAATCTGCTGCTTTGTCTCAGTGCTCCAAATGTCTTTAAGACTAGTTTTTGGCTTTTTATTCACAAATTCAGATATCAATTTGTACCACTGGGCAGCCTGATGTCCTAAGAAATCTGTCTGGAAGCATAAGACCGGCAAACTATACTAATCTTTTACATTTTGCCATTCAGGGAACCCTAATCAGTTAGCGCACCTTAGTAAAAAGTGCCTAGAAGTTTCCCTATCAGTTTCCCAAAAAGAACAATCATCAAATATAGGTTCCCTTTTACGAAATCGTGTTAGGGTTTTTTTTTTATCGCCGGACGCAGCGGTGTTATCTCCGATGCTCTTAGGAATTCTGGCTGGTGATAAAAAAGCCTATCAAGGCTTTGTAAAATGGGAAAGGGGGGAGGAGGATAATGCAGAAATATTGGCACTTGAAATAGCTGTTTCTAATTCTACTGCCTTCCTCCAACTCGGTGCTTGAATTTTAGAAACAGAGCAAGAAAAATATATGGAATACATTCAGATGTATGCTATTATGTAGTAAAGTGTGCCATTAATGTTTGTTTCAGTGGCGAGATGAGTAATCATGAAAATAGATGGCCGTCCTCTAAACCAAGCTGCATCTATTATAACCGAGCAATTGTTTATTGAATCTGCAAAAGAGGATAGATTAGTTGTTGACACTCTTGTACCTTTTCTAACCTGGATTCAAAGCGGACCAAAAATGAATTGCTACAGGGGTTTCTTTTGTCAGAACAGCCACTGACAATTCATAGGGAGGCTTCTGCGATTTTACGAGAGTAATTGTGTCCTCTAATAAGCCAGAAAATGCTGCAAAAAACTGCACACCAAAAAAGACAACACTGCAAAAATTTCACTGAGCCTGAGAACATGAATATATTCCCTATTGAGAAAATATTAATTTACTAGTCTTTAAGCCCGTTACATTAACAGGTGCTAGAATAGATGTGTTTGTCTGTCTTTCTTTCACTCTCTCTCCTTAGCCACTTTCTGTCTGCCTGTCTTTCTTTCTTTCTGTCTCTCTCTTTGGCCGCTGTCTGTCTGTCTTTTTTTGCTGTCTCTCTCCTGGGCTTCTGTATGTCTGTCTGCCTTTTTTTGCTATCTGTCTCCTTGGCCGCTGTCTGTCTGTCTTTTTTTCTGTGTGTCTCTCTCTCCTTGTCCACTGTCTGGGTTTTTTTTCCTTTCAATCTCTCTCCCTGTCAATTATCATGCCCCACCCTACCTTTTTTTAAAATCACGTGTTGTGTTGGGAAGGGCAACCGGCACACAGTAACCGCTGCTGGATTAGGTTAAACCGCAACTCGTAGCAAATCGTCATGCGCGAACGCGCCAAAAGTGTGCACGCGCCGAACGCGCAAATGCCGCATGCTTTACAATTTCTCTGCAGGCCACAAAGCCACGGATACATGGAGCCACGAAGATTGAAGTGCGCATGCGTGCTAAGGGTATTATTATATAGGATTTACTGGAATTTATTAACTACCTTTATGAAAAGATTCCCCCAAGGTGGTCTACAATTTTATATAAGAACTTGCATTTATTAACAACATAACAATAGACCAAACATACCCCCCACCTTTTTTTTTTTTTTTAACCATGGCCTGGAGCTCTAAATACTCCGAAGATGCCCCTTTTAATAAGTCACAGTAGAGGTTTCTACTGCAGCCCAAAACGCTAAATGCTCCAAAGCTCGAAGAATTCCTATAAGCATTTGAGCAGTATTGGAGCATTTAGGCTCTGATTCAATATAGGGCGCCTAAGTCATGCCTAAAATTAGGCGTGCTATAGGCGTCCAAGCTAAGTAGTTAATGAGCCAATTAAAGGTCTTAACAAGCGATAATTGGTACTTAGGTGTCTAAAGAACATACGCCACTTTGCTAGCGCTCTCTGTAGCACACTGGTTAAACCCTTCCATCCTAATGTTGCTGGTTCAAATCCCAGTTACTCTGTCTGATGGAAGAGAACTAAATAAAAGCATTAAACAAATCCAACTCCTAGTATTACAATGAAAAACAGCATAAAATCACCATTCTAATAACATAATCTAATATAATAAAACGCTAGGCCGCGCATGCACACTCCCATCGCGTGCGTCCGTTTTCCATGCGGCTGTCGGCCCATGCTGTTTTTTGCTCTGCCCTGCTCCTTGCCTGAAGTCCTCTCTCCTCCCCCAAGGCGGATGTCGGACGCGGGGGCTGTCGGCCCGTGCTGTTTTTTGGTCTGCCCTGCTCCTTGCCTGAAGTCCTCTCTCCTCCCCCGAGGCGGATGTCGGACGCGGCGGCTGTCATTCCGTGCTGTTCTTCGGTCTGCCCTGCTCCTTCCCTTATTATATTTTTAAGTTGAAAGACGAGGCAGCGGCTCCTCTCAGGATCCCCACCTGTGTCGGAAGTCCGATGCAGTCGGAGATCTTGAGAGGAGCTGCCGCCGCCGTGTCTTTCAACTTAAAAATATAGTAAGGCAAGGAGCAGGGCAGAACGATCTTCAAAATGGCCGCAAATACAAAGTTAACATCCTGGTGTCGTGGACTATACCTTCCCTCTCTGAACATACTAACAACAAAAATTCCACTTCAGAACTTCCCCCGGGGTCTTTTTAAAAGTCCAAACACTCTCCTTTTCAGTCTCAGGAGGTGAGATGGGAAAGGAACAGTTATAACACAGTCTGGAGCATTCCCAATGTAGCCGAGGCTGAAAGGGTTCACCAGGCACGTTGCCATTTGCAATGCAATACAGGAGAGGATAAGCAGTGATGCGGTAGGTTGGTTATGGTTTCATATTTTGTATTTTGCTTATGAGGATATGCTAAGGGTTATTTTACAGCTGCTTTAAATTGTTAATTCGGCCAGTGACTAGACCGTGCAGGGGGAGCAGGAAGAAGGTGATGATGGACAGGGGGGAGGTAAAACAAAGGGGCTGCTGCTGGATAAGGCGAGCAGTGATGGAGTGGTGGAGGACACAGGGGAGGTAAAAGGAAGGGATAATGGACGGGGAGCAGGCAAGGGGTAGTTGTGGACAGCCAAGGAAAAAAAACAACCAAAAAACACAGAAAGCGGCTAAGGAGAGAGAAAAAGAAATAAAGACAGACACACACACACATATATTCTAGCACCCGTTAATGTAACGGGCTATAAGACTAGTAATAAAATATTATAACATTAAGGACATTGTTTGGACGTCTAAATCGCACCTAAACCCTGATTCTCTAAAGGGCACCTAAAAAGTTAGATACCCAAACAGTGCTGAACTCTGCTGAGCACGATTCTAAAAAGGACGTCTAACTTAGGCATCAAAACAGCGCCTAACTTTAGACGCATTTTGCGGAATTAGGGCCACAGCGCTCCGGGCCGTGGTAGAAACCTCTACCACAGGTTAGTAAAAGAGGGCCTATAGTAATCATTTTATATCATTTTCCTATTGCCTTCTTTAAAAAAAAATAAATAAATAAAACCTCTGAAAGCAGAACTAAGGGCTCCTTTTACGAAGGCGCATTAGCGGGTTTAATGCGCGCGACTTTTCATCACGCGCTAACCCCTGCGCTAGCCGGAAAACTACCGCCTGCTCAAGAGGAGGTGGTAGCGGCTAGCGCAGCTGGAGGTTTAGCGCGCGCTATTACGTGCGTTAAACCCGCTACCACGCCTTTGTAAAAGGAGCCCTAAGTGGCATTATCATGTTGCACACCAGCCTTATGTTTTAAGAAATTCTCAAACTGAATACCGTAGGACCTGAAGAACCTACCAGTTGTTTCCCCAAGGGACCGGATAGTTACACTGAAATTGAAGGAAAAAAGGAAGTCCCCACAGCAAAACGTAGAACATAATCTTTTCCAGAGAAAGGAAAATGGTAGAACCAGAGGACATAATTTGAGGTTGAGGGGTGGAAGATTCAAAGGCAATGTTAGGAAATTCTACTTTACGGAGAGGGTGGTGGATGCCTGGAATGCGCTCCCGAGAGAGGTGGTGGAGAGGAAAACGGTGACTGAGTTCAAAGAAGCGTGGGATGAACACAAAGGATCTAGAATCAGAAAATAAGATTAAATATTGAACTAAGGCCAGTACTGGGCAGACCTGCACGGTCTGTGCCTGTGTATGGCTGTTTGTTGGAGGATGGGTTGGGGAGGGCTTCAATGGCTGGGAGGGTGTAGATGGGCTGGAGTAGGTTTTAACGGAGATTTTGGCAGTAGGATCCCAAGCACAGTACCGGGTAGAGCTTTGAATTCTTGCCCAGAAATAGCTAAAAAAAAAAAAAAAAATTTAATTGAATCAGGTTGGGCAGACTGGATGGACCATTCGGGTCTTTATCTGCCGTCATCTACTATGTTATGTTTAGCAAAAGTTTTAGGCTTTAGCTGAACTCCCTATGGTGTAAAATAAATACCGGTGATCAAAAGTGGGGGCACTTGCTTGGTTTCTCTTTCATTCAATGAAGAATATATAGGAAATAATTGATACCTATGATTATTGTGACACAAACATTCTAGTAAGAAAGCAGTAAATTACATGAATGCCATGGATTATTTCGAGGAAAGCAGAGCTTGATAACCCTAGACCAAACTGGAAGGTGCAGTTGAAGTCATCTTTAAATGGTAATTCAATGTAATTTGTATTGATTCCACACTGTTGAATTTCATGGTCAGGGCAGACTTTAAGAATATGTGACCGGCACTGCAAATGATCAGTTGGCAGCGTCCTCCTGTTTGCATTAGCCCATGTTGCCTGTTAAAAGTGAATTGAAGAACACTTAAACCCTCCTATTTAGGAAGCACTCACCCCCCAATTCAATATATGGCGCTTAGCATGATTCAATAAAAGGCACTCGCCATATATAGGGCTCCTTTTACGAAAGTGCGCTAGCGTTTTTAGCGCACGTACAAGATTAGCGCGCCCTATAGCACGTGCTAGCCGAAAAACTACCACCTCCTTAAAAGGAGGCGGTAGCGGCGTGCGGCATTTTAGCGCGCGCGCTAAGCGCACGCTAAAACCGCTAGCGCACCTTTGTAAAAGGAGCCCATAGAGTCACGCTTAGTTAGGGTTACCAGATGTCTGAATTTCCCCGGTCTGGACGGCATTTCAAAACCCGGCATTTTGTCCGGGTTTTGAAAAGCTTCTATCAAATCGCCGTTGGTCAGGCAGGCAGTGGGGGGCGGGGCTAGGGCAGGATTGGGGGTGGGACTGAGGCTTGATGCGGCGAGGACGGGTAGAACTGGGCGAGGCTGGGGCGGGTCTAGGGGGGTCCGGATTTTCCAAACAGAAAATCTGGTAAACCTACGCTTAGTGGCCGTATGCCTGGCTAACATTTAGGTGCACCCATTTAAGCTAATGAAAGGCCTGTGGCTACGTTGTGCACGGATCGGATGTATTCTATAACAGTGTGCCTAATTTTTAGGAAAGTCCAAAATACCCCCATGCACACTAGAATTTGCAGGCACCACTTTATAGAATCCACTTAGAACGTTGTGTGTATAACTTCTAATGAGTGCCAATTAGCATCAATTATTAGTGTTAATTGCCAATTATCAGTGCTGATTACCTGGTTAAATTAAGTTGTGCACACAAATCATGAATCGCACTGCAGTGTTCCCCTGGTTGTTCGCGGCCGGCGGTTCGTGGTCCCGGCCATTCGCGGTATTTTCGGACCGCGAACCGCCAACAAGGAGAGGGCAGCGGGAGAGGCAGGGGAGAGCAGCCGGAGCGCCGCGAGTGCAGGAAATCACTGGCGGTACGCTCTGACCGCCTCTTCCTGCACAAAGTTGGGCCTTATCCAATCAGGAGCTGCTTTGACTAAGGGAAAAAAATGGCCTAATTCAGAACTATATGCCTCCAATATACAGGAGAGTTCTATAGAAAACCTTCAAAAATTTTTTAATTTTTACAGAAATTCCTTTGTTGTGCTCATATCATAAAGTGGCATCAGGCCCAAACATTCAGGTTATGGTAGCCAACTATTTCAATTTAATCAAAGCACAAACCCCTTCTTTTACTAAGATGCGCTAATCGATTTAGCGCAAGCTAAACGCGTCCATGTTAGTCTATGGATGCATTAGCATTTAGCGCGTGCTAATTCAATTAGCACACGTTAATCGGTTAGCGCACCTTAGTAAAAAAAGGGGGAAATCATTAAAAAAAATAAAACCAACAACTGAAATCAATTCTTATCAAAACTATTTTTTAGCCCATTACATTAACGGGTGCTAGCAGCCCTTCTTCCTTACTTTTTTCTCCCCCCCCCTGTCCAGCAACACCCCCCTTTCTCTGCTCCCACTGTCTAGCAGTAGGCCTTTTCCCTTACCTTTACCTCCCCCCTGTCTAGCAGCACCCCTTTACTGCTCCCCCTGTCCAGCAGTAGCACTTCTCCCTAACTTTTACCTCTCCCCTGTTCAACAGCACCTCTTCCCTGCTCCCCCTGTCCAACAGTAGCCATTATCCCTTCCTTTTACCTTCCCCCTGTCCAGCAGCATCATTTGTTCCAAATTCCAGCGGTCTCTCCCTATCATCGGGCCCTCTCCTCCTCTTCCCGTTGCCAAGGTGCCTGCAGCGGCGCCTTATGTGGAGCTATCGTCAACGCTCACACTCTCTCCCTGTCCTCCTGCTCCAGGGTGCTCGATTTCCTCCGATTTCCCTCGATTTCCAGTCCTTCGCTTCCTGTTTGTCTCCTTGGGCAGCATCTGTTTGGTTTTGTTTTTTTTCGTGTAAGCCAGCATTGTTTATTTTTTTTCGTTGAGGCCAGCTTCCAACCCACTGAAACCACCACGTGCACCACACACCATGCCCCGCAAACAGCCGCATGCACCGCAAATAGAATACGGCCACGGAAGCACACATCACGGTGGCAGGGATCATGGCCTCCTAAGTGCGCATGTGCGCTTAGGGTTTTATTATAGAGGATACTTTAAAAAACTGTGAGCAATACCAGGTCACCAATAGTATTGTTAAAGTATTAATTGTGTAGAGATAGCATGGCAAATAATGAATACTCCTTTCAAATAGGGACCTTCTCGTGTGTGTTTAATGTACAGCATTGCATTTGTCTGGTAAGACTTTATAAATGATAAGTAGTACTAGAAACGCTCCCATTACACTTGTCTGGTTTTTAAAAAATACTTTTTTATCCTTTTTGTTGGACCCCAACATGGACCATGTTTTGCTTTGGCTGTTTCAGGAGAGACCAAAGGAAAAAAATGTTAGAACTCTCTATAAAAATATATTAAAAAAATAAAAAAAAAAAAGAATTAGTGAGAAGGATCATTCACAGCAAAATCTCACAAAAATTATATTCAGGAAAGTTTGATTTACTTTACCCCACTGCTAACATCACGGTAAGGTGAAGAGTCTACCCTTTTCCCCAAATCAGGTTGAGGAATTAATAGTAATAATAATTTATTTTCTTGTATACCGCCCAACCAGTAGTTCTGGGCGGTTCATAACAGGAGAATACCGAGACATTTCAGTACATGGTACAGTTTCATAGAACACACTATCTACGTACAATCTAAAATTATATAATAAAAGTAATACAATTGTTAAAAACATTCAAGTATAATATTAAAAATTATTAAAAAATCAAAACATACTATGACAATAAGAATAGAAACAAAAGACCTCATTTAAATATATCAAAATTAATATTCTTATTTGTCAAATAAATAGTTCTTTAATGATTTCCTAAATCTGAAGTAAGAATTAGATTGAACAATCATCGGACTTAGCCAAGAGTTCATCTTCCCACCAGCCACTATGATTATTACTTTAGCTTTGCCGATTGATAAAACATGGTTGTTAAAACTTTTCTTTAAAAATAGACAAAAAAGCTTTCTTGGTTATAAAATACAAATGTTCCCAGATTTGGCAAGGGAGACGCAAAGGCGCCGCCGTGAATTTCTTCTTTTGAAACCTGGGGTTTTATCTCTGGGGGCAACTTTTTATTTGAGGCACCCTTGTAAATGTATTGTGTATTACCGTACTCTTAAATATGTGTTTTTTGAACCATCACAACTGACAAATTTCGTGGCTATGTCTCGCCTGAAGGTTAACAATCTCTGAGCCCTATAATTTGGATATTGTGACCCTATCTCATTGCTATAGCTCTCAGTTTCTTAATATTATTATTGTCTTTTTTTTTTATAATTTCGCCAATTTTCTTTAATTCTTGGATCTTAATTTGTGGACTTGAGCATAAATAGTATATTTGTTAACTTAGGAATTATATTACTATTGTACTTGATATCTATTCTATTCTTGCTTTCTGTACAAGTGTAATACTTGAAATTTAAGTTGAAAATAATAAAAATAAAAATAAAAAAAAGAGTTCATCTTCCCAGCTTGATACTCCAAAGTCCTGTCTAAAAAGGTCTTAAAACGACAGGCCTTTGGAGTAGGGAAGATGAACTTTCCAGAATTTCTAGTTCCTTTTGTTGAGTAAGAAAGTTTCAGATAGGGGGACAAATATGAGGGAGATAATCCAAAAAGCACCTTATAACAAATGCATCCAAACATCGACTCCCAAGAACCCAAAACTCAGCCCCTCTGATGTGACCAGTTATCAAGCAGTAGCTTCCAGTCCCCCTATTTATCAAAATGATGGCAGGATATGTCACAGAACAACTCAAATGCGACTTACAACGCTTCAATATCCTCCACCCTTCACAATCGGGATTCCGGAAAAATCACAGCATTGAGATGGTGGTCGCAGCACTAGTGACATCTGGCAAACAATTACTAAGCAAGGGTCACAGCACAATCATAATCCAATTTGACCTAAGCAGTGCATTTGACCTAGTAGACTTCGATCAAATGTCCAGGATCTTGGTTTTAGCAGCCCTGTCCTCCCCTGGTTCCAAAGCTTCCTAACCACTTGGCACTATGATGTAGATAAGGATGGTGTACTTTCTGATAGCTGGCACCCTCCCAAAATCCCCACTCTCACCATCAATGTTCAACCTTCTAATGCCATCTTTGGGGAGCCAACCTAGATCTTGCATGAATAAAACATTTCACTTATACGGATGACATTACAAACATGCTATCTGTAAAGGCTGCATTATCATCACAGAAAACTGCCTTAAACTAAATAAGAACAAAACCAAATTCCTTTGGCTAGGACCCTCAACTGACCCACACTACACTACAAGGATTACAGTAGACAACACAGACTTTCCATTAGAACTACAATCCCAAATCTTAGGAAGCTGTTATAAGGATTCAAGACAAAGTTAGACAAGTTCCTGCTGAACCGGAACATACGCAGGTAGGGCTGGTCTCAGTAAGGGCACTGGTCTTTGACCTAGGGGCCGCCGCGGGAGGGACTGCTGTGCACGATGGACCACTGGTCCAGTAGCGGCAATTCTTATGTTCTTATGAGTAAAAATTGATAAGCACTTATCCGTGAAGAGCCACATACAATCAATAATAAAACAATCATTCCTTGTGATGAGAAAGCTAAGATCCATCAGAAAATAAGAACATAAGAATTGCCGCAGCTGGGTCAGACCAGTGGTTCATCCTGCCCAGAAATCCGCTCACATGGCGGCCTCCAGGTCAAAGACCAGTGCTCTAAAATGAGTCCAGCCTCACCTGTGTATGTCCTAGTTTAGCAGGAACTTGTCCAGCTTAGTCTTGAAACCCTGGAGGGTGTTTTCCCCTATAACAGACTCCGGAAGAGCGTTCCAGCTCTCCACCACTCTCTGGGTGAAGAAGAACTTCCTTACATTTGTACAACTTCAGAGCGTGCCTTCTTGTTCTCCTTACCTTGGAGATTGTGAACAGTCTGTCTTTATTTACTAAGTCTATTCCCTTCAGTATTTTGAATCTTTCAATCATGTCCCCTCTCAGCCTCCTTTTTTCAAGACAGAAGAGGCCCAGTTTCTCTAACTTCTCAATGTACGGCTTTCTAAATTTTAGAGCAATCCCTAATCCTACCTCGACTAGTTTACTGTAGCACTAGCTCTTTGCTCTATAACACTGCTATCACATCTCTAACTAGTTCAAAATGGTTCAGTATGCGCACAGCTGTAAGTTTCAAGTTTATTAAGATTTGATATACCGCTTATCAAGGTTATCTAAGCGGTTTTTACAATCAGGTACTCAAGCATTTTCCCTATCTGTCCCGGTGGGCTCACAATCTATCTAATGTACCTGGGGCTATAGAGGACTGAGTGACTTGCCCAGAGTCACAAGGAGCAGCGCGGGGTTTGAACCCACAGCCCCAGGGTGCTGAGGCTGTAGATCCTACCCCTGCGCCACACACTCAGAGATGCTACTTCCGAAGGACCAGAAGAAGGATTTAGAGGAACAACGCAGAAGGAGAATAAAACGAGGTGGAGGAAGGAGGAGTCAAATCAACAGCGGTAGATTCCTGACTAGTTTTATAGCACTGTGAATTGGGAATCTATCTCCTCCCACTGCCTCTGTGACACGTTCAACTCTTGCCAGCACAATAATCAACTGCCAGTTCAAAAAAAAAATTAACCACCCCCCTCCCCGAGTGTAATGCAAAATAGCCCCTTTCACTCAGTTTAATAGATAGATAGACAGACAGACGGACAAATATGGTTGCAAGAAATTATTCATGACATGCTATCTGATTTCACCTGTCTCCTAAGCTGTAAAGTTCTCATTTCAGGCAAGTATATATACCAGTGGCTGCACATATGATATTTATTGGATATATCTCAGCTGCTAAAGCTGATAGCTATAGATATTACTTTGTAATATGAATAGAGCTATTATGTTTAAAAATAGTAAATTTAAAGGAAAAAGTCACACACTACGCAGCGTGAAAACACAATTTTCCCGCTTTGGTTTAGGTCTGTCAGGTATTTGATAGTTTTCTGATTCTTTATCATTTAAAAGGGACTGAATGACTCAAGCAACTGACTCAGGATTAGAGGGTCTGTCACCTCTGGTTCATCCTGTCAGACCTGATTCATTTTAATAGTGGCCAAAGTCATTACCAGCTGAAATCCATTTGGTGGCTTAATGGAAATGAGTTGATGGCCTCAATTTAGCTCCCGCTAAACAAATGGGCAGATATCTACATTACTGGCGTAAATTAACACCTTGGATGGCAGCTTCAGTTGACGAGGTCAACTAGCATGCATGAGGAATTATATCTGTACATGTCAGACATAATATTTATTATACTGAAAAATATAACTAACTTTCTTAGTAAGATTAATAATTATGGAATCAATTTTCAGTCACTGAATATGTAAGAGAACTGGTTAAATGTAGCTAGTTATCTTTAGGATTATTGTCAGTTGAAATTAAGGGAGAGAGGGTAATTATCAAAGTGTGGTAACGGTGTGCTATTACTGTACCTTGACTTATCACGAGTTAGCTAACTGCAGTATAAGAGTCCTACAAGTGGCTGAATCTCATGGTAAATGATAATTCTGCTTCCAAGCCATCTCGCAAGCAGTGTTTATTCCATTGGCCCGGAGACATTAAACCTCAAAGCATGGTCTAATGTTCCTGGACCAGAGCCTGAAGAGCCTCACCTCTCTAATCACTTAACAGCACACTACAGGGGTTCAAGGAAGGGCTGGATAGGTTCCTGAAGGATAAGGGGATTGAGAGGTACAGATAGAAGTACAGATAGGTTAAAGAAATAGTCAGGAACCACTTCACAGGTCATGGGCCTGATGGGCCGCCGTGGGGGCGAACTGCTGGGCGCGATGGACCTCTGGTCTGACCCAGTGGAGGCAACTTCTTATGTTCTTATATTCTATCAATCCCCCCCCCCACACACACACAAGTACTCATCCTCCCAAGGACCCCCCACAATGTTAGAGGACTTTCTACGTTCGTCCCTGGTGGTCCTTCTTCAAAATGGCACCACTAATGGAAGTCTTACACTTTTACTGCTACAGGTTATGTTACCATATTTATTTATATTTGCATATTTTATATCTCATTGCCATGTAACTCATAATGACTTAAATTATGAGACATAACTGTCAAACTGTTCATTGCAACTTCCTGGGTTACTGACCCAACCTCTAGTAATGCAATCCGACCTTGAATTGAACAGGTAAAGGCAGAATAGAAAACCAAACATAACAACATAACATATGCTGGGTTTTGGGCCAGCAATGCTCTGGAGTAAATTAAGTCAAATGATGTAACGTAGCCTAATGAAGATTGATAACTCCCCCTCCCCCCACCACCAACTCCGAGAGGCTACATTTTTAGCTGAAAATTCTAAATTTAGCTACATAAAACTTGACCTGCCATTTTTAGAGAAGATATATGGGTGTGTGGCATCACCCAGGTACACTTAAAGATCCATTTTAAATTAATATAGAGATCATAATTCTGTTCTATTTTGTAAATACCTCATGTGTGTGTATGTTATATATCAACAGTGTGCATTTAACAGGTAGGCATACACTTAGGTAGAAACTAGGCAGATCATGAATAGGACAAGTGGATTCTCAGCTACAACTAAGCACAAAATTAGGAGTCACATCACATATCCCTTACAACCCAACCTAAATCTGCTGGGAATAATGACAGACAAAGGCTGCACCATGCAACTTCAAATCAGCAAAACAGTCCAGAAGGCATTCACAACCATGCGCAACTTAAGTCCAAAAATACCTCAACAACGAACAATTCAAACTCATAGTACAAGCGCTAATCCTAGGACTCCTGGACTCCTGTAACATACTTTACCTGTCATGCCCCGCCAACATGCTAAAACAATTACAAACAGTCCAAAATACATCCCTAATATACTCACTGAAAAAAATACGACCACATGACCTCAGCTTTCCAAGACTCACACTGGCTCCCAGTACAAGCATGCATACAACACAAATTCTACTGGGTTCATAGACAAAATCGCGCGAGACAACAGCGCGCCGACAACTGAGTGCAGATAACTGAGCGCAAGGTTGACAGTGCACCGAAGAAAAGCACTATTTTAAAGGGTTCCGATGGGGGGTGTTGGTGGGGTCATTAACAGTGTTCCCTCTAAGCTGAGCAGGTGTCCTCCAGCTGCATTGCTACCACTAGGGGGTGGAATATTTTCAGTCGCTAAGGACAGGTATGTTCCCTGGAGTCCTGCAGAACTTGCCTGTCCCTCACAATTGAAAAATGTGACAGTGGGGAACCCCCCTATTTTACTTAACAGACATTGCGCTGGCATTGTGGGGAGTTTGGGGGTTGTAACCCCCCTCATTATACTTGAAACCAAACGTTTTGCCTGTTTTTTAGGGAAAAAGTTCAGTTTTAAGTATAATGTGGGGGGTTACAACCCCCCAAACCCCCCACAACGCCAGTGCAATGTCTGTTAAGTAAAGTGTGGGGGGGTTCCCCCCCACACACCCCCGTCGGAGCCCTTTAAAATAGTGCTTTTCTTCGGCGCGCCGTCAACCTTGCGCTCAGTTGTCGGCGCGCCATTGTCTCGCGCGATTTAGTCCCGTCACCATTCTACTGCACCCTATTCAAAGCCCTAAATGGAAATGGACCAAGCTATCTGAACAACCGCCTAATCTGGAAAAACACATCCGGACCAAGGAGAACTCAAGCACACTTTACCCCCCCCCCCCCAATCAAAGGCATGCAAAGCAAAAAAATATATGACGGTCTACTAGCCACCAGAGCAGCGAAAATAGACCACCACCTCTCAAATCTGCTGACCACGACTCCCAACCACAAAACATTCAGAAAAGCACTGAAAACCATACTATTCAAGAAATTTGTCAAATGATCTAACCAAACTGTATCAACCATTCCCAGATACCGACGCATCCTATAGCTATCGACCTTGTAATCTCCCTGGGAATGTCCAGGCTAATTTCTTGTTGTAAACTGCCTAGAACTGAAAGGTATTGGCGGGACAGAAGACATCAATGTAATGTAATATTTAGGACTCACATGCATGTAACTTATAGAATACTGTAAGTTACTCACATATCACTGGTATAAGTGCACCTAACTTACAGGTCCATATTTGTATAGTTATGATGTTATTCTATAATGGAAAGTAGGTACCTACATTCCTTTCTAATATAGGAGTCTACCAGGTGCCCAGTTATAGACTTGTCCCCTTACTGTTAGCATTTCTAAGTAATTTTCAACTATTTAAAACTTTTTTATATTTGGAGAGAGTTTGTTCTGAGAGGAGTTTATTATATAATTATTGCTATGTTATGTTCTACAACATTTAGAGGGTGCAATAAGGCGTGCGATTGAGTGAAATAACTAAATAATCTTGCGAGCTGGTTTATTCAGCTCTCCTGGAGCACTTGGCTGCTAATATGTGGTCCAAGTCTCCTGTAGGTTTCTTAAAGAGGACAGCGCTATTGAAAAATCACACAAGAATAACCTCGCTCCCAGCCACATGTCATTAGGGATTAATCAGCACCATTGTGCACTCAGACCCTGATGGAATAGAAGCTGCTAGAGACGAAAAAAAAAAAAAAGCTCCCAATAGGTTCTGGTAGGGTCTTTAAGAGTGGAGAGTCTTGATTGGGGAACTAGACATCATTTTGGAAGGTAAGGGCTCTTGGTAGTGGGATTTACATAGCACCTTTTAAAGTCCAGTCCCTTTAAAATGGCACCTAGAAGCACTGGAACCCATATTAGCAGTCTCGAGAGAAAGAAATGGCAGCTAAAAGTTGGTGTTAATTTTCCATGAATAAGGCAGCTTGCATAATAGTGAGCATTGAATATTGCATAACAGTGCATTGAATATTGGCCACATAAACAACCCAAATACTAACCTGTACATATATGTATGTATGCACATACACACGTAAATGCTAATCTTCTGTCTATGCATTATTCTATAACTACTGCTTAAATACAAAGCCATGAAGTTTGAGGGTGGACATTCACATGGAAGGAGTCTGGGCGGAGCATGGGTGGGGCACAAGGTTAAACAGAAAAAAGCTCCAAGGGCCTCCAAGACTGGGTACTCATCAAACCTTTAAAGAAGGACCCAATACGGGCTGTGTTTCAGCATAATCCCTGCATCAGGGGTCAGACTTTGCAATACACCTTGAGTGAGATATTATAATGCGCCCTTTATTAGGGCAGTCACCACGCAAACTGGTAGTCACTTCGGTTGAGTGCTACTGCGGTACAACATTATAGAACGCTAAAACCTACAAAAATCATTCTGTGATTTAGTCATGATCATTTTAATACACCAGCTTTATGGCTGGTATTCTCGTAAGTGATCACACCTTAATTCTAGTTGGGTTTGACATGCTACGCTGGTATTCTAGAAATAAAAAGTGTGGCCACAAGTTGGCATTTTTGCCTTGGAAAACAATTGTCCTAAAGCCTGAGGGAGAGTCATTAGATATATTGGAAAGTCAAAGTGAGCTTGATCTTGCAAAAATTTTAGAAACTTCTCAAGATTATTCCCAATATCATACAACCCTTTTGGTACAGGCGGATAGGTAAATGCTCCGACACCCGTAGAATTCCTATGAGCATCAGAGTATTTATCTCTCCAGCCAGTGGTATAAATCTCTGCCGCAGCTTTGCAAAAGAAGCGCTTAAATCTTTAGCCATGTATTTTAAATTTACCATGTAGGAAATGAAGTTCGATAGGACAAAAATGAAACTATACCTGGTGTTCATCTGAATATTTTTATTTTTTTCATTCATCAAGAGGTCACTCTGTCTTTAGATGCATTACCATTTTTGAATATTAGGGATTTTGATGACTGGAGGACTCGGTTTAAAAAAAAAAAGTCACTTTCCAGTGTGCTGTGTGCCAAGAGAAATTGTTGTAGAAGAAAACGGAAAATTTTCCTCTAAGCTATATTCCTCCTTTAGAAGGGTATATTTCATCTCCAGTTGCTGAGTTTGTAGTAAACTGAAAGTCATTTTTTTTGTTAAATTTTGATTTCCAAGTCAGAAGTACAGAAGTCAGCCTGGGCCAGAGGCGGTGTTATCACACTGGTGGCGGATATATAATGCAGTTAAGTTGCCATTTTGTTTTTTCTCATCTAGTCAGGAAGTACTGTAGCAGCGATGCTAGCTGCAGGCTTTCAGAGTTTGAATCATAGCTCTCTGTCAATCTGTAGTGCCTTACACATTTTCAAATTCAAGCTTGAGGAATCCTGGCTTACATTTTGCTGTAACTGTAGTCACTTTGTCCTTTTTATTAATAATATATTTTACATTGGGAAAACGTTTTTTTTTAATTAGTTTAAAAAAAAAAATATTACCTAATATGAACATCTGAATATGTGACCCATAGAAAAAGGTACCACAAGTGGGGTATGTGACTTAGGAGGAAATTCATCAGGGCATTAGGTGCGTTATCACTTGCTAAAGGCCTGATTCTCGAAGAGTGTGTCCTGATTGCAGGAGGCAGTAGGCGTCCTACCACCATCTGGCAGTCAATCGGGATGCACATTTTAAAAAAAATTGAGCAAGGACGGATGCCTACATTGTAGGCATCTGTAGCATGTCTATGCGCAAGGATGCTTAAGCTCACCCAAGGCGGGCCGTGGATGTGGTTTCACCAGGAAGTGGCCTTGGGCATGCTTAAGCATCCCTATGGGCTCCTTTTACTAGACGCTAGCACCACCATTGAGTTGGCGTTAGTTCTTGGCGTGTAGCAATGCAGCGCGCGCTAAAAACGCTAGCACGCCTTAGTAAAAGAGGGGGTATGTGTCTCCCTAAGTGTGAGACAGATGCCTTAAATTTAGGTCTTCAAAATGATGGCCTATATTTAAGGTGTCTGTTCAGTGATATAGGGCTAGATTCACATAGCAAACCGATCGTGTACCGATCGGTTTGCGAACTCTTTATGAGCAAATTTCCCTCTGGCCTGGTTCACTTACCTCTCCTGCGATCCGCTTCCAATCTGTGCATGCAAATGAGGGGAAATGCATGCAAAGTAGGCAGGGACGCGATTCACAGCACAAACTGCACGATCCGACTGGGCTGGCCGATCAACTCAAGAAGCGACTGCTGGGGCCCAGTCGAAAATGTCTTTCCGACTCTCCTGCTCTATTGAAGCCCTGCTCTCTGACTTGCTCTCTGCCCTGTCAGCCCCGATCTGTGACTCAAAAAAAAACAAAACAAATCTTTGGCAGAGTTTAATCCTGTCAGTTACAATTTGTCTTCCAGTTTATTTCAGTACTGTTGCCCCGACTCTCCCGCTGCCCCGGATCGCTTGCCTGCCTGCCCCATCTTTTCAATCCTTCCCCGCAGTGCTAGCCTATGGTTTTAACCCCACGGGCTTAAGTGGGTTAAAACCACAGGCTCCAAAGCAAACTCTATAAACAGCCGCTAAGAGAGCGAATAGAATGCTTGGTATAATCAAAAAGGGTATTACAGCCAGAACGAAAGAAGTTATCCTGCCGTTGTATCGGGCGATAGTGCGCCCGCATTTGGAGTACTGCGTCCAATATTGGTCGCCGTACCTTAAGAAGGATATGGCGTTAGTCGAGAGGGTTCAGAGGAGAGCGACACGTCTGATAAAAGGTATGGAAAACCTGTCATATTCTGAGAGATTGGAGAAGCTGGGTCTCTTTTCCCTGGAGAAGAGAAGACTTAGAGGAGATATGATAGAGACTTATAGGATCATGAAGGGCATAGAGAGAGTAGAGAAGGACTGATTCTTCAAACTTTCAAAGAATAAAAGAACAAGAGGGCATTCGGAAAAGTTGATAGGAGATAGATTCAAAACAAATGCTAGGAAGTTCTTCTTTACCCAACGTGTGGTGGACACCTGGAATGCGCTTCCAGAGGACGTAATAGGGCAGAGTACGGTACTGGGGTTTAAGAAAGGATTGGACAATTTCCTACTGGAAAAGGGGATAAAGGGGTATAGATAGAAGATTACTGCACAGGTCCTGGACCTGTTGGGCTGCTGCGTGAGTGGACTGCTGGGCACGATGGACCTCGGGTCTGACCCAGCAGAGGCATTTCTTATGTTCTTATGTAAGCCTAATGAGGAGAGCAGGTATCCCCCACCCCTCACCCTCCCATCCTGATGTATGTTCCCATCCACCTTCCTCAGCCTGCACATGCGAGTTGGCTCTCAGCCCTGACACTATGCTTCCACAAGGTCATCCATGCGCTTATGATTTGAACAAATGCTCCTCAGCTTGCTGAAATGTGATCAAAACTGTAGCTTCCACTATGGCCTCGGCATATTCCAAACCCATCTCATTGCTTCCTGTATCCTTCTTATCTTTCTGCGATTGGCTTCGTGCTTTAAGGGCACACACAAAAGTAAAAAAAAGAAAAAAAAAAAAATCTCCTCTGGCCCAGAGGTCCAGATGGTCTGCGCATGCGCTGGGATTGCTGTACAGCGATCCGGGCAGGCAGATGGGGGCGTTCCTCTGATCGCCCCATCTGCATATTAGAGTTTGGAGAATTCATCAGATCTGCCCGGATCGGGCCCGATCAGGCAGGTTCGTAAATCTAGCCCATAAACCTGGTTCTTTTTAGGACGCTGCGATCGGTGGCCATCTCTAAGGCGTCTTCCAAGACTGGCGCCCTAAAGAGAATCAGGCCCTAAATGCATTAATATATGCTGATTATCTATATTAAAGATGCCCATTATATTCCTATGGAGGTCTTTAGCATTTATCAGATACTAACCATTAGTGTGTGTGCTAATGTTCTTAGCATTCATTGATTAATTCTCCTCTTATTTATACCACAAAATAGAGGGATATCAACTGCACAATCTTGCAAAATTTCAGCCTCAGGTATGGACTAATTACATCTTTAAACAATGAGAAACCTTTATCAATAATAATAATAATAATAATAATAAAGTATTGTTGAAATAACATTTGAAAAAGAGCAAAACGAAAAAATGTAGAATAGGAAAAACATCAGAGTTGTGAATAAATTACTACTAAACTAAACTAAAACTTAACAACAATTGCATAAAAACTAAAGAAAGTTTACAACAATTAAATAAAAAAACTAAAGAAAGTAAAAACAAAGTTTTCAAAAGAAATTCGTTTTCAAAATGTTTGGCACATAGAAAAGTTTTTAGAAATTTATGGAAAGATGAAAGTTGCCCAAATTTAGCCCTCCAAACTTTTATAACCTTTATCTCTGTTATTTGTAACCTTGCTTTTGGAACCTTTTCGCTCAATTTGATGAGCAAAATGAAGCCAGCAACAGCTTAAAAAAATTATAGGAAAAACAGTTGTGGTTAGGAACGCATTTCAAGAAAACAGACCTTATCTGGTCGCCGTACCTCAAGAAGGACATGGCATACTGGTCGCCGTACTGGTCGCCGTACCTCAAGAAGGACATGGCAGTACTTGAGGGAGTCCAGAGAAGAGCAACTAAATTGGTAAGAGGTATGGAAAACCTTTCATACACTGATAGGTTAGATAAGCTGGGGCTTTTCTCCCTGGAAAAGCGGAGACTTAGAGGAGACATGATAGAAACCTTTAAAATCCTGAAAGGCATAGAGAAGGTAGACAGGGACAGATTCTTCAGACTGAGGGGAGCCATAAATACAAGGGGGCACTTGGAGAAATTGAAAGGGGACAGGTTTAGAACACATGCTAGGAAGTTCTTCTTTACTCAGAGGGTGGTGGACACATGGAACGTGCTCCCGGAGGCTGTGGTAGGGCAGGGCACGCTACAGGGGTTCAAAGAAGGTTTGGATAAATACCTACAGGATAAGGGGATTGAGGGGTACAGATAGACATAGAGATAGGTACAGGAAAGACAGGGTCACTTAACAGGTCATGGACCTGATGGGCCGCTGCAGGTGCGGGCTGCTGGGCGCGATGGACCTCCGGTCTGACCCGGCAGAGGCAACTCTTATGTTCTTATCTTTAAAGGGTACCAAGTAATGGAAGTAAAGGATCGGGGACAAACCTAAGAGTCTATAAGTCGTTGATGAAGCCAGAACATGAACATTAAATAGTAAATTTTAATACAAGTCGTCATACCATGCTGCACATAGACTGCAAAAATATAGAACATTTCATTTCCAGTAATACATCTCTATCCAGATGTAGTCCGAAGATAAATGTGATTCCTGTAATCTAAAATCTCTATTTCAGCTGTTAAATTTAAAGTTAATTTTTATCTATACAGTATAGATAGAATCCAATTCAGAGCGAGAAAAACAGTAGCATACTTTTGCCCTGCACCATTGTTTTCATTTAAAGATAAGTATCCCAAAAAAATCTTTTTAACCTTTTTTTTTTATAAATCTTTATTGATTTTCAAAACTTATAAAAAGTGTAACAATTATACACACAGTAACAAATAACAACACTTAAATTCATGCAAACATCTGAAACAAATTACCCCATCCCCTCCCCTTCCCTTTCACTTCCTCCCTACCTGGATGTATATAAAAAATCTAATAAATCCAGGAACTAAGGGGCTCATAATAATAATATAAAAAAAACATCTAAAATGTGGCCTAAATGGCTACTTGGACGATCAAAAAGCCTGATCGTCCAAATACCCATAATCAAAGCTGGTTTTAGATGTATCTAAAATCAGCTTAGGCCTTTCCCCTGCCTCTAAACCAGTGGTTCCCAACCTTTCCTGGAGGAACACCAGGCCAATTGGGTTTTCAGGCTAGCCCTAATGAATATGCATGAAGCAAATTTGCATGCCTATCACTTCCATCATATGCAAATCTCTCTCATGCATATTCATTAGGGCTAGCCTGAAAACCCGATTGGCCTGGTGTTCCTCCAGGACAGGGTTGGGAATCACTGCTCTAAACGCACAGAGAGAAAAGAGGCGTTTTTAGAGGAGGGGAAAGGGTGGGGGGTGGGCGGGAGGTGGGCCGACCTAGACCTAGGTGTGCAGCAGGTATAACCAATACTTTAGGCAGGTTGCCTAGTCGGCACTTATACGTTTTGACTTAGACCAAGTCAAAACAGGTCTAAGTGTCAAAAAGGGGCCGCTGAGCTGATCGTGGCTGTTGCAGTCAGCTCAGCGGCCCCCAGCAACCTGCCTACCCCCTACAGCAATGATAGCGGCAGGAGAGATGGCTCATCTCCCCTGCCACGATCCATCCTCCCCCCCCCCCCTAATGATCAGGGCAGGAGGATCTCATATTAAATCCTTCCTGAGACAGAAAGAGCAATTTTATAACCGAGGACCATTTAAGTGCCTCTGAATATCAGCAAATAGACCTGAAGAAGTGTTTTAACCAGCCAGAGCCATTTCTGGCCAGTTAAATCACTTTGAATATCAACTTCAATGTATATGCAACTGCCTTTTTTTTATATTCAATAAACAACACATCTGCAACAGTCATGCCACAAAGGTTACTTCAACCAGTAGGTTATATATTTTTTAAACTCCAAAACAGTTTCTCTGATTGGAGGACACTATGGGGCTCATCATCGAAAGAGAAAAACATCCAAAAACCGGCCTAAGTCGGCACTTGGATGAACATTTCTCAAAAACGTCCAAGCGCCGATAATAAAACCGGGTTTTGGATGTATTTAAAAATGACCTAGGCCTTCATAGTGCCACTCAATGTCCAAAAGCTAAACGGGGCGTTTCGGGAGGCGTGTTGACGGCGGGAGTTGGGTGGGACGTGGGCTGGCTTAGACTTAGTTGTACAGCATGTATAACCGAAAGTTTAACAACAGAGCCTAGATGGAACTTGGACGTTGTGTCTTAGACCATGTAAAACAAGGTCTAAGTCACAAAAACACACCTAAACTCACCAGATTAGCACTGCAAACACATAACACAGACCCCCACACACTATCCCAGTGATCACCAACCCCCACCCCACCCCCATAAAAATTGTATTCACAACTTTAAATTTCAGCCTCCAGACCATCATCATCTGGCCACCTGGCATAGGAAAGCCTAGTCGTCCAGTCCAGAGGCAGCTTAAGTCACCTTGGGGGTGGGTTAAGGATCCATAGAGAGGCGGACCCATGCCCATAAGCTCCTGTAATCATTGCATTGATACTGAAACATGTGCACTGCCCTATACACCCCCAAAACCCTTTTTTACTGGCATATAAGTGGCTCCTGCAGCTATATGGGCTATTGGGGTGGTAGATAAGTGGGTCTAGGGGATTCTGGAGGTGGTTTGGGGGGCTCACTGTCACCTATAAGGGAGCTGTAGTGAAGAGAAGCCATGGCACCCTTTTTGCAAAGTTCACAGCGGTGCCCTGTAAGGTACCCCACTATTTAGGTGGCATGTCTGGGTGTGCAGTCCATCACTTTGCAGACCCCTCCCACATCCAACAGGGCTTTTTCTAGGTGTTTTGGACTTGGACGGAATGTTGGACGGAAATGTGGTATAAAGATAGACGATTTAGTGGCTTGGACGATCAGATCGGCAGGACGTATAATTAGACGATTTTCGAAAGTAAAAAAAAGTTGGACGTATCTTTTGAAAATGTGTTTTAGGCTTTTTTTTTAACTTTGGACGACTTGCGATATGGACGTAAATGGACTTAGACGTCCCTTTCGATTATGTCCCTCCACGCATTCATTCTGTAGCAATGACCAATCTCATTGACTTAACCAATTGCTTTTGTCTCAAGGAATGCTTGTGGGATTTTTAAGTTCTTTGAAAATCCCCAAAGTGATTGACTTGTTTCTAGACAGGATGTTTAATAGCAGCTAATGTGCTATCTATGTTAGAGGCCATCCGCTTCTCCTTGTATACAACTCCTCAAGAGAGGGCATTATCAGTAATGCCTTGGCACAAAAGATTACTGTTTTATTAAAAAGCTGGAATGCTTCCACCAGTGAGTCAGAAAAGAGATTCCCCAGGCAATATCTGACAACAGAAGCTTTCTAAAACTAAAAAGTCGAAGTGTTGGGGGGAGTAAAATTATGTTTTGACAAAACATTTTTCCTAAATATATTGAATTTTCTAAAAGCGATGCCTCTGAAGTATAGCTTATTTAAACACATACCTTAATGTTTGGTTTAGGACATGTATCTATAAAACCCGTTATTTCAAGGACGATTCCTTTCTTAAACCAAAGCTTATTACATCAGACTTATAAGCATTAGATAGAAATAAGATGCTTTCGTAATCCACTGAGGGAGAAATGGCTCACCAGAGCCTCCTAATGTCAAAGATCTTGACGCTTCCAAGTCCTCAGTGCTCTCAAGCCTCGATCTCACCAGTGTGCATTCTACAATGGACTGTGACATGCCAAGAAAACTCAATACCAATCACCAAAAGATGGGCCTACTGGTGGAGGCAGTCATTAAACATCAGCATTTTCTCTCTCACTATACCAGAGCTCTTCAAAGAAGATTAAAAGCAAACAGAGCTGGAGAAAATCTTGTATTTGCACCAGTGCTCACCACTTGAGTGAGAGAAGCACAGAAAAGAGAAATTAGGAATCGGGAGATTCAGCGGTCACAAGTGCTGTTAAAGCTAGAATTTTATATGAAATGAAAAGATGAGTGCTTCTTTCCTGTGGTAACCATATTTTATTGTTTAAGGCTGCTTTTAACTCTTAGCTCCTCATTCTCATCAACATGTTCAATATTTATGTTGTTTTAATCATTCATATATGTCCTCCAAAATCCTTTATTTGTTTTGTTTAGCCAATCTTACAACTATCGCCAAATGGACTTCAACACCATGGACAGACCACTACCCACTAAACTTCTGCCTAAACTTCACAACTGAGAACCAGAACAACATGGCCACCAAGGAAGTGAAACTTGTGTGAGGAAAGACAAGACCAGACCTTTTCTGAAACATAGTTAGGAATACTCTAACCGCCCCTCCCCCCCCCTTCAGACTGCACTATAACTTTGCTAACGAGCTGGAACCAAACCATTACCAACACATTGGACATGCTCACCCCCCTCCACCCTTGCAAAACAAAAACATAATTCCCCCTGGTTCACTGAATCTCTGAGATCCATTAAAAACTATGCAGGCGTCTGGAAAGAAAATGGCGTAAAAGCAGAACACAAGAACACAGACCATTATGGCAAGAGGCAATAAACAAATCCAAATCCAACATATCTGAGGCCAAAAAGAACTACTACCTCAGCAAATTAGGCACCAAAATGCTGGATAACAAGAAACTATCTCACCTGGTGTGACAGCTCACAACCCCACAAAATCAGTGCTCAGGATCTAGCAGACTTCTTTCTCAACAAAAACAAAACTGTACAATCAGAGGTAGCCAAATTAATCCCCACCGAGACACACATTCTCAGCAAGTCCCTGAACCCACCAAAGCAGACCAAATCTGGACCTCATTCTCCAACCTGTCCATCCCCGACACAAAAAACTAATATCCACGTGGTGCAGCTCCCTAGACAAATTCCTGCTAAACTGGAACGTACACAGGTGAGGCTGGACTCATTTAGAGCACTGGTCTTTGACCTAAGGGCCGCCACGTGAGCGGACTGCTGGGCACAATGGACCACTGGTCTGACCCAGCAGTGGCAATTCTTATGTTCTTATGTTCCTCTTACCTTCTCACTGCCGCTCCTGAACAAATCACCACCTGGATCACCAACCTACTCAATAGCTCCCTAAATCAAGGCCACTTGCCAAAGATAATGGGAAAGATAGCCCTCACCCCGATACCAAAATCACCAAAGGCAGATCTCTCTTCGGCTTCAAATTACAAACCCATCGCCGGCATACCCATTCTAACAAAAATCATTGAAACTCACGTGAGTAAACAACTCACAACTTACATGGAGCAACACTTTTGTCTCCACCTGGCCCAATTCGGATTCCATCAACAACACAGCACAGAGCTTCTCCTCCTCACCTTAATCACAAAAAACAAACAACTGCTCAGCACAGGATGCCAAGAAATACTCCTCAAATTTGATATTTCAGCAGCCTTCGATTCAGTTGACCACCGCCTACTACTAACAAAACTGTCAGAAATAGGCATAACAGGCTAAAATGGCTCTCAGATTTCCTACAAAACAGAGAATATATCGTCAATAAGAGCGGAGAGACCTCCAAACCCTGGAAAGCCTTCTGTGGTATGTCACAAGGCTCCCCACTCTCCCCCATCCTATTCAATCTCTTCATGAGATCTCTAGGTAACATCAAATTCAAAGACAAAAGCATAATGTCCTACGCAGATAGCATTTTTCTCCTTATTCCCACAACCAAAAATCAATCGGACATCTCCAACAAAATCTCACACAATATAGAAAGAATCCAAAACTGGGCAACAACCAACAAACTGAAACTAAACACAACTAAAACCAAGTTCTATACTTCCACAAGGTCCAGCAAACGGCACCAACAAGAATCACCCTTCAATCGGGCAAAACCCTCTCCATCGATGAGTCCTCCAAAATCCTAGGTTGCATACCATGGAACCTCAAATATCTAGTCTCCAAAAGAAATCCCTCTTCACCCTGAGACAACTAAGACTAATCAGACCGTACTTTCACCAACACCACTTTGCCTTAATTGTACAACTGATGATACTACCACAACTGGACTGCTGCAACTCCATCTACATGGGAATCAACACTGCTCTAATTCATAAAATGCAACTCATCCAAAACACTGCCTTAAGACTAATCTTCAACCTGAGAAAATACGACTCAGTCACAACCTTCATCAAACAATTGCATTGGCTACCCATCTCATCACGAATAACATTCAAAATATCTTGCATCATTCACCAAATACTTTATGGAAACTCTGTAGCTCTTCTCAATGGCGTGGTCTACTTCTTGCAGAACCTCAGCCGGATGCTACTAAATCTCCCATTCACAAAAGATCTTCACTACAAACGAGTTTTCCACTCCATGCTTACCTTTCTAGGAGTATAAACTTAGAATGGCCTTACAGAAATAACCAGAACTGAATCTTGCCACATCATAAGAACATAAGAAGTTGCCTCCACTGGGTCAGACCAGAGGTCCATCCCGCCCAGCGGTCCGCTCCCGTGGTGGCCCATCAGGTCCGCGACCTGTGAAGTGGTTTCTGACCACTTCTATAACCTACCTCAAGTTCTATCTGTACCCCTCTATCCCCTTATCCTCCAGGAACCTATCCAAACCTTTCTTGAACCCCTGTACAGAGTTCTGGCTTATCACCTCCTCCGGAAGCTTGTTCCATGTGTCCACCACCCTCTGGGTAAAAAAGAACTTCCTAGCATTTGTTCTAAACCTGTCCCCTTTCAATTTCTCCGAGTGACCCCTAGTGCTTGTGGCTCCCCACAGTTTGAAGAATCTGTCCTTATTCACTTTCTCTATGCCCTTTAGGATTTTGAAGGTTTCTATCATGTCCCCTCTAAGTCTCCTCTTTTCCAGTGAGAACAGCCCCAGCATTTTTAACCTGTCAGCGTATGAGAAATTTTCCATACCTTTTATCAGTTTAGTCGCCCTCCTCAGCGACTAAACTGATAAAAGGTATGGAAAATTTCTCATACATACATCATCATACATCATACATCATCTTCCAAAGAAAACTGAAAACTCATCTGTTCGACACTTAATCTCCTGCATCCTCTCCTCTTCTCCTCCCCTTTCCCTCCCACCTCCACTCCCCTCTCTTATCTCTCCCCTTCTCTCTCTCTCTTTCCCTCCTACCTATCCTCCTCCCCTCTCCTCCCTCCCCCCCCTCTTCTCCCTTTAAAGCTGGCTTGAGCCTGTATAGGTATGAGCGACACACAAATAGAATATTAGATTAGATTAGGTTGTAAGCTTTGTTGAATAAGGACTGTCTCTTATGTATTTGTAGCACTGTATGTGTTTAATAGTGCTATAAAAATAATAAGTACCGTGTTTTCCTGAAAATAAGACACTGTCATATTAATTTTGTGCCTAAAAACCCCACTAGGTATTATTTTCAGGGAAACAATGCCCAATCACAGCATCTTTCTCTCCCCATCCTCCCCCCCCCCCCCCCGCCACCCAGTTGAACCCCCGCCAACCCTTCCTGCTCTCCCTTCTCACGTTGACCGCGAGACCGACATACAATTACCTTCTTCTAAACGGCACTGTCACGGCAGCAATCTAAACAGGCTGCTTCGGGCCTTCTACCGCCGGGGCATTGCTGATGACATCATCAGTGATGCGGGATAGAAATATGATGAGCCTAGGCACCAGAAATGTAAGCTTTTAAAACCCTGGCCTACATTATCAGCACCTGCAGTAAGTTTGACATTAGGCTCCAGGAGCCACAATTCTCTAAGTGGCAACTGACTGTGACTGACATGCGGCAGACGCCATTTTTCTAGGTGCCTGCCATTTTCAGGCGCCACTTATAGAATCAGCCCCTTCTTGCTTACTTAGGGACATTTTTACTAAGCAGCAGTAAGCTCTAACGCATGTTTACTACCGCCTAAAAATGGCACTAGTGGCACACACTCCAGATCTATGTGCTTCTTACGCATTAAAAATTGCCTAACAAAGGAGCAGACCCCACAGGCTCTCAAAGCTCTAGTCTTTGCCTGACTGTGGCAAGGCATACAGTTGAGGTACCGCTAAGAAAAAATTGGAGAGGTGGGGGAAATGGTGGAAGGAACTCAAGTTGCCTGAGTGTGACACCCCCGAAGCCGGACGGACCCCTGAAAGGGTCTCCCAAGCTCTGTCCGGACAGAAAAAAAGGGACAAAAAAAAGCCACTAATCAGATCCAACAGGCCCTAACTGTGTTCTCAGTTTCTACCTGCTGGTAGAGGAGCATAAACTCATCCGTCTGTGCCAGTCTGAAGTGAAGATGAAGTCTGGGCAGGATTTGGGTAGGCTTATGACTTAAATGGTTTTCTCAACAAAAGACCAAAAAAAAAAAAAAAAATACCCTCCCAAAATTAAATGGTTGTCTATTAATTAAATATACATACACAAAACCATTTAGAAAACTCAAAATGGACAGTAGTCTATGGGTTCCTTTTATCAAGCCGCGCTAGCGGGGTTAACGCGCGTGACTTTTCATCACGCGCTAACCCCCGCGCTGGCCAAAAACTACCGCCTGCTCAAGAGGAGGCGGTAGCAGTTAGCGCGGCCGGTGGTTTAATGCGTGCTATTACATGCGTTAAACCGCTAGCGCGGCTTGATAAAAGGAGCCCCATATCCCAATTAGTATTTTATTGAATTTCATATATAGAGACAAGCCTCAGATTATAGAGCAGATCTCCCCCATAATGGGGTTTCTTCAAGAGAAAGAAAACCAATCTTCTCTTGCTCTTCGTAACATCACCGGCTTTGTCCCAACCTCCCTACCAAATTCATTAATGTTTACTATTATAATCTATTACCCACACTTAAAAACTATTTCATTTATTTATCTCACTTTATTTCATTCTTCTTCCAATCATAAAAATATTATATAAAATTTACCAATTCAATAATTTATCATGATAGGGTTTTCTAAAAAAGTCCACATACCAAAATGACACTCAAAACCCACTCAATACTCATCTTATAAATTTTAAAACGTATTGCTGAATTAAAATGCTTTTATACCATAAATATTTCAGCTATTCTCAATTCATTTAGTTCATTAAATACCTTGCTATTCCTTGGTTAAATGGTTTTCTGCCATAATCATATGGAGAAACACTTCTACGATAGTTGGATATAAGTTGTCTACAGATGGAATGAAGACAAGTGCAGGTTCAATGTAGATATCAACGGAGGAAAAAGCCTCAGACAAGGGCCCTCCCACCTCCACAAGGGTGGAGTAGCGGTGGTAAGGCGTTCACCTCATTGGCTAAAAAACCTCCTGAAATAACAAGAACTCTGCACTATTAAAAAGTTCTTAAATGGAAATACTGAATGATAGATAAAAAAAAAATATCTTTTTGGATGCCTGAGGCGCTTTTGCATCCGTTTCTAAGTTTTGATCGGAGACGTTACACCCTGAGGTAGCTGTAAAGTGAAAGGTGTACCGATCATTTAAAGCTAAGTAGTGATAAGATATTTTTTTATCTATCATTCAGTATTTCCATTTAAGAACTTTTTAATAGTGCAGAGTTCTTGTTATTGCAGGAGGTTTTTTAGCCAATGAGGTGAACGCCTTACCACCGCTACTCCACCAATGTGGAGGTGGGAGGGCCCTTGTCTGAGGCTTTTTCCTCCGTTGATATCTACATTGAACCTGCACTTGTCTTCATTCCATCTGTAGAAAACTTATATCCAACCATCGTAGAAGTGTTTCTCCATTACAATTGTGTTTCTACTATATCTGTATTTTGTGGCTATATATTTCTGCCATAATCAAACATTTATAATATGTTCAGGGTGACCACATAAAGGCATATGGACATTTGTGGCTAGACCTGTTTAAATAACAAATAATTGCCAAAAAGGTGCCCAAACTGAGCAGATGACCACTGGAGAGATGAAGGCATGACCCTCCACACTATTCCAGTGGTCACTGACCCACTCCCGCCCCAAAAGAAGTAAATGAAAAAGTTCATACCTACTTGCAGGTCTCGAGTAACCTGGTGGACAGAGCAGTGGACGGCAGAGAAAGGGGAGAGTGTGGCACAGCGGTTAAAGCTACAGCCTTAGCACTCTGAGGTTGTGGGTTCAAACCCACACTGCTCCTCGTGACCATGGGCAAGTTACTTAATCCCCCCTTGCCTCGGGTACATTAGACAGATTGTGAGCCCACCAGGACAGACAGGGAAAAATTCTTGAGTACCTGAATAAATTAATGTAAAACCGTTCTGAGCTCCTCTGGGAGAACGGTATAGAAAATTAAATAAATAAATAAAGGGGACTCGGGCCCATATCTGACTAGTACATGTATGGTGAAAGGTGTGAGCCCTCCAAAACCTACCCAGTCATCATTTAGGTGACATCTGCAGGCATAAGGGCTATTGAGGTGGTCTACAGTTGGGAACAGTGGGTTTTGGAGGGTTCACCATACAATATAAGGCAGTTATGGTGAGGTGTGTACCTAAGACCTTTTATGTGCAGTTCACTGCAGTGCCCCCTGAGGTGCCCCACTGCTCTGCTGGGATGCCCCATTTCACTGCTCTGCTCTGCTGGGATGCCCCACTGCACTGTTCTGCTCTGCTGGGATGCCCCATTGCACTGCTCTGCTCTGCTGGGATGCTCCACTGTACTGCTCTGCTGGGATGTCCACCACCTTTCCAATCTGCTGACTATGACGCCCAACTACAAAACATTCAGGAAAGAATTTAAAACTTTTCTATTCAAGAAATTTGTCAAATGATCTAACTAAACCGGATCGACCCTCCACAGATCCCGAAGCATACTACATCTATTAACCATGTATTCTCCCTGGAAATGCCCAGGCCAACTCTTGTTGCAAACCGCCTAGAAATGAAAAGTATTGGTGGGATAGAAGACACCAATGTCATGTAATGTAATGTCTGCCCCACCTACACCCCAATGTCTTGTTTTGTGCATATTTCTTTTGAATGTGGGGGGGGGGGGGGTTCTCCCTTCAAAAAACGGATCAAAAAGAGACACATCTGAAAAACGTCCATTAAAAAAAATTAACAGACCCTTTTCTGTTTTGAAAATGATCATGTTCACTACTGGATTATTGTGCATGTGCTGTGAAATGACCAAATTCAGATTTGGACATCGTTTTGAAAATGCCCCTTCACGTGTATCAAGGATTTGCACACCCAAATAGCAGCACTGTACAATAGTTACTTGTATGTGCCTGCCATTATTATAAGAGAATGGTACGGGGACACATTTTTCCCCATCCCGCTCCCGTGAGTTTTGTCGCTGTCCCTGCCCCATTCCTATAAGGCTCTGCCTTAACCGCACAAGCCTCGAACACTTATGATTTTAAAGCATATCAGGCTTGTGCAGATGAGGGCAGAGCTTAGGCAATGGTGGAATGAAGCCATATTATGACATCACAATCTGAGCTCTAGAATGCTGCTCTTATGATTTTAAAGCGTTTGAGGCTTGTGCAGATGAGGGCAGAGCTTAGGCAATGGTGGAATGAAGCCATATTATGACATCACAATCTGAGCTCTAGAAAGCTGCTCTTATGATTTTAAAGCGTTTGAGGCTTGTGCAGATGAGGGCAGAGCTTAGGCAATGGTGGAATGAAGCCATGTTATGACATCACAATCTGAGCTCTAGAATGCTGCTCTTATGATTTTAAAGTGTTTGAGGCTTGTGCAGATGAGGACAGAGCTTGCGGGAATGGGGCAAGGACAGGAATAGAACTTGCCGGCACAGGAAAATGAGTTCCCCTGGGGATGGGGAAAATTTGTCCCCGTGTCATTCTCTAATTGTTATGCATAAATGTTGCTACAGTATAGCTGAAAATATGCATAAAAATTTACAGATAAGTTTTCCATATGCCTTTATGTGGTTGCTTGACTGCTAAATAATGACTGCTCTGTGCATTATGTTGTTATGATATTGATTTTTGTATCTGATATCTCTCTCTGGGCCGTATATAATATAGAAAGGCAGTTTCAGAAATACAAGATGATGATACTTTTGAAAATATATTTTCCTTCCATTCCATCAACTTACCCCTGGGAAGTCACCAAAAGTACATATTAGAGAAACTGTTAATGGAGGAAAGAGAGAGAGAGAAAAAAAAAAGAGCCAATTTCCAGATATGTCAATTTACTCAGCAAAATCACTATTAATCTTGGCAAATAGTTGTGAGGAATGCCTTTCACGTGTGTTTATTTATTTAAGAATTTATATACCACTTATAGCCTAAGGCAGAGGTGTCCAATGTCGGTCCGCGAGGGCCGCAATCCAGTCGGGTTTTCAGGATTTCCCCAATGAATATGCATGAGATCTATTAGCATACAATGAAAGCAGTGCATGCAAATAGACCTCATGTATATTCATTGGGGAAATCCTGAAAATCCGACTGGACTGCGGCCCTCGAGGACCGACATTGGACACCCCTAGCCTAAGGGGTTTACATATAGGTACTCAAGCATTTTTTCCTGGGTCACAAGGAGCAGTATGGGTTTGATTTGAACCCACAACCTCAGGATGCTGAGGCTGTAGCTTTAACCACTGCACCACTCTTGAAATCAAAATGTAATAAAAGTATGCCAAGAATAGGACAATCAAGGCATTGTGACATCACTAATGAGGTTGGCTCTTAGGCATTGGTGGAATGAGCATTATGCATTATGGCACTATGATGTCATGATTCCAGCTCTGGTTATCAGAGGCTGATGCTTTTCACACTATTTATTTATTCAAATTTCTATACTGTTCCCCTAGGGGAGCTCAGAACAATTTGCATTTTTCCTAATGTACCTGGGACAATGGGGGGATTAAGTGACTTGCCCAGGATCACAACGAGTAGTGTGGGATTTGAACCCTCAACCTCAGGGCACTGAGGCTGAAGCTCTAGCCACCGTGCCACTAGAATGTAAGAGTATTTAAAGAGAATAAAGAAAAATAAATGTATGACAGCTTCAGATGTTAGGGACAATCATATTAGAGAAGCAGGTCTCTGGAACAGCCTGGTGGTCAGTGGAGTGGACTGCAGAGAAGGGGGACCCAGGTCCACATCCAGTTATAACTACTGCACTAGTGGCGGAGTGTTTGAGCCCACCAAAACCCACCCAAAACCTACTGGACCATCATATAGCTGCCACATGCAAGCAAAAGGGCTATTGTGTACAGTTGAATCCAGTAGGTTTGGGGTGGGTTTTGGAGGGCTCACCACGCAATATAAGGGGGTTATGGTGAAACGTATACCTGGGACCTTTTATATGAAGTTTACTGCAGTATCCTCTGAGATGCCTCACTGCTCTAACGGGGTGTCTGTGTGACCAGTCTACCACAAATGCTGCCCCCCCCCCTATGTTCCGGTGGCTTGTATTGTGCATTTTTTCCTCCCCCCCCAAAATGATTTGAAATGATAGGCACACATTTTTGAAAAAAAAAAAAAAAAAAGATAAGGCATTTTGCAGTTTTGAAAATGGGCATGTTTAGTACTGGATTTCGGTGTATCTTCTGCAAACATCTAAACTTGGAATTTAGACGCCATATCAAAAATGCCCTTCCGCATATAAAAGGGGTAGGCAATTCCGGTCCTCGAGAGCCGGAGCCGGGTCAGGTTTTCAGGATCTCCACAATAAATAAGCATGAGATAGATTTGCATCTCAAGGAGGCAGTGCATGCAAATCCATCTCATACATATTCATGGTGGATATCCTGAAAACCTGACCTGGCTCCGGCTCTCGAGGATCGGAATTGCCTACCCCTGGCATATAACAATGAAAGCAGGGTGTATGCAGAAGTAACAAGTTTTGTATTTCTTTTCATAGGAAATAAGATCAGTAAGTAATGTTATTTGAACCGTCTTCTTCATTCTCAATGCAGTAATCATCCATGTGTCAGTGTATGTGCAGCAATTGATTCCTGATGATGGCGATGACGATAATTAGTATTACAATTTTCATCATCAGTCCTATTACATATTATTACTAAGGGTATGATTAGAGAATAAGTGTGGAAACTGCAGAAGAATTAGTATTTATCAAGGCTTATAAAAATATGCATTACCAAGAAGGGGAATTGTTATACAGTAGAATAATTGGCCTGCTCTTTTGTTTTTTTTACATAGTCATAATTATTAATATTTAAAGGAAATAAAAATGCTCTTGAACAGAAGTATCCAGCTTGAAGCACACAATAGCTTTGTCACTGATTTGCACTGCCTTTATTTGTTGCAAATGGACGTGCCTTAAATTTGGTACGATTTCTGGTTTTAAGCCCTATTCTGTTAACTGCGCCTAATTCTTAAGTGCCATTTATAGAATAGTGCTGTGGATTTTTGTCTAAAGAATTATTAGACTTAAACTAACCACCAGAGTAATGAGCTTAATGAAAAGCTATGAAGAAACTACACACCAGTTCCTCAGAATGCCACACAGTATAAACATATGGTAGCTGTCCTCATAGGAACCTTATAGTGTGTGATTTTTTTTATCTTTTTATATTTTTTGTTTCCTAGTAAATTATAAGGTGCTTGTGCTTAATACTTTGTAGCATAGTAGCAATAGTAGCATAGTAGCAATTACTTAGCTTTTAGAAACTGGGTCTGGCTCAATCCCCACCGACGCGTTTCATTATTTCATCAGGGTCGGGGAAGGAGAACGCTGTAAAAAACAAACATTATATGAGTTAAAGAGCCCATCAGTATAAACAACCTAAGTTTAAAAATCGCTATGTGGCTTACCAGAGCAGTTCTATGTCTTAGCGAAATGCTAAATCCATGTTTAATGAGCCGGAAAATGGAAAAAAACGGAAAAAAACCGCGGCTTGAAGGGAGCTAATAAGTCAAAACCCCAGATCATGTGACACCATGCAGGCCAATGAACTCCTTACAAAGAAACCTTTAACTAAAGCCCGGGATGTCATTAAACAAATCATATGATCGATGTTAACCAATCACTGGTCAGATTCAAACCATGAGGATACATTGTGTTAAGTTTAAACATCCACTGAAGTTCTTTAATGTTTAAATTATGTTCATAATTGCCTCTCTCCCACCCAACATGTACTGTATCAATAATACGCCATTTGAGATCAGTGATTTTATGCTTCAATAGGGACCAGTGGCGAACTAAAGGAGCAGTTTCAACTCCAGTATTGACACGGGACTTATGTTCATTAAGCCTGACGTTCATAGGTCTAATGGTGCGCCCTATGTATATTTTTGGGCAAGGGCAAATAATCATGTAAATAACATGATCCGTTTTACAATTAGTTCTAGATTTGGCAGTATAGATCTGGCCAGTATGAGGATGACTCCAAGTTTCCCCTGTCAAAGCATACTTGCACCATTGGCATTGACCGCAAGTATAATGGCCATTCAGGACAGGGAGTTCATTTTGTTTATGTTTATGTTGACCAATAAGTTCCCCTAGATTTTTAGCTCTTTTGAAGGCAAAAATTGGGGGGTCACATTCAGCTCCCAAAGTCAATTGAATAATGTGCCAATGTTTAAGAATGATGTTCTTAATATCATAAGCTAGGTGGGAGAATTGTTGAACACATACTAACAATTTTTCTTCTTCAGGATTTTGTTTATATTGAAGAATTTGTTGTCTAAGAGCATATTTGGCTCGAATGTAAGCCTATTGTATTATTTGCTTAGGGTATCCTCGCTGTTTGAATCGTTTCTTCAGTATCCGGGCTTAAATCTTATATTCAACAGTAGAATGGCATAGTCTCCTCAAGCGTAAAAATTGGATATGAGGAAGGCTATTTTTAAGTTGTTGCGGATGAAAGCTGTGGTAACGAAGAAGGCTATTTCTATCAGTAGGTTTGCGAAAAATTGTTGTTAATAGTAACCCCTGGGATTTGAAATTTTTCATGTCCAAAAATGATATCTCATGTTGATTAATGGTAGCAGAGAACTGAATATTGGAGTCTATTTGGTTTAACCATATAAGAAATAGATTGAATGTATGGATGTCAGAATTCCAAATACAAAAAATATCATCCAAAAAACGTCTCCAAACAGTGATGTTTTGAAACCAATGGGAGGTATAGATGTATTGTTCCTCCAATTGGGCCATGTACAAAGTTGCCACGGAAGGAGCACATTGGCACATTATTCAATTGACTTTGGGAGCTGAATGTGACCCCCCAATTTTTGCCTTCAAAAGAGCTAAAAATCTAGGGGAACTTATTGGTCAACATAAACATAAACAAAATGAACTCCCTGTCCTGAATGGCCATTATACTTGCGGTCAATGCCAATGGTGCAAGTATGCTTTGACAGGGGAAACTTGGAGTCATCCTCATACTGGCCAGATCTATACTGCCAAATCTAGAACTAATTGTAAAACGGATCATGTTATTTACATGATTATTTGCCCTTGCCCAAAAATATACATAGGGCGCACCATTAGACCTATGAACGTCAGGCTTAATGAACATAAGTCCCGTGTCAATACTGGAGTTGAAACTGCTCCTTTAGTTCGCCACTGGTCCCTATTGAAGCATAAAATCACTGATCTCAAATGGCGTATTATTGATACAGTACATGTTGGGTGGGAGGGAGGCAATTATGAACATAATTTAAACATTAAAGAACTTCAGTGGATGTTTAAACTTAACACAATGTATCCTCATGGTTTGAATCTGACCAGTGATTGGTTAACATCGATCATATGATTTGTTTAATGACATCCCGGGCTTTAGTTAAAGGTTTCTTTGTAAGGAGTTCATTGGCCTGCATGGTGTCACATGATCTGGGGTTTTGACTTATTAGCTCCCTTCAAGCCGCGGTTTTTTCCCGTTTTTTTCCATTTTCCGGCTCATTAAACATGGATTTAGCATTTCGCTAAGACATAGAACTGCTCTGGTAAGCCACATAGCGATTTTTAAACTTAGGTTGTTTATACTGATGGGCTCTTTAACTCATATAATGTTTGTTTTTTACAGCGTTCTCCTTCCCCAACCCTGATGAAATAATGAAACGCGTCGGTGGGGATTGAGCCAGACCCAGTTTCTAAAAGCTAAGTAATTGCTACTATGCTACTATGCTACAAAGTATTAAGCACAAGCACCTTATAATTTATTAGGAAACAAAAAAGATAAAAAGATAAAAAAAATCACACACTATAAGGTTCCTATGAGGACAGCTACCATACGTTTATACTGTGTGGCATTCTGAGGAACTGGTGTGTAGTTTCTTCATAGCTTTTCATTAAGCTCATTACTCTTTCAGGAGCGGAGAGGCAGAGGAAACAGCCAGAGCAGGCTGTTAGACCGGGGTTGCGGCGAGAGTTAGCTCCGCCCACCCCCACCCGCGTCAGAGGTTACATCGGGCCCGGGCTCCCCCTATAAGAAGAAGGGAGCCAGGACACGAGGTAAACCTCGGCAGCGTTTTTGTTTTTGTTTTCTTCTCTTTCAGGAGCGGAGAGGCAGAGGGGAAGGCAGGAGGAAACAGCCAGAGCAGGCTGTTAGACCGGGGTTGCGGCGAGAGTTAGCTCCGCCCACCCCCACCCGCGTCAGAGGTTACATCGGGCCCGGGTTCCCCCTATAAGAAGAAGGGAGCCAGGACACGAGGTAAACCTCGGCAGCGTTTTTGTTTTTGTTTTCTTCTCTTTCAGGAGCGGAGAGGCAGAGGGGAAGGCAGGAGGAAACAGCCAGAGCAGGCTGTTAGACCGGGGTTGCGGCGAGAGTTAGCTCCGCCCACCCCCACCCGCGTCAGAGGTTACATCGGGCCCGGGCTCCCCCTATAAGAAGAAGGGAGCCAACGGCGCCCAGCCGTTCGGCGCACGGCGAAGGCGAGCGGCAAAGGCGCTCGCCTTAGCGAGAGCGCCTTTGCGAAGGAGCCTTGAGAAGGAGCCCAGACAGCAGCAGCAGCAAACATCTTTTTTTTCTCTCTCATTACTCTCTTCTCTCTCTACCCTTTCAGCTAGCTGCACGCCAGACACCACTCATACACACCGAGGAACCAAAGGAACAGGGAAAAAGAAATGGAGGCTGCAGGAACCCAGCGGAGCTACCCAGTGTACTGCATCGAGTGTCATATGTATGACTACCTCCCCTCCGGGAGGCAGGCGTACATATGCGGTCGATGTCAGGAACTGGATAGCCTGAGGAAGGAGGTCGGGAGACTGCAGGCCAGGGTCCAGGAGCTGGAAGGACTGTGCACCTTAGAGGAACCATGCTGGACAACGGAGGATACCACCGGAGAGAGTCACGTCACGGAGCAAGTAAGAGAGCTCGAGAAATTCATCGAGGAGGCCTGCAGGATGGTGGCGGCTCAGGACAAACAGCACATCGGAATGGAACCAACAATTGGACAGAATCCACCAGACGCCATGAGAGTAGGACCTTGCGGAGGAGCTGGACAGACAGAGGAGATAGTGACCCAACCGAACCCAGAGGAAATTCTAACGGATCGCGACACGGACCTGAGACCAGAGAGACAACCAAGGAAGGGGAAGTCTGCAATTGTAGTGGGAGACTCAATCCTGAGAGAAGTGGACAGTCACATAGCAGGAGGGAGAGAGGACCGACTAGTGACATGTCTCCCGGGGGCGAGAACGAAGGACGTCATTGACAGAATAGAGAGAATCCTGGACGGAGCTGAAACAGAGGAGACAGCGGTGATAATCCACGTTGGAACCAACGACATCAGCAGGAGGAGCTACAACAGGACTACACTAACTGAGCAGTTCAGGATCCTGGGGAGGAAACTGAAGCTGAGGACAAGGAGGATAGCCTTCTCGGAGATCCTGCCAGTACCGAGGGCAGATGCTAAGAGACAGACTGAGCTGCAAGCAGTAAACGGTTGGCTGAGGAGATGGTGCGAAGAGGAGGGTTTCCACTTTGTACGGAACTGGACAACTTTTTTGGGGAAGAACAAGCTCTACAGGAGGGACGGACTGCACCTGAGCACGGCTGGGACGAGGTTGCTGGCACGCAACGTCCAGAGCAGCATAGACTTAGCTTTAAACTGAGGAGAAGGGGAAAGCCGACAGTCGACCTGACCTCGACACATCGGACCAAAGTATCAAACAAGGATACTGAACCAGAAATTTGTAAAAGAGGGCTCGGGACTGAGAGGGAACTTTTGGGAAAAGGACACAAGGACGCAATGCAGGGAGCCAATGCACAAACGAACCTAGCAAGCAGAATTAAGAGAGAGCAACAGGAGCCAGAGGGTCATCCAAACATGGGGGAGCAGGCTGAGGACAACATAGACACACCGCAGGATGGGGATGAACACAACAAAGCTCCGGGGCTGGCAACCAATGAGGAGGTTGGCAGGGGCGCCAAACCACAAGGAAAACCAGCGGAGAAGGCAAACAACCAGGACTTAAATTGCCTATACACTAATGCTAGGAGCCTAAGAGCCAAAATGGGAGAACTAGAAGTCATAGCCAGTACAAAGGACCTGGACATAATAGGAGTCACAGAAACGTGGTGGACTGACGACAACAAATGGGATGTGGCCATACCAGGGTACAAACTCTACAGGAGGGACAGGACACACAAGAAGGGTGGAGGAATAGCGCTTTATATAAAGGACTCCATACCTTCAACCAGGATAGAAACAACAGTAAGGGCGGACGACTTGGAATCACTATGGATTAAGCTACCTGGAGGAGCTGGAGCAGACATAAAATTGGGCCTGTACTATCGCCCACCTGGTCAAACGGAAGCACTCGACCAGGACCTGGAGGCTGAGCTGAGGCAGATATGCAAAAGCGGAAGCGTGATGGTGATGGGAGACTTCAACTACCCTGGGATAGACTGGAGTATTGGACACTCAAACTGCACAAGGGAGACCAAATTCCTGGAAACCACGAGGGACTGTTTCATGGAACAGCTGGTCACGGAACCAACACGGGGGAATGCAACTCTCGACCTAATCCTCAATGGGCTAGGGGGACCTGCAAAGGAGGTGGCGGTACTAGAACCCCTAGGAAATAGCGATCACAACATGATCCAGTGCAAGCTGGAAATTGGACCATCAAAGGTGAAAAGATCCACAGCGACAGCACTCAACTACAAAAAAGGGAATTATGATGGCATGAGGAAACTGGTGGGAAAGAAACTCAATGGTAGCGAAAGGAAGATGGAGTCTGTAGAAAAAGCCTGGTCCCTACTCAAGGGCACGGTGCAAGAGGCACAGAACCTGTACATCCCCAGATTCAGGAAGGGGTGCAAAAAAAAACCGAACAAAAAACCCAGCGTGGATAACAACTGCAGTGAAAAAGGCGATAAGTGACAAGAAAGCATCGTTCAAAAAATGGAAAAAGGACCAAACAAAGGACAACCAAAAGGAACACAAAGAACACCAAAGGGAGTGTCATCGTGTGGTTAAAAAAGCTAAAAGGGAATATGAGGAGAGACTGGCGGGGGAAGCAACAAACTTCAAATCGTTCTTCAGATATGTGAAGGGGAAGCAACCGGCAAGGGAAGAAGTGGGGCCATTGGATGATGGAGACAAAAAAGGAGTGGTAAAAGAGGAAAAAGAGATAGCAGACAGGTTAAATAAGTTCTTCACGTCAGTCTTCACGAGGGAGGATACATCCAATATTCCGGAACCGGAGGACATCGTAAATGGGGATCGGGATGAAAAGCTGGTCCAACTAGAGGTAAGCCAAGAGGATGTCCTCAGGCAGATAGACAGACTAAAGAGCGACAAATCGCCAGGTCCGGACGGCATTCACCCAAGGGTACTCAAGGAACTAAGGAACGTAATAGCAGAGCCACTTCGCCAAATATGTAACCTATCCTTAAAAACTGGAGAGATCCCGGAGGATTGGAAAATTGCAAATGTCACACCCATCTTCAAGAAGGGTTCAAGGGGGGACCCAGGGAACTACAGGCCGGTGAGCTTGACCTCGGTCCCGGGAAAAATGATGGAAGCACTGATTAAGGACAGTATCTGTGAACACATAGAAAACAATGGACAGCTAAAGTCGAGCCAGCACGGCTTCTGCAAGGGTAGGTCATGCCTCACAAACTTATTGTACTTCTTTGAGGGGGTAAACAGACAGGTGGATAAAGGGGAATCCATTGACATCATTTACCTTGACTTTCAAAAAGCCTTTGACAAGGTACCGCACGAAAGACTGCTTAAAAAGCTGTGGAGACACGGGGTGCAAGGGGAGGTCCACCGATGGATCAAAAACTGGCTGGCAGACAGGAAACAGAGGGTTGGAGTGAAGGGCCATTACTCAGACTGGCATGGGGTCACGAGCGGAGTTCCGCAGGGGTCGGTGCTGGGACCGCTCCTGTTCAATATATTTATTAATGACCTGGAGGCGGGAACAAATTGCGAAGTTATTAAATTTGCGGATGACACCAAACTCTACCGCAGGGTTGAAACCATGGAAGACTGCGAAGATCTGCAAAGGGACCTAACGACGCTAGAAGAATGGGCCAAAAAATGGCAAATGAACTTTAATGTAGGGAAATGCAAGGTCATGCATGTAGGGAAAAAGAACCCGATGTTCAGCTACAAAATGGGAGGATCACTGCTAGGGGTAAGTAACCTTGAAAGAGACCTGGGAGTGATGGTGGACACGTCTTTAAAGGCGTCGGCACAGTGCGCCACAGCCTCAAGAAAAGCAAACAAAATGTTGGGTATCATTAAGAAGGGTATCACGACCAGGACAAAGGAGGTCATCCTGCCACTGTATCGTGGAATGGTGCGACCGCATCTGGAGTACTGTGTCCAATATTGGTCGCCGTACCTCAAAAAGGACATGGCGGTACTTGAGGGAGTCCAGAGAAGAGCAACTAAACTGATAAGAGGTATGGAAAACCTCTCATATACGGACAGACTGAAAAAGCTGGGGCTGTTCTCCCTGGAAAAGCGGAGACTTAGAGGAGACATGATAGAAACCTTCAAGATCCTGAAGGGTATAGAAAAAGTAGACAGGGACAGATTTTTCAGATTACGGGGAACCACAAGTACAAGGGGGCACTCGGAAAAATTAAAAGGAGACAGGTTTAAAACAAATGCCAGAAAGTTCTTTTTCACCCAGAGGGTGGTGGACACATGGAACGCGCTTCCGGAGGCTGTGATAGGCCGGAGCACGTTACAAGGCTTCAAAGAAGGTTTGGATAGGTTCCTGGAGGATAAAGGAATTGAAGGGTACAGATAGGAGTAGCGGTAGGTTATAGGGATAGTCAGGCAATGGGCCTGATGGGCCGCCGCCGCCGCGGGACCTCTGGTCTGCCTCAGCGGAGGCAACTTCTTATGTTCTTATGTTCTAATTCTTTATTTGAAAATTTGTGCACAATTTAGATTGTGGATTTTTGTCAGCATTGATTGGTTAGGCACCTTATATAGAATGTATCCCCATATGTATAGTAGAGAATGACACGGTGACAAAATTCGTCACCGTTCCCGTCCCTGCGGATAACCACGGGAAATAATCCCATGTCATTTTCTAGTGTCTATTTCAACCTCAGTCCTTCTACACCAGCATTCTTCAAAGCAAAGCTTGCGGGTCAGTGGTTGTGGCCATTCATACTCTGATTCTTATGGGAGCCAAGGATAATGAAGCCATTGTGACATCACTGATGTGATTGGTTCTTAGGCACTTGTGGAATGAGGCATTATGACATCACAATATCTGCTCTGGATACCAGAGACTGTCATTCTGTAGTGTCTGTTTCAACCTCAGTCCTTCTACACCAGCATTCTTCAAAGCAAAGCTCGAGGGTCAGTGGTTGTGGCCATTCATACTCTGATTCTTCCCTCTTCCCTTAAAGAATGACATGAAGATGGTTTCCCGCGGTTATCGCGGGGACGGGAACGGTGATGAATTTTGTCACCGTGTCATTCTCTAATGTATAGCAAAGCAATTTTTGTCTGGACTACTTTTTGTCTCTATTCCACACAGGAAACCTTTGCTATTTAGAAGTCACTAAGGCTCTGCTTCTATAAGAGGCGTTTACCAATCAAGGTGCCTAACTCAATTTTTTTTAATCGGCCTAATTGGCACTGATAATTGAAAGAGTAATAAAAAACTGATTAAATTATCCAGTAGATGCTTAACTCAGTAGGCGTCTACCACCATATGGTTGGCATCTACACTGAGGCAATTAGCAGCACCTACATGAAAAGTAGGCATGAATAGGGGTGGAGTTTTGGCATAAACTGACTTAAGCGCCATTAGCTGTCTATGTTATATGCTGGTATATTAAGCCAATAAAATTCTGGCTTATATACCGACGCCTAACATTATGACACTTACTGGAACTCCATACTCCAGAACAAACCACAGACTAATGTTCACACTCAAAAAATCTGACTCCGTCTCACCTTACTACAAGAACTTACACTGGCTACCCATCAAAACATATAACCTTCAAACTATCCTGAATAATGTTTCAAACTCTATATGCAAAAGCAGCAGAGCCGCTCATGAACTTATTCGTCAACTCCTGGCCTACACCAACCAGAAAACTGAAATTGCTTCAATTGCTCATTCCATCTCCCAAAGGAATTAAATACAAATGTATATTCGACTCACATTTCACTTATCTTGGCACCAGGACCTGAACAATCTTCCGAAGCTATGGGCCCGGACGATCTACACCCTAGAGCACTTCGAGAACTGAGTGATGTCCTGGCAGAGCCATTAGCTGTACTCTTCAATCTTTCCCTAAGCAAGGGTAAAGTTCCCCAAGACTGGAAAACTGCCAACGTTATCCCGCTCCACAAAAAATGATGCAGGTCAGAGGCTGAAAATTACAGACCGGTGAGTCTCACATCGATAGTGAGTAAACTCATGGAGAAATTGATCAAGAACAGATTGGACACATTTTTGGATGATGAAAGATTAAGGGATCCCCACCAGCATGGCTTTACAAAGGGTAGGTCTTGCCAATCTAACCTAATAAGCTTCTTTGACTGGATAACAAGAAAGCTAGATGAGGGAGAGTCCCTGGATGTCATGTATCTAGACCAAGGCTTTTGATAGTGTTCCACACCGCAGGTTATTAAACAAAATGAACTCATTGGCACTAGGGAAAACACTGACAGCATGGGTACAAGACTGGCTTAGCGGCAGGCTTCAGAGAGTAATGGTGAACGGTATTCCCTCAAAATCGTCAAAGGTGACCAGCGGAGTGCCACAGGGTTCGGTTTTGGGCCCGCTGCTATTTAACATCTTTGTCATAGATCTAACTCAGGGGCTTAGGGGCAAAATCACATTATTTGCTGACGATGCTAAACTGTGCAACATTGTGGGCAGAGTAACAGAACCTAATGGCGCAACCAGGCCCAACACCATGGAGCAGGACCTGCTTTTGTTGGAACAATGGTCTAGTACTTGGCAACTAAATTTTAATGCCAAAAAATGTAAAGTGATGCATCTTGGGAACAGAAACCCATGCAGAACATACACCTTAAATGGTGTGAACTTAGTGAGAACCACTGCAGAAAGGGACTTGGGAGTTCTCATCCGGGAAGATATGAAAGCTGTCAATCAAGTGGAGAAAGCTTCAGCAAAGGCAAGACAAATGCTGGGTTGCATCAAAAGGAGCTTTATCAGCCGAAAGCCTGAAGTCATTCTACCATTGTACAGATCCATGGTGAGACCTCACCTAGAGTACTGTGTCCAGTTTTGGAGGCCACATTATCAAAAGGATGTGAAGAGAATGGAGTCGGTCCAGAGAATGGCCACTAGGATGGTATCAGGACTTAAAGACATCCCATATGAGGCACGTCTGATCAAACTACGCTTATGTTCTCTCGAGGAGCGTAGAGAAAGGGGGGACATGATAGAAACATTCACATACATCACGGGTCGAATTGAGGTGGAGGAAGAGATATTTTTTTGTACGGGTCCCACTGTGACAAGAGGGCATCCGTTGAAACTGAAGGGGGGAAGATTCCATAGTGACACCAGGAAATACTTCTTCACCGAACGGGTGATTGATCGATGGAATAAACTTCCACGCCGGGTGGTCGAGGCGTGTAGTATAGCTGACTTCAAAAGTCGATGGGACAAACAGGTGGGAGTGCTGCAAGGCTATGCATGACAGAGGAGTACACCAGAGAGGGAGGGTTCCTGAGTGGGCAGACTTGTTGGGCCCCGGCCCTCTTCTGTCGTCATACTCTATGTTTCTATGACTGCCATTAGGATGGAAACATTGTACAACAGATTCAGAAAAAAAAAAATTATAAACTCTCTTTGAGAGCATACACACTATAGACAACTAACTCAATATACGTATCACAAAATTCCATACTTAAGTGTTATACCAGTATGGTGTAGTGCGTTTAGTACATGGTTAGCACACGCTAAAACGCATGAGCGCACCTTTGTAAAAAGAGCCCTTAGTAAAACGGCCCCTAAGTACTGGATTTAAGGCTTCAACCAAAAACATTGCTCAGGCAAATTGGCCTTCATTTGTTTTGTACCTTCATTGTATATTTTAATTTTGTCTCAAAATATACAGCTTAAGCCTATAAACATCTTGTTTTATTTTCCTGCAAGCTTATTTTTTAAAAAAAATTAAACTACATATACAAAAAAAAAAAAAAAGTACACAACATACCCCCTACTTTACTAATGCGTAGCGTGGGTTCTAGCGCCGGCAGCACCGGTAACTGTTCTGACGCTCAAAGAATTCCTATGAGCGTCAGATAAGTTACCGCCGCTGCTGGCGCGAAAACCCGCGCTACGCATGAGTAAAGGAGGGGGATAGAGTCCCTTTGACAAAGCCACGGTAGCAAGTTCTGTCGTGGCAAATGTGGCCCAGACCACAGGGATTGAACGGGCATCGAAGCGTTTGCCACATGGCAGCCGCTACTGCGGCTTTGTAAAAACGGGGGGATAGTATGTAAAACCAGAGTTCCAAAATTAAAAAAAAACCAAAAAGCACAGTTACTTACCGTAACAGGTGTTATCCAGGGACAGCAGGCAGATATTCTTTACGCATGGGTGACGTCACCGACGGAGCCCACGGTACGGACCTTTTTACTAGAAAGTTCTAGTTGGCCGCACCGCGCGTGCGCGAGTGCCTTCCCGCCCGACGGAGGAGAGCGTGGTCCCCAGTTAGTATAAGCCAGCTAAGAAGCCAACCCGGGGAGGAGGGTGGGACGTAAGAATATCTGCCTGCTGTCCCTGGATAACACCTGTTACGGTAAGTAACTGTGCTTTATCCCAGGACAAGCAGGCAGCATATTCTTTACGCATGGGTGACCTCCAAGCTAACAAAGAGGGAGGAGGGATGGTTGGCCATTAGGAAAATAAATTCTGAAGTACAGATTGGCCGAAGTGCCCATCCCGTCTGGAGAAAGCATCCAGACAGTAGTGAGTAGTGAATGTGTGAACTGAGGACCAGGTGGCCGCCTTGCAGATTTCCTCAATGGGTGTGGAACGGAGGAAAGCAACAGAAGCGGCCATAGCTCTTACCCTGTGGGCCGTGACAGCACCGTCTAGTGACAGACCGGCCCGAGCGTAACAGAACGCGATGCAAGCTGCAAGCCAGTTGGATAGCGTCCGTTTAGAGACCGGTCGACCCAAACGATTCGGGTCGAAGGTCAGGAAGAGCTGGGGGGACAAGCGGTGAGCCCTTGTACGATCAAGATAATAAGCCAGGACACGCTTGCAGTCAAGACTGTGCAATGCCTGTTCTCCGGGATGTGAATGAGGTTTCGGGAAGAAAACAGGCAACACAATGGACTGGTGGAGGTGAAAAGCTGAGACCACCTTTGGAAGGAATTTTGGATGGGTGCGCAGAACCACCTTGTCATGGTGAAAAATAGTGAACGGTGGATCGGCAACCAGTGCATGAAGCTCACTAACCCTCCTGGCAGAGGTGATGGCAATGAGGAAAAGAACCTTCCATGTCAGAAATTTGAGCGAAGTTGTGGCAAGTGGCTCAAAGGGAGGTTTCATGAGGGCAGATAAAACCACATTCAGGTCCCAGACGACCGGAGGAGGCTTCAGAGGTGGTTTGATGTTGAAGAGGCCCCTCATGAATCGGGAAACCAGAGGGTGAGCCGTGAGAGGTTTTCCAAAGACCGGCTCATGAAACGCCGTGATGGCACTGAGATGGACTCTGATAGAGGTAGACTTGAGGCCTGCGTTGGACAGGGAGAGCAAGTAGTCCAGAACAGTTTCCACCGCTAAAGAGGTGGGATTGTGATGATGACGGAGGCACCAAGAGGAGAACCTGGTCCACTTCTGATGGTAACATTGGAGGGTGGCCGGTTTCCTGGAGGCGTTCAAAATGAGACGGACAGGCTGGGACAGATTTCCTGAAGAGGTCAGCCCGAGAGAAACCAAGCTGTCAGGTGGAGGGAAGACAGATTGGGATGTAGTAGAGACTGATGTTGCTGTGTAAGTAGAGTAGGAAACACAGGTAGAGGAATGGGATCCCTGGAGCTGAGTTGAAGCAGGAGGGAGAACCAGTGTTGACGAGGCCACCGGGGAGCTATGAGGATCATGGTGGCTCCGTCCCTGCGGAGTTTGGATAAAGTCCGCAACATCAGAGGTAGAGGAGGAAAGGCATAGAGGAACCGATCCGTCCAGTCGAGAAGGAATGCATCCGGGGCCAGACGATGAGGAGAGAAGAGTCTGGAGCAGTACTGGGGCAGCTGATGGTTGTGAGGAGCTGCGAATAGGTCCACCTGCGGAGTGCCCCAGCGAGCAAAGATGGAGTGGAGCGTGGGAGGATCCAAAGTCCACTCGTGAGGTTGAAGGATGCGGCTGAGATTGTCGGCCAGGGAGTTCTGTTCGCCCTGGATGTAGACAGCCTTGAGGAAGAGACTGCGGGCCGTGGCCCAGGTCCAAATGCGAAGAGCCTCCTGACAAAGGAGGCGAGATCCGGTGCCGCCCTGTTTGTTGATGTAGTACATGGCAACTTGGTTGTCCGTGCACAGGAGCAGAACCTGAGGGCAAAGAAGGTGCTGGAAGGCCTTGAGAGCATAGAACATGGCTCGTAGTTCCAGGAAATTGATGTGATGACGACGCTCCTGCGGGGTCCAAAGACCTTGGGTGCGTAGGTCTCCCAGGTGAGCTCCCCATGCATAAGGGGAGGCATCCGTGGTGATGGTCATGGAATGCGGGGGCAGATGAAAAAGAAGGCCCCGGGAAAGATTTGAGGAGTTCAACCACCATTGTAGAGATTGCTGAAGAGACGATGTCACAGAGATGGGATGAGAAAGAAGATTCGAGGTCTGCGACCATTGGTTGGCCAGAGTCCATTGAGGTGTCCTGAGGTGGAGTCGTGCCAGGGGAAGCACATGCACCGTCGAGGCCATGTGGCCCAGGAGGACCATCATCTGTCTGGCAGAGATGGAGTGATGAAGGAGCACCTGACGACACAGGCGGAGCAGGTTCCGCTGACGGTCGGAGGGGAGAAACGCCCTCATTAGTGTGGTGTCGAGAACTGCTCCAATGAACTGAAGGCGCTGTGTGGGAAGCAGATGCGACTTGGGGTAGTTGATCTCGAACCCCAGGAGGTGGAGGAGAGAGATGGTATGATGAGTGGCTTGTAGCACAAGTGGAGATGTAGGTGCTTTTACCAACCAATCGTCCAAGTAGGGAAACACCTGGAGGTTGTGAGACCTGAGGAAGGCCGCCACCACAATGAGGCATTTGGTGAACACCCTGGGTGATGAAGCGAGGCCAAATGGTAGCACTTTGTACTGATAATGGCGATGGTGCACCTGGAATCTTAGGTAGCGACGTGAGGCTGGATTGATTGGTATGTGAGTGTAGGCCTCTTTGAGGTCCAGGGAACATAGCCAGTCGTTCTGAGAGAGATGAGGGTAAAGCGTGGCAAGGGAGAGCATTCTGAACTTCTCCTTGACAAGACATTTGTTGAGGTCCCTGAGATCGAGAATGGGACGTAGGTCTCCTGTCTTTTTTGGAACCAGAAAGTAACGGGAGTAGAATCCCCGGCCCCTTTGTTCCAGAGGTACTTCTTCGATGGCATTGAGGAGAAGGAGGGATTGGACCTCCCTCAGGAGGAGGGGGGTTTGAGTTGAAAGAGAAGCAGACTCTACGGGAGGATTGTCTGGTGGAAGAGTCTGGAAGTTGAGAGAGTAGCCGTGGCGGATGATGTTGAGGACCCACTGGTCTGATGTGATGACCTCCCAACGGCTGAGAAAAATGTGGAGCCTGCCTCCGATTGGTCGAGGGAGAGGCAATGAGGGTGGAAGACTGGCTAAGCCCTGGAGAGAGGAGTCAAAAGGGCTGAGAAGGTTTGGCAGGAGGAAGAGGTTTGGCAGGCTGATTAGACTGTGCACGAGCCTGGTTGTGTTGGTGTTGGCGAGCCCGCCTAGGTTGCTGTGAAGGTGGGTTAAGCGGCCTAGCGGAGAATCTGCGCTGGTATGAAGACTGTGGTTTGTAAGGCCGAGCAGGAGGGGCCTTCTTCTTTGGTTTAATGAGAGTATCCCATCTGGTCTCATGGGCGGAGAGTTTTTGTGTGGTGGTATCCAGAGACTCTCCGAACAATTCGTCTCCCATACATGGGGCGTTGGCTAGTCGGTCCTGATGGTTGACATCCAGATCAGAGACCCTGAGCCAGGCCAGTCGGCGCATGGCCACAGCGATGGCAGATGCACGAGAGGTGAGCTCAAAGGAATCATAGATGGAGCGCACCATAAATTTTCTAAGTTGAAGCAGGCTGGAGATGTGCTGCTGGAATAGTGGAACCTTGTGCTCCGGCATGTACTTTTGCAAGGCGGAGAGTTGCATTACCAGATGTTTCAGGTAGAATGAAAAGTGGAAAGAGTAATTGTTTGCTCTGTTGGCAAGCATGGCATTCTGGTAGAGCCGCTTGCCAAACTTGTCCATAGTTTTGCCCTCCCTGCCAGGAGGGGTAGAGGCATATACACTGGAGCCTTGAGTCTTTTTTAAAGTGGACTCAACCAGGAGAGATTCATGGGGCAGCTGGGGTTTATCAAATCCCGGGATTGGAATAACCCTGTAAAGGCTATCCAGTTTACGGGGTGCCCCAGGGATAGTTAATGGATTTTCCCAATTTTTATAAAAAGTTTCCCGTAGGATGTCATGCACGGGTAACTTCAGGAACTCCTTAGGAGGTTGGTCGAAATCTAATGCCTCCAGGAAAGCTTGTGACTTCTTGGAGTCAGATTCCAGAGGCAAAGATAAGGCCCCCGATAATTCCCTGAGGAATTTTGAAAAAGAAGATTGCTCAGGTTTAGATGTGGTATCGGGGGCCGAGGGCTCTTCGTCCGACGACGATGCATCCTCTTCGGTACCGAGGGGAGATTCTTCCCAGAGGTCCGGGTCTCTGACATCGGTGTGTGCGTGCCGAGAGACTGGAGTGGAAGGCTCGGTATGATGAGCTTTAGACCGAGACTTGCCTGAGCGTACCGAGACGGTACCGGGGGATGAAGACCTGTGTCTGTCTCGGTCCCGGGAAGAACGGTGCCGGTCAGGTTCGCGGGAAGACCGGTGTTCCGCTCGGTCCCGAAGAGGATCGGATGTCGTCAGAGCGACGGCCTCGGCATGGGCATGGATATGCGGTGCCGAGAGAATGGGCATGGAGGGGTCCATAGGTACCGATGGCGTGGATACCGGTTGGACGGTGTGGGGCTCGGGCCGGTCTGGTACCGAAAGCAGCGGTGCCAGGATAGAGGGCAAGAGCTGTTTAAGTTGCTGTTGGAGTTGTTCCTGCAACTTATCCTGGAGGATGGCCACAATGCGGTCATCCAGGGGTGGCACCGGAACCACTTTTTTCTGCTTTGGTTCCATGGGTGCCGCTCTACGCTCCGGCGATGAGGAGGCCGATGACGAGGCATTCACCGATATCGGAGCGGAGCGCTTTTTAGTTCGGCGTGGAGCCGAAAGAGCCGGTGTCGCCACCGAGGTGGGAGGGCGCTCAAGGGTGGAAGGCTTCTTAGCCGGCTTACCTGGCGCCGGTGGCGCCGATGTAATGTCAGGCGGTGTCGAGGTGGTCGGTGCCGACTTCGATGGTGCCGCAGTTGAAGAAGTCGAGTCCATAGTCGGGCCGGTGCCGAACAGCAGACTTTGCTGGATTTGGCGATTCTTCAAAGTGCGTTTTTTAAGAGTGGTACAGCGGGTGCACGAGTCCGCCCGATGCTCCGGTCCCAAGCACTGTAAACACCAATTGTGTGGGTCAGTGAGGGAGATCGGGCGTGCACACCGCTGGCACTTCTTAAAACCGGGCTGCGGGGGCATGAATGGAAACACGGCCTCCGCAAAATCAAACCCCGAGGCCTGGATCGTGACAACAGGCCCCGCCGGGGCAAGGACAAAAAACGAAACAAAAAGAAATATATATTTTTTTTTTTTTGGAAATGAAAGAAAAAAGAACCCGAAGGTAAATAAAACGAAAAAAAGAACGCGAGCGGGAAGGCAAAAAGAGGATTTCAATCGGAGTTGAAAAACGCACGTCTTCTTCGCTCCGCGGAAACGAAGAAACTGGGGACCACGCTCTCCTCCGTCGGGCGGGAAGGCACTCGCGCACGCGCGGTGCGGCCAACTAGAACTTTCTAGTAAAAAGGTCCGTACCGTGGGCTCCGTCGGTGACGTCACCCATGCGTAAAGAATATGCTGCCTGCTTGTCCTGGGATAATGCTACTTATGGAATAAAGAATTAACTGATTTATGGCACCGCTCATTTAATGCTCTTGAAATTATGCCACTGTTTAATTACAGATTTTCCCAGGCTCAAAAATGAAATGGCTATTTTACTCTTTTAAATATTTCATGCATTTATTTTAAATATTTTATGATTATGTCTTTGATAATTCAGTTCTAGGATTATATGTATTTTTATAGGCTTTTTATTTAAACTCTTATAAAGCAGGAGTTTAGAGTCACATCAGTAGCTCCTTCATTCAGTGGCTATTTGGCATTCAATTACTTTCTTTTCTAAAATGTCATTCTTAATATAATCTTTCAGAATGTGCATGGAATGATATAGAAAATCAATCTTGAATTGACTTTCATTAATGACATTCGAATGATTTTTTTTTTTTTTTTTAAATCTCTAAGTTAGCTTGGACCGAAAAGTGGAAAAAGAAAGATAGTTTTAAAGTTACCTTTTATGAGCTGAACTGAAAACACCTCCCCCACCCAGTGGCATAGCAAGGGTGAGAGGTGCCCGGAGCGGTGGCGCCCCTCCCCTGCCCCTAAACTCTGCCCATACTCAACATTCTCCTTCCCTGCCCCCTCTTGTCACGTACTGGCCATTTCCCTTCCCCCGTACCTCTGTAACGTTCCTGGCGCAAGCAGAAGCCCCCAACCTGCTGTCACGCCAGCATCAGCTCTTCCTCTGACATCACTTCCTAGGTGCGGGTCCAGGAAGTGACATCAGAGAAAGAGTCAACGCTGGCGCAACAGCAGGTTTGTGGGGTTGATGCTCACGCCGGGGGAAGGGAAGCAGCACACACGTGTGGTAGTGGGGGTGGGAAAGGAGCAGGGAGAGCAGAAAGGAGGATGGGTGTCTGCGCCCTCACCAAGATGGCGCCCTGGGCGGACCACCCCCCACCCCCTTATGCCACTACCCCCATCTCAATATTTAAAACCTGCAGTTGATGTTGACATCAAATACTGAGGATTTGAGTCTATAAATGGCACCTAACTTGGTAGGCACCTTGTAAAATGGAACCTACCGCGTGTCATTCAAAATTAGGCGCTGTTTACAGAATCGCGCCTAGTAGCATCTAAATCAAACCCCCTTTTACAAAGCCACAGTGTATTTTTTTAGCGCCGGTCGTGGCAGTAACAGCTTTGACGCTCATAGAATTCCTATGAAAGTCGGAGCTGTTATCGCAGTGGCTGGCTGGCGCTAAAAATTGTAAAGGTGTGTGAGGGGGGGGTGCAAGTTAGTTACCATTAGGTGTCTGCAACTTAGGAACTAGTATATTAAGCCAGGATTTTCTTGGCTTAAAATACCAGCTCCTATCTCATTTCATGCACCAAGTTCACCCCAACGCTGCCCACTTTTCAGGTAGGCACGAGTAGGCACCTCAGTGTAGTAGACGCCTACATGGTGCCTGCTGAGTTAGCTGCCTACCTGAAAATGCCTTAACAAGCATTAGAAAGGAAAAAGGGGGAAAAGAGTCTTGAAACAGCCCTGGTGGTGAAACATGATTGCGTCAGCTTTTTATTCCCTCCCCGACGCGACCACAAAGCTAAGTTTGCCGATTACTAAAATAATTATTATTTTGAAGATAAAAACATTTAAAGAAATTTACTGAAGATTTGATGCAGTTTTATGCACGGCTTTGCACTTTCACTATTATCTAAAAAAATTAAAAAATTAAAAAACGGGACTACTGATAAGACACTGTGGTATAGCTTACATCTATTCTGGTCCAACAAGTGTTATTTCTGATGTCCTACAAAAATAATATTTTTGATCATGAAAAAAATAAGACATCCCCCAAAATAAGACCTAGTGCCTTTTTGGGCTCAAAATTAACATAAGACAGTGTCTCATTTTCAGGGAAACACGGTACATATATTGACTTCAGTGGTGCCACTTAGCATTCAATAAACTTTCATAATGCTAAGCTTTATGCACCCACCTCCTCATTAACCTTTGATGACTAGTTTATAAACCGCTCTCAAACAGCTCAACTTTATCTCTATAATTATACAATTTAACTTACCTTTAGCAGTTTTGTCTGTTGGTCATGCTTAGTTTGGACAGGGGTTGAAGTGGGGTATGGGGATGTCCTTGAGAAAGCCGTAGTGTTGGTGAAACAAGTTGGGCATGTCTCCCATGACCGATGAACTACACTTCCCATGATTCTCGTGTTGGGAATACCTGTGAGGTTTGCCAAATGGCAGTCTTACTCATCTATGAGCCGCCACTTATACCAGTAGGGTGATATTTTACAACCTGCATGTGTAGTTGTGGGCATGTACACAAGTATGTGACCATGCTTTCTATGTGGATTTTTTCCGTTTTCACCTGAAAAATGTGCATCTTGCTTGACCTGGGCATTTGTCCCTACTGGCACCTTTTATCTTTATTTCTGAAAGCATATCCTGTTACAAAATATAACCAGAGTTCTACACGTAGGGGATGATTCTACAAATGGTGTCCCAATTGTAGGCAACAGTAGGCGTCCTACTGCCATCTCACCAGGCAATCGGGATGCACATTTAAAAAAATGGATGCGGTGAACAACGTCTATATTGTAGGCATCTGTCTTGTGCCTACGGAGACATATAGGGATACTTCTGGATGCCCAAGGCCAGCATGGGCGTGGTTTACACCAGAAGTGGCCTTGGCTGTCTGTAAGAGTCCCTATTAGAGAATGACACGGTGGTTGTTACCCGCGGCTAGCCGCAAGTAGCCGCAGGTAACCCGCCGAAACGGGGAAAGAAAAATAGTAGTCGCTGCGGGGACGGGGACAAAGCCATTCACCGCCCCATGGAGCGGTGAATGGTCTTGTCTCTGCAGTGAGGCATCAAGGATCGCATGGTCCAGCAGCCCCCACCTGCCCGATCGCAGTATTTAGCCAGCTCCCTCCCTCCACCTCACCTTAGATACCGAGTTTGCCTGCTTTCCTTTTCCTGAGCCGCAAGCGCGGCTGCACAAATTGATCAATCTTCTCCTCTGACGCAACCGGAAACAGGAAGTTGCAGAAGAGGAGAAGATTGATCAACTCACGCAGCCGTGCGTGCACGTCTTTTTGAACGTGTGCGGCTCGGGAAAAAGAAAGCCGGCAAACTCGGCATATAAGGTGAGGTGGAGGGAGGGAGCTGACTAAACGCTGCGATCGAGCGGGTGGGGGCTGCTGGACCGCGCGTGTTCCCGGCTCACACTAGGAAGGAGGGAGTGAAAGGGAAAAAGATTCTGGGCCAAGGGGATGAAGAGGGAAAGAAAGAAACTCACAGCAGGAAAGAAAGGGGAGGACAGGCAGGTGAGCCAGATGCTGGAAGCAGGGGAGGGGGAAGAAAGAGGGAGAGAAGCTAGATGGGGTTGAAAAAAAGAGACACACTGGTATGGAAGAGGAAGATAGGGGAAATCTGGACACAGGAAGGTAACAGAAAGAGGGGAAATTATGTGCATGGGGCATAGGAACAGAGACATAAAGGGGACATGCCATGGGGATGGTATATGGACACAGGGGGGGGCAATGCCAGATACATAGGGGAGATATTAGAAATGGGGAAAATAGGAACACAGAAGCGAGATGGATTGTGGGGATGGGACAGGGACCGAGCTCGCAGGCTCCAGCGGCTTGCACAAATTACATTGTAACGTGCCACGAAAATAAGAGGGAGGGAGGTAGATAGATAAGCCATGCGAGATGAGCTGAAGGGTGGTAGAAAGGAACAGATGGTGAAGGAGGGAGGGAAGAGTGGTGGTAGAAAGGAATAGAACAGACATTGAAAGAGGGTAGAGAGGAACAGACCCTGAAGGGAAATGTGGAAGACAGAGTGGGGAGAAGACGCTGGAAGGGAAAAAGACAGATGCCAGACTATGGGGGAGCGGAGGGAAGAAGATGGGTGCTAGACCAATTGGGAGAGGGTGAAGGGAGAGGCACAGTAACAGCAAATGGAAGACGCAGAGAGAAGACACACAGTGGATGGAAGGAATTGAATGAGAAGATGTGGAAAGCAGAAACAGACAACAAAAATAGAAAAAAAAAAAATTATATTTATTTATTTATTTTTTGCTTTAGGATAAAGTAGTATATTAGTTGTGTTGATAAAAATTTATAAACAAAGCCCTGCCAGCTGAACATCTTTCTCTAGTTCAGCAGCCAGAACTTTGATTTATAAGAAAGGAATAAGCTAAATATTGCAGTACTAAGGCTTATATGGATGCTGCGGGGACGGTGACGGGGCGGTGAATGGGATGGCAGTGATGGTGAAGGGGATGGCGGTGATGGTGACGGGGCAGTGAAGGGAATGGTGGTGACGGGGCGGTGAAGGGGATGGTGGGCCGGGGACGGGGCAGTGACAGGGACAATATTTTCCCCGTGTCATTCTCTAATCCCTATTTGTCTCCGTAGTTGCAAGACATCCACCGTAAATGTAGACCTTTAAAATGCTGGCCTAGATTTAAGGTGTCTGTTAGAAAAAAAGAAAAAAGATGTGATTCTATAAAGGACGCCAATGTGTGATTGACACACAATCAGCGGCTGCTTCTTAGGTGGCCGACGAGATTGGCGTCCTTTGTCAGGTCAAAAGCGCGCCGTGACAAAGGCGCGCCCAGACAATTGAGCGCAGTGCGGAGGCGCGCGCCACTCTAAATTACTGCTTTTAGGGCTCTGACGGGGGGGGCGTGGGGGGGAACCCCCCCACTTTACTTAATAAACATCGCGCCGCGTTGTGGGAGGTGTGGGGGGTTGTAACCCCCCACATTTTACTGAAAACTTCACTTTTTCCCTGTTTTTAGGGAAAAAGTTCAGTTTGTCTATTAAGTAAAGTGGGGGGGTTCCCCCCTGCCCCCCAGTCGGAGCCCCTAAAAACTGTAATTTTGTGCGGCGCGCGCCTCGGCGCTGCGCTCAATTGTCGGCGCGCGCTTTTGTCTTTCGCGCCGTTGTCTATGAACCTTCTGAGACATAAAGGAAAGTTCTAAAAGAAACCACTTAAAGAAACGTAGGCAAACAACGACAGAGTTGTTTGAAGCAATGATTTGTACTGAACACAATCACAATGCCTACTGCACTGAATATGAAATGGAGTACCTTTTAAAATGAAAGTCTGATTTAAAAAAATAGATAATTAAACAGAATATTGTTGGCTTTTACAAAGCTGTGGTATAGGTTTCTGCTGTGGGCTGGTGAGGTAAACACTCTGATGCTCATAGAATCCCTTCGAATATTGGGCCCAAAGTTTTTAATAGCCGTTTAATATTAACCCCCTCTCCCCTCCCCCCCTGCTTTTTACTAAGCTGTGGTAGAGGTAGAGAAAAGGCTGAAACATCCATATAATAGGATGTAAAGACCAACCTACTGCCTGGCCAGCTCTTCTGCAACGTTAGAAAAACAAGTCATCATTTTGCCAGCTTGGATCTTAGGTATTATCTAGCAGAGTAATATAGGTCTTTTCTCAGGCTGAGGTATTCAGCAGGCAAAAGTATACTAACCATAGACATGCTGCCATCATCTAGTTTTTGAATAATACACAAATAACCTTTTACATCTGGAACAAGAAAGAGTTAGGATCTCTCAGATATATGGTTAAGGACGCCTCAGCCCCACCTCTCCACCGCTGTAATTAGTCGGATGACAGCGGCGGCCCCGGTGAGTCTTTTTCTTTAATTATAAATTAAGTTCTTTCTGGACGAAAAGTATTAAACCATAAATTTTAAATAAAAAATTCGGAGGGGGAGAGACTAAGTGTGAGTTGTTTTTCTTAGTTTTTTCTCCTTTCATTCTCGCAGGGAGACCCTTGAAACAGCACTCAAGTAGTGCGAAACATGTCGGGTCTGGCTCCCAAGGTGGCTGAGATAAGTCAATATTTATATTTTTACTAAATTCAGCATTTGCACAAATATTTTGGCTGAGAACTATTTATAAATCTACGAAAAATAAAAATGTTAAAAAAGTAAAATAATGGATTGCCGATGATGAGGCACCACACAACCTTCCCGGTGTAATACTAAATTAATTGCAGCGGTGGAGAGGTGGGGCTGAGGCGTCCTTAACCATATATCTGAGAGATCCTAACTCTTTCTTGTTCCAGATGTAAAAGGTTATTTGTGTATTATTCAATTACACTGGACTAAAGTGTTCTAAAAGTAAAGCCAGTGTCATTAGTATCATCTAGTTTTTGGCATTAAATAACGCTGGGATTTTACTAAACGGTAGTAAAGGTAAGTGCCAGCAAGGTAAGTGCTCTTACACTCACAGAATTCCTGAGCATCGAAGCATTTACCCCACTGGACCGCGGTAGAAACATAAGAACATAATAAGTGCCTCCGCTGGGTCAGACCAGAGGTCCATCACGCCCAGCAGTCCGCTCCCACGGCGGCCCATCAGGTCCATGACCTGTAAGGTGATCCTTGTCTAAAACCCTTTAGCCCATTTATCCTTCTATCTATACCCTTTCATAACCTATCTCTACCTCTTTCTGTATCCCTCAATCCCTGTATCCTTCAGGAATTTATCCAATCCTTCTTTGAAACCCCTTAATGTACTCTGTCCTATCATAGCCTCCGGAAGCGCATTCCAGGTGCCCATCACCCTCTGAGTGAAAAAGAATTTCCTAACATTGGTTCTAAACCTGTCCCCTTTCAATTTCTCCTAGTGCCCCCTTGTTCTTGTGGTTCCCAATAGGCTGAAGAATCTGTCCCTCTCTACCTTCTCTATGCCTTTCATGATCTTGTAAGTCTCTATCATGTCTCCTCTGAGCCTCCGCGTTTCCAGGGAGAAGAGCCCCAGCCTTTCTAACCTGTCTGCGTATGAAAGGTTTTCTATACCTTTTATCATTTTTGTCGTTCTCTGAACCCTCTCAAGTATTGCCATGTCCTTCTTAAGGTACGTTGAGCAATATTGGACACAGTACTTCATATACAGGTGCATGCATCTGCAGTCATTTAGTAAAAGGAGCCCTAAATAATTTATAAAGCTGTGATATAAAAGACAATAGCATAAAATAAATCACAGGGCAATTAATAAGATATGACTGGATGAGAAGGTTACTGACTAGATAGATAGATATCATCAAATCTTGAAAAGCTGTTGACTGGGATAGGCATGTGAGATCTCTCGGAGAGAGAAAGAGATAATGGTTACTGGGATGTGTTTTCTGTTGTTAATTACTTTTTTTTAATGAATGTTTCTCATTTTTTACAAATGTAGGCCCTCTTTTACTAAGCCGCTGTAAAGGTTTCTTCCAGGGCCCGGAGCGCTACATGCTATGATGCTCATAGGAATTCGGAGCAGTGTTAGAGCATTTAGAACTCCGGGCTGTGGCTTAATAAAAGGGGGGGAGGTTAATTAGTGCATACCTAAAATGAGGGGGGCATTGGTTAATTAGTGCATACCTAAAACAGGGGGGGTTAATTAGTACATCCTAAAATGGGGGGGGGCATTGGTTAATTAGTGCATACCTAAAATGGGGGGAGTTAATTAGTGCATACCTAAAATAGGGGGGCATTGGTTAATTAGTGCATAC